>NC_137455.1:38400205-39000205 GCF_964235325.1 Thermobia domestica | reverse complement strand
AACGGTATTACTTTAATCAAGGTACACTCATGTCCAAAATGATTGTCGCATAACTGTCTTCTTGTAAGAATATAATTTGATAATGATTTTGCAGGGTACTTTCAATACTGATACGATGTGTATAGTCGGGAAATGTATTTTTGTGGTAAATTTCATAGGAAAAGATTTATAAATACGAAAATTAGAATGAGTAAAACGAAAGTTTTATTTTCGTTTTATTGTTCTTATTTACTGCGCTTTTGACATGAAATTTGCCACATACATATCTTTGCCGATTATACACATACTACCATTATAAAAAAATACCGGACGAATTCGTTGTCAAATTATATTCCTACAACAGCATATTTATAGACATGCGACAATAATTTTAAACATGAGTGTACATATTTTCGCTCCCGAAGAATATAATGCAAGTCTGTGTAAGGGGTTGAGTTGATTTTGAGTTTTATGTCCTTTTCAGCAGCGAGGCTATGAGATGGGACTTACTGATTAACGTGAATTCGAGCCACATGAGCTCCCGCCGGGAATCGAACCTGGGTCTTCCACGCCGAAGGCGTGAACTGGAACCGTTTGGCCACGAAGGAGCTCTAGTCTGTGTAAGGAAGGGGTGGATAGTTTGGTTTATACGCATGGAAGCTCTAGAACTATATAATATAGTAGGAAGTCGCCGTATCTTGTATTCAATACCTCACTACCAGTGACTAAATTTGTCTTGTAGCACAAATGGTATGGTTGGGCCATGGATAAAATGGTGTGGAGGTATGCTACAACTAATGTTTACGCCTTTATCAACTCGGGTTAGATAAGCCATTCCGATGACTCAAGAGAATCTAGTTGAAGCGATATTACTAATCTACGTACAGGATGAACTTATTATAATTTTGTATTGCGCATTATGATCATCATAGGTATTTGCCATTACTGACGGATTATTTGCCACAACTGAGAAGCTTCCATGTCCCACGGTCTTCCGCTAACGTCTTAGTCTTCACGTACGATTTTTCAGTTTGGATATCGTCCATTAATTGTAGTCTTCTTTGCCCCCTCCTTTCCTTTCTTGCGACCATACCCTCTAGCAAGTCCCTCATAAGACAGTTCCTTCTTAGCCAATGTCCCAACCATTGCTCTTCCTCTTCTTAATAATATGTAAACTTCTTACCCCCTCCTCACCATTTCTAGGGCGCTCTCATTCGTTTCTCTACCCAGCTAATTCTTTTCATTCTTCTCCACACCCACATTTCGAAACCTTCCACTCGTTTCTCAATTTTTGCATAATGTCCATGTTTCTGACCCGTACAGTACACGAAGCATTTTGAGTCTTTTTCATAATTCTTTATTCAAGGTCCCACAAAAAAGTATTTCCTTCCTCCGAAAGGCTTTTTCGCCTTTCCTATCCTTGCTTTTATTTCGCGTTCACATTCCGTATCATTACTAGTAATATTACTCAGGTATCCAAAAGAAGTCACGTGTTCTCAAACCGATTTAGTTTTAGTAGTAAAAGTTGTAATATAGTAAATCAAATGCTGAAGATCCTCCTTTATTACCCTGCATATATATCTAGGGTTGCTACCTGACCAGTTTTCCACTGGCTTGGCCGGAAATACTGCTGCTATTTTGATTAAAGTTGGTGACCTGTACAAAATTCTTACCATCCCCTTTTATTTCTTTCTTTCTTTTTTTTTTTTTTTTCAAATTTGCATCTAGTTCGAAGTATAGATTTAAAAAAGTAAATTTCATTCTGTAAATCCAAAACTGTCACCTTTCACCATCAATCAACGATTAATACATTTTTTTTCATCAGTTTAGATAATTTTAAAAAGATGACAGCAATTGTATCAAGAAAAATTTGAAATATACTTGTAAGGAATTTTATATATTTATTGAGAGGGAAAAATGACTTCGTAAAGTAATTTCTTGTAGTTTAAGTACAAGTTTAAAGGATAAATTTCATTTTCCAAATCCAAAATTGTCACGTAAAGATTAATCTAGTTTGTTTCGATAATTTTAAGTGGCAATTACTGGTAAATACCATAAAAATGAGCAATGGCGATTTCAGTTTCTCACTTACAGTGCAATGTATATCTATTAAGCTTATTAGTGAATTTACTAAGGATACCCAGAATACAGATGCTGATGCACTTTAGTTCACGATAATACATTTCCTTCCCATGGATGTGTCCGGACAGAGATACTTCATACTTAGACGTATGTCATAGGGGATTTTGAGGGTGCAGTTTTTTTATTTTTTTTATTTTCCAGAGTTGGCAACTCTACATATACCAGTTTGGGACTCAAGGATGTGGTCGAAAGTATTTTAAGCCAGTTTTAATTGTCGATAAAATGCTCATGGAACTATTGTTCAATGTATGAAAGTCCATGTTTGATCTCACATATGCAGGACACAGACATAATTACTGTGACATTTATAAGTTTTCTTTCATGTATTTTAAATGTATTAATTATTATTATTATTTTTTTTTAAGAATTGAAATATTGAGAATTTGCAATTTGCATGTAATTTTCCTTTTACACAAAATATTACCCAGTACATCAGTTGTGCTTGAGATTTTCTTGCGCAGTTTGTGTCTACGGCATTACGATAGATTTGAAGGAAAAAATTTTCAGTTTTTTTTTTTTTTTTTTTTTTTTTTTTTACATTATTTTAAGAAAAGAATGGGAATATTGTGGCAATACAAAAATTTTGGGAAATACGTAAATTTTTATTTTGAAAATACAGGAATATATATATATATATATATATATATATATATATATATATATATATATTTGTATTTGAAGATTACACTATATGAATGTCATAACAATTATTTGTTTGTGTATATGTTAACTTATGTTGACTAAGGTTTTGCAATTTATTACATATGTGAGATGCATAAATTCCTCAATTTTGTAAATTTCACAAACAAAAGTGTTTGTTTGGGGGGGGGGGTGCAAGTTCTAAAAAAGTTTAGCGCCTTTCAACGTCTCGATTTTTGATGTCATTTTTATGCAATAAAATTGTAAGTATAAAGCTTCCAGATCTCTTGTTTAGTAAGTGAAAACTTAAAATATTAAAGGAAATAAAGTATGATAAATGTTACGAATAAGAATACACTTACTCATATCCAAAATACCAAAAAGCTATTGCCTTCAGCTCATCACAGTTAGTGAAATCTGGTCGATTAACTATGTCGTTTGTCAGACTCACAAGTAAACCTTACGTTTGGGTGAATCGAGTTGCTGACTGAGACCCATATGAGAAAGTAGTACTAAATGTGGTCAGAATTTCAGTGAGGTTGTAGGTGCGAAGCTCCAGGGGTTTAGGAGATACAGCTACCAGAACATCACATGGAAGTACAGAATAGTCTTCATACAGTTGGAGGTAAAAACCCTGTAAGACCTCTTGTAATGACAAAAGGTGAATAACAAATATATGGGTACATATTGGGACTAGGGGGAAGTCATATAGTAAGGGTATACTTGACGGCGGCCATCTTGAAATCCGCCATTTTGAATTAAGGTTAAGTTTTTAAAATAGGAATAGGGTCATGTGATACATGATTTAAGGTGCAAATTTAATCAGAAGAATAATGGTGACGTTAATTTTGATTTACGCGCAATTGCTAAAAAGTTACAGGGAAATTAAATATTGTTGCAGCATATGTATTAGTCCTTTACCCCACCTTGTAAATTTTGTGTTAATGATAATAATTAAATAAAAAGCAGGTAGATAAATATTAGGTCTATGGTAAGAGTTGCATTGATGGCGGCCATGTTCAAATCCACCATTTGAATCAGACAAAAGTTTTAAACAGAACGCATAACATTGACACCTTATTAATAGCAAATAAGGACTAATTTGGAATCAAGAGCTTGTTTCTTATTTGATATTTCGTGTATATCATTTGCATTCCCAACTGTATTATTTTGATAAATAAATAAATTTTAATATCTATGCCAACAGTTACCTCTCACAGTTACTTATTAACTTTAATCACCATAGTTAAATTTTAAGCTAAAATACCATACTAGCGGCTTTATGGTGGACACATTGGTTTGTCTTACACCCTTTACAAACGATACATAACCCGCTTGTCTTTACGAACCATATATCAATTCAAACTACTACATGAACTCGTGTCTTCCAGGGGCATAGTGGCTGTGATTGATACGTGGGGTGTTCCTGGTTCGATCTCCGGCCAGCTGAGTTTGATAGACATCGTGTCGTTCCTCGGGACCGTTTTCTCCTAATTCTTCTTCCACTGTTTCTTCCATCATTCGGGCCGCGGTGGCTTAGTGGTAGACGTTCCTCTGGTGCATGGGGTCCCTGGTCCCGATCCCAGCTCGCACCAAGTGAGCTTTATGGTGGACAAACACAGTGTGCGTGGGTTTCCTCGGGATTCTACCGTTTCCTCCCATTTTCTTCATTCCACCATTTCATTCATTTCTCATAATCACCGCCCCCTTTAGCCTAACTGGCGTGAATGTGCGATGTGACGCTCAAAGTTTTAATTTCATTTCTTCCTTCATTCACTTACGTTAATTCTCAATCTCTTACCGTAAATAGCTTAATCGTGGGACGTTGAACTGAAAGATTTTTTCATCTCTTCTAACCACAAGGGCACTAGGTATGGGCAAAACCAGTTTTTATATAAACCGGAAACCGGTTTCTAGAAAAACCGACATTTCGGTTTCCTTCGAAACCGATCCAGTTTTCACCGAAACTGGTTTCGGTGAAAACCTTTGGAAAACACTCCGGGGAACGAAACACTATTGTGGTCAGAAATAGAACCAATTTTGTATAATAAAACGGAACCGGTTTTGAAGAATACCGAAACCGGTTTTGGTGAAAAAACTTTTTTTTTGAAAATTTTCAAAAACCTGTTTTGATTTTCCTAAAAACCGAAAAACCGGTTTTTGTGCCCACCACTAGTAAGTACACGGGGAAATTGGTTCCCCGCAGCGTGTTGAGAAACTTAAAATGGAGCGGGAGCATCTACCTAAAAGACGCGGGGATAGCAAATATTCAGGAGGAGTTGTGTATGGTCTTGTTTAGGAACAATTGTGTTCGAGTAACTGAATCATAAGACTGGTATTCATTATTTGGATATTATCCTCACATTTTGACCGTCTTTTACTAAGAGAAGGTTGTAGTCTTCCAACTCGTAAGGAGATTGAAAAGGAGTCAATTTAGCAATAAAAGTAACTAGATATGTTTTTATAAAGTATATTTATTCTTTATATCATTTTTAGGAATCATAGATATGAACGTCCTTTTTGTATAATCCCTGAGGGCACTAAAAATGGAACAGTTAAAAATAAGTGCCACTTCCAGGCTGACAGGGTAGAATGAAGTTTAAAATATAATATGACTAAGTTTGGAATAATTTATGTGATACCTAATCATTAACTGACACACATCTTGAGGTTTTGAGGGGAAAGAAACTTTGCCATTATGGTTGGGCGGAGGATGAGTATTATTTTCAGCTAGTGTTTTTAAAGTAATATATATTACATCACTTGGTTCATATCAGTCATAGATGAAACATTTATATTATTAAATTGGTTGCCTAACGTGGAATAATTATTTACCCTTTGAATGCGGAGGGCAGTTGAACATTAATAGTTAAGTTCTGTGGCGAAGCACTAATATGCTAGTATTCGATTAGATTAAAAGATTAGTCCTATTTTATTACTGGTTAGTTCTGCTGAGAGAGAGAGAGTAGTGGATTCTTTGCTTAATGAATTTGCTCTGGTTTCGAGATAAATTGCAGTGGTAAAATAATTAGTTCTCCGGTAGCCCGGGAGTAGCACAGTTCCAAGTTTCGTATAGTGGTAATTCATTTTTCATATCGATTTTAAATTGTGTAAGGTCTGATAGGCTTGAAACTTGCTGCTTTTGCTTTTTCTTCCTGAACAACACTGAATTATTTTTTCTATTCATTAATGCTCTTTATATTGTAACTATCACCGAATTTTCGAAATTTGTTTCGTTAAGTATTTTACAGTAGAACGAATGCATAAACTCATAACATTGCTTTAAGGGAGGTGCTTGTGTGTGTTTCGGAAATACTTTAGTATATTCCTTTAACAACCATATTTCCTAGCATTAATGCTACTGCCATCTAGGTGAGATTTGATCTTACTGAGTTGTATAAATGTCACAGTATCAGTAGAGCCCTTGAGCAGTATACATGCGGTTGCTAGGTGTGGTCGCAGCTGCAGACACAATTCGGTATCAGAGATCAAACCGGACTGGAGCTACTTGTCATCTGGTTTAGAGAGAGCAGCGAGCTAGCTTAGCAATTTGGATGAAATATTTTAGGTATGAAAGAATATCCATAAGTCTTACGTGGCTCACTTATTTTAATTCTGTTATATAATGCTCCTTTGGAGATAATTCTTGAACTAAAATGCACTCAGTGTGGTTTACCTAGAACTTTGCAGATCTTCGTGCTTTACATTTTTTTACAGGGTCACTTGCATATATGTATCAGAAGAACAAGTAATTATTTTGAAGATTGTGAAGCAAGAATGTTCAATTACGAAGCTGCGATACTATCATACTAGTCAGCAAAATGTATACAGGATGATAGAACACTTGACCTATTTCTTGAAGGGGATTATTATGCAACTAATTTGGAACATATTTGTCCTCATGAATCGGGGATCGCAGATTAGTGGTTTCAGCGTAATGTGCAGGTTTCGACGAAAAAATTCAAATTCTGAAAAAGCACACCACTGAACTGACACTTCTGAATAGCTGACGAATGAAGTACTACAGGGAAGAGGAAAAAAAAAAAAATCAAATTTACTATAGTCAGACACGAGTCTGTAATTGGATGTCATGTTTTTAAAAAAATCCTTTATATCAAAGCGAACAACTCAAAAAGAGATTGACAGCGTACATCTTACTAAAATGATGATCTCCGTTATTTTCACAAAGGGACAAGTATTGTCAACTTTCGAAAAACTTAAAAAAAGGAGACACCAAAATGCACCGTATTACTGATTTATAATTTGATTTGTAAATTCACTTGAGCGTGTTAAAGTTGTTAGTGTACAGAAATAAATAAAGGAGCAGAGTAGTCAAATCGAAAATCCTTTCAAATTACAGATTTGTTCGATTTGCCTCCTGTAGTTAACATATCGAAGCATTCAGCCAATGACCTATTTCAGTCTCACTCGCGTTGGGAGCGTGTCTTTTATGTGTTGGGCATCTGCTATGTGCTGGGTCCTGTTTGTTTTGTATAAATGCTACCGGTGTGCGGTATTCTTGATCGTTCACGTGGTCTTAAGTGTAAAAGTCGTATGGCGCTAAATCGGGGTGTCGCGCGGGCCATGGTATCGGGCTACCTCAACCGATCCATCTGAGTGGATAATTGTTGTCTATCCATGTCACACATCAATAGAAATTGGTTGGGCAGTCATCATGATCGCTAGTCTTCTGTTGTAACTAACTGCATATTCTTCTGTGGCATGGTAATTTCCTGTCTTGACTGAAGTAAGTCATAAGTTGCGTGCTTTGGTACGCAACTGAGGCAGGCTGTTCGAAAACAAGTTTGTATTTTTTATTTTCGATTTGTTTCATTGAACTTTATTACTTGGCACCTATATTTTTCTACATTATAATTTTCTCGCGCTCAAGTGAATTTACGAATTAAATTACAAATTATCGTTACTGCCACGTGTGTTTTCTTTCTCAGACTTTTTCTGTACACCAGTTGTCATGAGTTACTGTTTAGATTTAAAGGATTATTTTTAAGTACGACAGTTTGCGATTTGACTCACTAATGTTTGACTTTATAGTAATTTTGGGCATTATTTTGTGTTTACAGTAGTATTTTATTTGTCAGCTATTCGGAAAGTCTCAATTTAGAGGACAGAATGGAATAGTTTTCACAGTTTGCAGTCGGTTGTAAGTCGGCAGATTTCAAGAAAATCACAAACCTGCAAACCGAAACTCAAAACCACTGATCTGCAAACTCCGATTTATGGGGCAATTGTAGAATAATAATCTCCGTCAAGGAGAAGGTCTAATTTCAAGTCATCCTGTATATGAATTGAACGAGTGAGTTGAAAAAGGTACACATTCCAGAAAATAGGCAAGCTAAACCGGGATTGTTATATTCATTTTATATGTACCTACACCGCTTGAGAAGAACAAGGAAAACATTCAGTAATTTTACGTCCTCTTTACTGAAGTCTACGGGAACGTATGTGTGAAAAATCGAAGGTATTTCTGGAATGTGATCATATTTCCACCCATGTTTGAAAGTTGAGGCTTTTGGAATATGTCCCTTTTTCAACTCACCCATTCAATTTGAACTTACGTCCCGTGACACGTAAAAGGTAATTAATATATGATAGGAATATTAAAATTGAGGGAGATAAAAGGTACTGGTATCGTATTTCGAGGCCTGTGTTGATTTGTTGCTAACACAGCTTGCACTCTTCCAGTTCTCATTGTCTTAAGTGTACCAGGATTTTTCTTTTGCGCCCCATCCTGGTGGAACACTCGATCGAAAAAATGTATTTTTTTTCACTGGACGACCGTCCTGAGTGAGGTTTTCCTCGTTACCCCTCATTTACTCCATACAAAGCCCGGAATGGTACCTAACAAAAAACCCAAGTCACTTCTTTTCCCATTCGTTTCTTCCTCTCCAGTTCCTCGAATAGTGGAGTCATTCCTCATACATGACGGGCTAACATGGGCATAGATGCCGAAAGCTCAGAAATTCTTCCTAATCCGATGGTGTCCCATGTCAGAACATGTGGTACTTACTGTATATGTATATCCTCAATTGTATACATAAAATACAAATTTCACGGTTCCTGTCAACCTGGAATGGAATTTAGGTAAGGGAATTTCAGCTTACTCGTAAAGTGCTCGCCAAGTAAATGAGAACCCTGGACGTTTTAAGTTCACGATCAATTTTTAACATAACGTCATTGGCTATTATGATATAAATTCAAATAATTATATTGACAACATTTACAAGAAGTGTAATTTCATTGGATATATTTTTAAATATTTTCGCGCTGCGGAAGTGATATACGAGGGTTTTCCAAAAGTTTTGAACCTGACTGACATATCGTGTACTTCACTCCCCTCTGCCCCCTTACCGCTTGTTGGTTTGATCAATTTTGAGATTTCAGATGCAGCATCATAGCATTCTCAAATTATTATTATTATTATTATTATTATTACCAATTTATATTTTATTTTCAGCAATACTTCTGCATACCATTGTAGTGCAGTTTTATTTTTATCAAGCTTTGTTCTTAATAAAACAACGGTTCTAACCCATTAGGTATTTTGTGTATGTACGGTATTTAATTTGACGCCTTTCTTACAACATTCGAATTATTTGTGATTACAAATGTAATTTTGTCAATAATATTCACCTTGCTTACTCTTCATGCCCCCCTCCCCCTAGGTTGGGAATAGCTGTTTTAAATTACTTTTCTGGATTTCTTTTCAGTGACGAAATAGATGTTAGTGCTTTTGGTTAAAAGTTTATCATTACAACTTCCATTGCGTATCGAACCCAAATCTCTTTTAAAGGGGATTTATTATTTGAACTTTATTCACGAACAAGCCATTAAGTTATTTTTAAGAATCGTGCTAAAAACTGTATTACAATTAAGAATTTTCAGAGATTTTGTCAGTTTCATATGTATAATAAGCTTGAATATATGTGATTACCTTTTACAGAGATGAAGATTTTTTCTGTATTTTAAATTCCGCATTAGTTTGTCCATGGGTGATTTGATTATGAATAGTAATTGTAGATTCGGTGGTGGCCGAGTGTTCGTGACTCTGTGGAAAGTCCCGTGTATCCTTTTCGTTAGTGAATGTGCACTGACAACGGAGGGAACAAGCAACATGTGAACCTTGTGTCCTTCCGCCCACTCGATTCTGTTGCTGTGGCAACCGTTGTCAACGGGATTCGAGGAAGGGTGGATTCAGAGGTTAGCAAGAAATGCTTTGGTAGAAAGCAGTTTATTTAGACTTTAAGCAGTTTTTATCACATTCCCTGAGAATGGGTTCCTTCAATATATTTGGGAATAATTCTGCGTGTTTGCTATGATTACTTGTATTATTCAGAAACTTTCTTTGTTTTATTTCTTGAGATAAAACAATCGATATAAAACTATGTAAACCATTAGCAATATTTATTGGGTAATATATCATGGTAAATAAATAGAAAGGTGATTTTGCAAGAATATCAACTAGTAAGCGTATTGTATAACCATATTTGCAGGTGGCGCTGAGATTGAGTACAGAAAAGGACATCCCAATTAATCTGTTAATACCTTTCGTGCTTTTTCGGCGTACGAAGCATTCTAGTAGGTAAAGTTCAGTAACTTAATAAATGCAGTTGGGATAACATCACTGTTTTTTCAGATTCTCTCTTAGTGCGCGGATGCGTTACAGTAAAACTCTGAAGACTCGGTTCTCGATAACCGGCAGTCCGGATAACTGTTAACCTGGCAGGGCGGGAAAAAAAAACGCACGCAGACCTGTTCAAGGTCATCGCCGGTATTTTTGTGAGGTCTGTCTTACCAGGTTAAATTACTGAACAGTATGTATACAGTTTACGCTGAGTTAATTGACTAATCACAGCAGTAACAACGAAAGTGGAAGAAAGGTGTAATTTAAGGTGCCATTTCGGTATTTGCGTACTGAAACTAGTCAGGATAGTCAGAACCTCCTTATTGCGAAGCAAGAACTTTGCGTGAAAACTCACTTTCTGAGCATTAGAAAAGTTTGTCCTGGTTCATTTCGTTTTATAGAGTTAAGAATGTTGATATTGGGTCATTTGCGCCCGTTCTTGCCTCGTTTAGAATTGACAATTTTTATGAAATTATCTTTCTTTTTTCTTTAGTCGTTAATGGTGTAAATAATAGAGGATCGCCCAGGAACTTTAGTCTTGTGAACTACCAGAAAGACAGACAACAGTCGAGATATTGTCTTTAAGTGGTACTTTGTTGACGTGCTATCCACCACATGTTGATAACAGGAGACTATTAAAATCAATAAATGGAGTGTGACGCAAACGGCTTGCTGCATCGCTTGTAAAAGATTCTCAGCACACAATAACGACGCTCGGAGGCGTATGTATTGGTCCTCATGTGATTACTTGTCTCAATGAGTGCTAGATTTTTTTCCCCCCTCCACCGTTTTCTCTTTAAATTGAAAATGAATTGGATGTCAAGCTCAACGTACAATGTTAAGGATTATTTTCCTCCACTTGGAGGTGCTGTCATAGGCTTTAGTTTCGTTCAACTTCTTTCTTCGTTTCGTTTGAGAAAAACAGAAAAAAATATTTTCCGTTCCGCTGAGATGAAAAGTTGAATAGTAAAACCAAACATGAAGGCTCTCAGTGCGTGTCATGTGGATTTAATGACAAACTAGAAGTGATAACGTTCTTTTCTGTGTATTAATGATGCAAGCGCTTTTAATATTCGTGTGTAAGTACTTTAAAATGATGATCCTTTTGAAACAACTTCTTCCCTTCATTCTTATTAAAATATTTTACGCAACCGGTTTTGAGTAAACTTGAAGTAATTTTCCACGTTCATCTTTCATTTATTGCTAAAGGATATATTTTCCAGCTTGAATACTTTTTTTATAATTTCACGACAATGGTTTGTGGATGAGTTCTTTCAACTTGTATGGTTCATGGGCTATTTTTTTTCTAACTTGCGTTTTTATGATTTTTTATTTGTTCGTGTTCGAAGCTATATACCCAGTTTCTTCATGGAAAGCGCATTTTATTTGGCAGTTGGAGTTTGATAACATCCTTGTACAGAGTCGAGGTATTATTAGACGTGTAAATAATTCAAAGTGAGACCCAAACACTTTCACACGGACTCTATCCCATGTTTCTCGTACAGAAGGCAGGAACGTAAACCATCAATCTGTGCGGGGTTTCAATATGTGTAATAATCAGGGACGGATCCAGGGGGCGATCGCTCTCCCCAGAAGAGGAAACTTATATATATAACCCATATATATAACCCACCCCAGAGTTTTGAGGTCTTAAAGTAGTTTAGCAGTATTACAACCCTCGCCAGAAGTTCGTCCTGGATCCACCCCGGCTAGTAATGAAAGTCGTAGGTTATAACTTGGGCGTCAACTTTGAGATATTTCCTGAAATAAGTTAATGAATAAGTGTTTTCAGTGTAAAATACTATCTGGTTTTGTGTAATTAGCCGTTCTTTCATTGTTTCTAGCTTACCTGGGGTGTAGGTTAAAACTATCACTATGGGCTATTCCACAATTTCTGAAATGTTCTGATTATTAATAGCAGGTGGATATATTAATAGTTGATTAGAGATGAATAATTCCACCCAGGGTAGAGTGGCTCTTCGCATATGGTCCAATGGGGGAGCGTCTGCAACAATGAACTTGTTTCCTTCAATCACATAATGAGTTACAACTGAACATAATTAGTTCATTGCATCTTGATATCTCTTCACCCACCTGCAGCGAGTGATATATTGGCCGGAGGTGTTTAATTTGAATGAAATCATATGAATTCGTGATTGTATTAATTCGCTAGTTTTTTTAATATTTACCATTCATCATTCATTGGTTTTCACTATACGTGGGTTGAAGTAAAAATAATTATTCTTATATATTGCTGTCAAATGGTTGGAGAGACGTTAGAGAAAGTTGAAATGTTCTTTGGTGGTTTGAAATTGGCTGAAGAGCGTTGGCTTTAATGGTAAGGCAATGCTTTTCCTTGTGGGAATTCCCATGAGTAAGTTCGTTCATATATTGTTACAGAGCTCTCTGTATTATGATATAATTGTTTTTAGAAGTATTTTGTCAATGATACTTTTGATGTTAACATGTAATTACGTCAGTAAATCGATAGGCGAATATTCGTCATATTTTAATATATTTTAAAGTATTGTGCGACCTCTAGAAAATCATGCAAAGACATAAGATTCTTTAAAATTTGGCTATATATATATATATATATATGTATATATATATATATATATATATATGTATATATGTATATATATATATATATATATATGTATATATGTATATATATATATATATATATATATGTATATATGTATATATATATATAGGGTGATCCATCCAGTAATGGGCACTTTTTCGAAAGATGTAAAATTATTTAGCTCTATAGACTTAAATATTGAATGTATTTCAACAAAAGTTTTATTGCGCATATATTAGTGATCCCTCTTCATGATCAGCTATTTAAGATTTGTTTCTTGAAAGTAATTTGGAAACAGTAGAAACTAAAGCCAAAGAACTACTAAAAGTCCAGTAATGGGCACTGCATATACCAGTAATGGACACGTTCAATGCCAGTAATGAGCACCTTTCAATTTAATGTAGATTTATATATTTGTGTAAAGGTTCCTAAATTGTTTTACTAGAGCTTATAAAATATTACTCATTTAAGTATAGCGTGGAGTAGAAAAAAACAGGTTCTGCTTGGATATTTCTCAGTTTCTCCACCAAAGTTTTTCCCTTATCAAAAAGCTAAAGGAAAGAACAGTACAATTGTATAAAATAGAAGTAACTAATTATTGAAAATATTGTATGAAACAGAGCATCATCAATGATGCTTTATTTATGATTGTAAATCCCATGGAATTCCGTTCCAAACACACATTTACCCCTTTTATCAATAAATTGCTGATTCCAAGTAAATCCAATATCACAATCTTTCACTTCTATTGTTTCTTGAGGATCAGGCCATTTGAACGTATTACCAGCCTCATAGCGCAGAAGTTTTACTTGAAATTGGAATGATGTGTTTCCTGTGTTGTTGTTATCTTTAACGGTTGCAATGCTCGTGAATTTACCGACACTACGAAACACTTGCTTGCCTGCAGTGACCACGGTCAACACTAACCAGTACAAAGTCATTAATATTAACCAAGTTTCCGGTATCTTAATCTGGCCCAATATCTTCAACTCGGTCAACTTCGAGATCTGTGTCTCCGGCTTGGTAAATGTTCACACGAGGAATCACTTTCTGACAGCGACTTCTTTGATTTCTTTTGAAAAAGGGCTCGAACCTTTACACTTTCAATTAACACTTTATTTGCTGTATTGCAAATGACACTGGGATGACTCTTAGTTTGAGGTTTGTTACTTTTAGCTTTTTTATTCTATTCTTTTTCTTTGTAGTATTGCTGCCACTTCTCAGAACTCGCAGCACTGGGCAATGGAATTCTCCTATGCGCATTTGTTTTCTGGGAAGTTTGTTTCTTCAAGTCCTTCCAGAAAAGATGGACTGCAAAGGCACCACTCGCTTGGTGTTCCGATAATTTCTTCTTGCTCTCTGAGAATGTGAACTTTCCGTTGTTGCTTTGAGACATCCTATTATCAATATTAACACGCATAGGATCTTCTGTGTTCGGGGAACTTTCGGATTGTTCTTTAGGAATTACTTCTTCAACACTAGCATTGATGAACAACTTGGAACATCAGGATCAGGACCAAGTATCGACTGTTCATTCTTCTCTTCTTGGCGCTTCACGTTATTGTAGAATGATTTCCACACAACCAACAAGTTCTTTCCATTCAGTACCGTATTTTCCTTCTCTGCATATAACTACTCCAATAGTTCCATATCAATTTTACTCTCCAGTTCGTGAAGGAATGAGTGCTTTAAGTCCTTCGGCACGAACTGTTTCCTGTTCTGGATTTTCCTGAAGATTTTGTCTTACATCCATGCACTTGGTATAATCTACGGCATTTGCATCAAGGGGGAATATACCTGCCGCCTTACAACTAGGTCTGTTGTTATTGAAAGGATTTTCTCTTCTATCGTCATCTAAGACTTTTAACTATGTCAAGAAGTTCTTCTTTTCTGATTGGGAACACAAATATTGCCATTTTTAAAATCCACTTTTCTAAAGCTGCCTCTTCAACATGTGTAAGGATAGTAGCAGGATCCATCTTTCTAACTGATTTTCGGTAGGCTGCTTAATTTCCTCTGTAATGTTGCACTAGGAACATTGAATTCTGTGCTAGGTTTTTTAAAGCTCATTCCTAAATCGATAGTGATAACGGTAATTGTAATTGTTCAATGGTGTAATTTAAGGATTTACGTTTCTTAGTGCCTTCCATCGTCAAAGTTGGGGATCCAAAATAATCCTGGAAAAAAAAATAAGAAAACAATTTAGGATTTATTTACATACTAATAAAAGCTATTCTTATTTCAATTACATGGGCACTTTATGACAACTAGTTAAAGATATGAATAATTAAAAACAAATTAATCTTTTAGTTTTCTGTGCACATTAGCCATAGTAATGAATATGCTCTACAAAATAACGAGAGAAAAAAGAATTTTATACAGAAAAATTTATGACTATGAGTTGGGTCTTGCAGCGCTATGCGAAAAGCTATTACCCACAATTAGTAATGATAATATAAGAAAAACAAAACATTTAGCCTGTATTATTCTAGGCCTAAAGTTTCGAAATAGAAAACTCCTGCGTCTTCTATAATTCTTCTGAAATAATCTTCCTCGAACTTGAAAAATTTCCGAAAACAAGCAAAACACGCAAATTATTCCAGGTCACCTTCTTCTCTCTCGCACCAACACACAATCGAATGACAGACGTGCTAAATAAAAAGATGGGGCAGAGCTGACTAAGTGAAAACCAGTAGTGGGCACCTCTCGACCAGAAATGAGCATCCCCATGCCCAATACTGGAAGGAGTTAGGTTATTTCCTTGATATTTCGTAGGCAAATAAGGATCACATTATGATGCATTTTCAAACAATTCTGTGCCTTATTAGCATGCCAAGCATTTGAACCAGAAGTGAGCATGGGGGGCTCATTACTTGTCAGGAGATAAAATAGCCATCCAGTAATGAGCACCCCAGGTCAGACGGCACACGAATGGTTCTACACTTGAAATTCTACGTTTAATCACATATTAAGACTTTCATAAATAAAGTAAAATAATGTATTTCACCTACCTTTAACAATAGTAACTTTAATATTCTTCTGAAATAATCTTCCTCGAACTTGAAAAATTTCCGAAAACAAGCAAAACACGCAAATTATTCTAGGTCACCTTCTTCTCTCTCGCACCAACACACAATCGAATGACAGACGTGCTAAATAAAAAGATGGGGCAGAGCTGACTAATCAATGTTCAAATTCCGAGCATTGCTTTCCGTGTACTTGTTGAAATAGAGAACTTCTCATCGAAAAACCATAGCTAGAGCTCATTACTGGACCTGTGCCCATTACTGGCTGGACCACCCTATATATATGTATATATGTATATATATATATATATATATGTATATATGTATATATATATATATATATATGTATATATGTATATATATATATATATATATATATATATATATATATATATATATATATATATATATATATATATATATATATATATATATATATATATATATATATATATATATATATATATATATATATATATATATATATATATATGTATATATGTATATATATATATATATGTATATATGTATAAAATGAACTTACTGCAACAGGGAGAGGACTAACCTAGAGAACACAATCAATCTTAGAAATCGATACACGAATACAGTAGTGACTTTCAAACAGTGTCTCATGGATTTTAATACGATGAAGATGCTTGGAAACAACAATTATTCAACAATTTTTGTATCTTCAGAAAACTGCGAGGTTAAAAATAAATGTTTAGAATAGTTTTTATACAGTTTGTATTCAAAGAACATATCACTCTAATAATAGTTAAAACAATTTAGTCGAATAATTTTGACTGCTAATTCGATTCGGCTTCTTTCCACAATGACTTGTTCATTTATTGGAAAGTGTTCGTTAGCAGTTTAATTGCACGAATTTTAATAATGATGATCTAGAAATATTTACTGTGAAGAGTTGTAAGAACAGCTTAGAACAGAGTATTCATTTTGGGATCTTTATGTATGAATAGTGTTGCCAAAGTCTCATTTCGTAAACTAGACTTTTTTTTTTTTTTTTTTTTTTTTTTTTTTTTGGCGGACGAGGAATATGACAATTCTGTTCTTGTTTTTGGGACTAGAAATTTCACGAACTTCTTTGGCAACACAAGTTCACCCCAGTCTGAGATTTCAAAATACTGTTTTAGAGTTTGTTACATAATTCATAGTACAAAAATTATAAACTGATAGTAATGGTACGAACACAGTGAAGAGCATTTATCAACGAGCAAGATAAACAAGTCATTACGTAGTGATTTAAATGTTATATCCCATCCCTCTTGGATCTCTTGCGATGGGGAAGGATTCCGGTATTCTTAAATGTAATTAAAAAAAAAATCAGCTCATAAGTTGATAGGTATATTTACAAAACGAGGCGAGATAAACTTTTTGTCATTTGAGACGAGACTTCTACGACACGAGACAATGACACCTATTTTCTTGTCTCGTGGGTAACAAGATTGTATAGGGTGTATCAAAAGTCCGGGGCCATAGGCCAAATCTGTTATAAGTAAAGATATGGAAATCTAATAGAGGAGAATGTTGTTATTGAAAACAGTTGATTTTCAATCTAGAATGGTGGAACTTCTTCAATAGATGGGTAAAGCACGACGAAGTTTTGCCAACTTTCGATGAGTTCAAGGACATACACTACATACGCAACTTAACGCCAGTTTTTTGCATTGACTTGTAAATATTATAATGAAAGAAGTAATCGAGATTTTTGTTTAAATTTCGAAAAGAAGAAACTTTAAATAGAAAATTACTCAGCGATAAGGAAAGTAAGGACACGTATTTGCATTACAATAAAGTAAAATGCATACCACCCTGCGGTTCCCGTACTTTGAAGACATATTATTTGAAACTGGAAATGAGTGTTTTGGAACCTTGCACTTACCGTTGAGAACGGGAGTGATGAAACTACATCAACCCATCCATTGTACAGTACCAGCTTTTTGGGTTCCACACTGATGAGACGTTCTATGTTAGATTAGAAAACAAAAGTTGCCAGCTCAGCAAACTGTTCCTTTATGTTGTTATATCAACAATATAGCATTCAGGAGTTCCAGGATTATCCAAGGACAAAATATGTGTTCCATGGGCCATTTTTACGTACCTGTACGTTTTATTCGAATAGTCTGCTGGAGACGTTACTGTTTGTACTAATGGGGAGAAATAGTGTTGGTCAGAAGCATAGGAATAAATTTGGAAGTTAGTATTGCTGTTGGAAGGGTAGGTTATATTAAAGATGTCATTGACCAGGATAGGACATCCCTGTTAGGTGTACTGCTTCAATGGTTGGTTGAATTTTAGCGTCCCCTTTTCTTTCTTTTTAAGCACTTATGCTATGTAGAGATGGAATCGAACCCGAGACCCTGTGTTTAAATTTCGCGCACGCTAGCTACCAGACAAGCAGGGAGTGCTATGGGCTACTTACGTGTTCCTTCAGCAGATACTTATGGAAAGAAAGGTTCTTAGAGTCGATACGTCATAGAAGTAGCATGGCCACATGGAAAGAAAAGTCTGGCCAGTTGTTCAAACTTACATTCCACAGCAGTATTAACATCCCAATACAGTGTGAAAACTTCCACGTCGGTACGTGTGTAGTACACGTACTATCGCATTCGTCTTGGGAGCCCCGGTAACAGCTGATGAGCTTGTTGATCCTAGTCTCATAACCTGAGTGCTGAAAAGGGACACAATTGATAGTTTTTCCCATTCTGCTTACTCTTCTTTCGTAATTCACACATTATTTGTTATGCGATTTTTAAAAGTTCTATTACTGAATGTATTGTTTCATAAACAAAATGGTCTATTTATTTAAAATTCAGTTTCACTGTCAGTATTTTGGTTATAACAGCAGTGTTTTGGGATTTGCCTCTCAGAACGTTGTTATTCGTGACACGAAGTGAATCTTCCCACTCTAACTTTGTTGGTCGGTTTTGTTTAAAGAGTCATTTAATATAGCTACTGTGACAGAAATAGCCGCAACCCCTTTCTTCGTCATAGTTGTTTTTGGCAGCTTGGCGCTTACGAGCAATTAGTGTTGCTTTTCAAGTTACACGGTTTCTGTGTCTGAGAGATGGATACCTTTCTTTGATGCTCATCGCTTCATCTTTTGCGTTATCGCTTGTTTCATCGTCTGTAAACCGTTGGAGTTAGTCCAAAACTTACAATTTTTCTTCCTCCATTCTGTTCAAAGCTGTATACAGTATTGTAGTTTGAACGTACTAGGTGAATATATAGGAAAACAATTTTTAATGAGCTTAGTGACTGTGTTGAAAGGCCGGTGTTGGATTATTTTGTTAAACTAGTTGTGTGATACGTTTTATATTAGTGATATAAAGATCAGCTCAGGAACACGTTTTTCTGATAAGCACGCAAAAGCCAGAAATCGATCAGAAAATGAATATGGATTAACCACATGGTGACAAAACGACCCTACATTGGCGGAATGTTCGTTATATCTGGGCTTTGTACAGAGAAAAATTTCTAGTCCATTTTATGCCAGATTTGGGAAAAAACACTTTGCCAGTAGAGCAAAAGATGTGATGTCCAGTTCCTTTTCCATGCGTCTCAAAAGAATATAGGCATAACAGAAATCAGAGGAAAGGCTTTTGAGGTTTTATATCTATATAAATAAAATGCATAATTCTAGATAAAGACAATATGCTATTAACGGTGCACATATGAAAAAGTTATTTCTCGTGCAGTTCTACGTGCAAGCGGCGTTTATCTGTGCAGCGGTGGTAGTGCAAAATGACATTGTACTGCCAGATACGAAGTAAAACTAAATTTAGAGCAGGAATTTCAAAGCCACTGGGGAAAACTAGAGAACTTTCCGAGATCTTTCGGTATTTTTAAGTTGATAAATATTTAGTAGTAACTCACACTTGCTCGTTACTGGAAAGAATCGAGCGGAATAAGCAACGTAACTCCAGAGTTGATTCGTACGTTCATAATAAACTACCTTTCCTAATTGAACTGGAACCTTCTTCATGCATCATACATGAGATTCAGGCGAAAAAAAACTTCTATCCACTCCATGAATTTGCATGACCGCCCGAACTAACAGTAATAAACATTTTACAGTAATGTAGTTTATTGCGTAGAAAAATGCTAATCTAGTGAGGAAAACTGAGCAATAAATTTTACCTTTAAACTGTCGATTCTAGAGGATCACTTGCTCTCCTCGATTGAATAGTATTTATCATTTAACATTTGAAACTAACGAAATTTATTTTTGAAACGTATTGATAGTTTCAAGCTGTATTGTTTGTGATCGAAATATTAACAGACATTCAAAAGTTAAAACTGTAGTGTTAAAATTGGTAATGCTAGATTATTTTCCTTTACTGCTTTAGCATTAATTCGTTAACAAGTTACTATTTTGCTTTTAAGCATGAGCTAGTTATCAGTATGTTTTATCCTTTCTGCCACTTACCACACCTTTTCTCCCTCCTCCCTTTTGATAATGCTCCACATATCGGAACGAAATATAAAATTTCTTTGACGATTGTGGGTTCTGGATGTTTAGGCATTAAAAGCCTGCAAAATAGGCAGGCAAATAGTCAATAAAATGTAACTCGAAATAATGAAGATAAATACTCAATACAATTAGAAAATAAGTTCATGTCTCAGATAATGCTCAAAGAATATAGAAATATATATGTACCTTGTTAATATCTTTTACTCTATATATAAAAACGAAGCTTGATATGCATTCAGATATATATAAATTACATATATATATAATATTCATTCTCCCAATGAATCTTATTTCGAAGAAAATGCAAAGAATAGACAAAATAAAATTGGCTTAAATTGAAACTATAGCCTCCCATATAAACTTTAAAACGTTATTTTTGATCATACCTGTAATATTAAAGAATAGTGATTTGGCCTAACATCTGGTCTCTACTAGTGTATGGATAAGAGTGGCGGTCGATATTCTAGATTTTAAGAACAATTCCGAACGTGGGCATTTCGTCTTAAAATGTCCAAGGCAATGCTAACACTACAGGCCCGTTTGACCGAATTTTATGGGACCGGTTCGCTTGAACGAAATCAAGGTTTTTTGATAAACAGTAATGTGTATTTATATACAGATCTCAACTGGCAGACTTTCCCTTGACCTGTACGATAGAGTGCAATACATGTGCTAAAATAGACTGGGATGCAGTAGTGGATGAGTACAGTTATCCCATCATAACAATGTGCTTACTCTTTTATAAATAACTGTTAGACCAAAACAGATCCTGTACTCATGGTTTTTGTTTTAAATAGAAGTCGCGCTGGAGTCAAGCTGCTTTCAAGTGATTCTGTGGACCCGGAAATTCGGTTAATCGGGACTAGTGTATCATCCCTTACTTATGTAAAGTATTTGTCTTGTACACTCATGTCCAAAATTATTGTCGCATGTCTATAAATGTTTTTGTAGAAATATAATTTGATAACGAATTCGCCCGGTATTTTTTAATAATGTTAATATCGGCAAAGACATGTATGTGGCAAATTTCATGTCAAAAGAGCAATAAATAAGAACAATAAAACGAAAATAAAACTTGTCCATTTAGCAACATTTTGTTTTACTCATTCTAATTTTCGTATTTATAATTATTTTCCTATGAAACTTACCTCAAATATAAATTTCCCGATTGTACACACAGTATCAGTATTAAAAGTACCCTGCAAAATCATTATCGAATTATATTCTTAAAAGAAGACAGTTATAGATATGCGACAATAATTTCGGACATGAGTGTACATCATAATATCCACAGTGTATAGAGAAATAGTGTCCGATTCTCTGTTAATATTTAGAGATATTCAGATTCGAATTCTTTTGTTTAGCACCTCCGGCCATTATCATGATCATCACTAACTTTGTTTTTTGAGGACATGGAAGAAAGCCTTAGTAAAATATTTTCATTATTCAGATTAGTGATTTTAGGAACGCCATATAGAATAAAAGCATTTGGGTGGTTGATTGCATCTCAATTTATGAAGAGCTCTAATATTTCAATTCATTTTAATGTTCTTATTTAAACATAATTTGCTTAATGTAATTCAACTTTCAGATTTCGTACTTTCTCGATGTGCAGCACTTTCAATGTACAGCAAGACTTTTCAGATAAACGAAGTGGAGAGGGGGAGTGAATACCATTACCGTACAGTAAATTCTGATAACGTTTTTTCTTTTTTTAATTGTTTTTGCGCTTGAAATTTTCCAGCTTTCTGGATGCAGCTCTGAATCTGCTGTTGAAGTAGTTAATTGTAGTAGCCTTGAAGTATGATTGAATTTATGCTCGCATGAATGAATCCCATTTGTATAATTGATGCAAGTGTTATTATGTAAATACTGTACTGGATGATAAGATTACTGAAGTTCTGAAAGTCGAAGTTTTCTTTAATACTTATGTTAACAATTATGTTCCAGTAGACAGTAAAAAGGATTACGATCTAAACGATTCATTTTTTTTCCGGTAGGTATCGGAGGCGAACTATGTAACTTCTACGACATTTGCAGAAAACAGTGCAAAAGTTAGCTTTCGTTTGAGTTATCGTGTAAAATGTAACTGGCAGACGCAGCTCACCGATAAGAAGTTAACGAATTGATTTCGTTACCGAACTCGGCCGAAATAATTGCTCTTGCACTACTGGACAAACGTTAGTTACAGTTTCCCGGATTTACTCTGGTAACAAACTCGGACGAAATAATCACTCTTCCTATCAATTTTAAAAACAATTGCCATCCGATCAAGAGGAATCCCGAGGAGTAAATGACGTACTCACATACTAACATATGAATCCTACTTAGTAATTATCGTATACTAAACAGTTAATTCTGCTTACATACGTAACATTTTTCGTAGATTGTTTACCAGTATATCTTTCATTGACATTGTGCAAAGGTGAGTGAGTGTATGAAGAAAATGGTGTAATCAGGCAGTAATCAGTAATACTAGTCCCAATAAAGCTCAGTTGATTGTCGGATTTCTATTGACCGTATAAAAGGTACATTTTCAGAATGTTTGTATGATTAAGAGTAGCAAATTGAAAGATAATGTCGTGCGTTAACAGAATGAAATAAAATTTCTATGCCGATAGTGTATCTAAAAGGAAAATGAGTTGTTTCTTGTAATGATGTAAGGAAGTAGGTATTTATCTCTGTAAAGGTTTGACCATTATCGCGAAATTATGACCAGGAAAAATTTGAACTGTGCACGGAGAGTTAACTTTCATGTTCTTAGTTTTATAGCTTACAATTTTCAGTTCATTATAGGCTTTCATTAGACTCCGTGCCTTAGTATTACTGCGACAATAAAGTCGATTTTTAACACTGTATTGAAGTAGTGTGTGCTAATTATAGTTTTTCCGTTCCGAAGAAACCAAATTTTCGTACTTCAGAATTCAGCATAATATTTATAGATTCAATTTCACACCTTTCCTCAAATGTCTGTTCTAGCTCATGTGCGTCTATATACTAAAAGTGATAACTACATTAGTTCTACAAAATGTCAAAGGCTGGAACCAGTAGTGTAATTGAGTAATTCGTTCTGTGGGAGATAAGGTGTGGTGGGGAACGTCTTACACGTAAGTGCTTTTTATGTTAATAGAAGGTCTTTTCCTTCATAACCGAAGTGTTGTATAAGAATGTAAAACAAAAACTCACTCGAAAACACACATATTTCAAAATTCAAAGGGTGATCTTATTGCGCGAATTTTAATCGTCTAAGTAACATGAGCTCCGTGGCACAAATACCAGTAACGGCCGGAGTCTACCACCCGACTTTGCGCTTATATGTGGTCAGCAAATTTGCTCCCTATCGCTGTTAAATTTGATTTTCCTCATCGGAGTTCGCTACTTCGTTAATGTAGCTTTTCATCTGTCAAGACGGTAAGTAAACATAGTCCGAGCGCTGACTAAAATCAATGCAGTCTTTAAAAGAAGGCTAACACTGCTAACTAATAAGCATATTTAGTAATAATTGCAGTACTTATCTCTTTTTTCAAGAGTGAAACCATAGGAAATGATCTTAAATTTGATCCAGCCTGCTAGCTGGACTCGAGCTAGGACAGTTTTCTGCTGCCTAAATTCGATTCTAGCATTAATTTGAGATTAAATTTGTTAAATATTCTATGTACAATCGTTGAAAAATATATAAATGGCTTCTTCCACGAATAAGTATACAGGGTGTCTCAAAAGTCTTCCGACATAGTGTAACTATTATTAGAATTACAACAAAATGTAAGAGGGGAAACAGTCTCCGCATATGTTTTCAATCTAAAGTGAACGATTTTTTAAAATCGGGCGAGCCGTTTGGGTTGTACACTCTTTTTGCTCTCAATGTTAAACGAAAATGCAACGTTGCCATTTACCGGGAGGTGGATAAATTATGTAAAAGTATGGTGAATGAGGGCATGTTTGAAATGGGTGTTAGCCATCGACACGTTAGGGTAAAAGACAGTAACTTCATTCACTTGTGGATCAAGGTAAATGGCAACGTTGCATTTTCGTTTAACATTGGGCGCATAAAGAGTACAGCCGAAACGACTCGTCTGATTCACAAAAATCCCTCACTTTAGATTGAAAATATCATATTTGGAGGTGGTTTCCCCTCTTACATTTTGTTGTAACTCTGATAACATAATTACCGCCAGGGGGCTTTTAAGACACCCTGTATATATAACCTTCGAGTAGCGTGAGACTTCGCCCCCCCTGCACTTCTCGTAACTTTAACGTTAAGGTTTCTAAATCTGGCCGTCTTTATTATAACAGTTGCAGTTCGATCCATTTTTCCTTGTAGGTAAAATACCGAAAAAACGCTGAAATGTCAAGTTAATTATTTTGTCTCTAATCTTAACGAATTTCGAGATATGGCGATCTATTAATAATTGTTTCACGTCAAAAATGCTGAAAGACTAATTATTTTAAATGGGAGTCCATATACCAAATTTCATGTCTCGAACATTCAGAGATTCCGAGATAACGGACATTTTAAAGATAATCAATGCTACCTATTTTACCCCTTTCCCATTGAATTTCCAAAAAAAAAAAAAAAAAAAAAAAAAAAAAAAAAAAAAAAAAAAAAAAAAAAAACTTTATTTGCGGAACCTTATATCAGAAGCCTGTGCCCTGTTCAAATTTCAAGTTTCTAGCTTCTCGGGCGTTGATTAGTCACTCAGGACTACTTATACATAATTCGAATAATTTATTAAACTAATTCTTCGACTAAAAGTATTATTTGGATGAAAATAATGAATCGAACAGTTATTTGAATATCTAATAATTATTCGAATCATCGGAAAGACATCATTCAAATAATTCGAATCTACCAAGTTTTTCATTCACTCGGTCGCTTTTGCGTTTGATCTTGTACTTACATCAAGTACGACTAATCATTGATTTGTCATGGGCACGGCGAGTCAGTTTTACGTTTCATGCGAAGGGTCCCTGATTCGATCTCTGGCCATGAGTTTCTGGTGGACAACATCGTGTTTATTCTGGGTTCTGTTTCGTCCTACATTCTCATTTTACCAGTTCATATCGTATTCACCTTCATCAATCATCCGTCCATATCCTTTAGTGTAGCGGTCGTAACTGTAACGCGTAAAACTAGAAATTTCATTTAATTCAGTTATTTACCTGCAGGACACATTAATGATCCCGGGTAGCGTAGTTGTTAACACACTCGCCTTTGCTAGCAGTCCCGTGTTCGATTTCCAGTGGGGACAGTCGGTCGAAAAAGTGTAAAAGCTTTTTTTTTCAGGCCAGTCATCCTGAGTGATGTTTTCCTGGGGTTTTCTCAACGATACTAGGCATATGGGTGAAGCGGCTGTACATAATGGTTCCAGGACACTTTCTAATTTTTTTCTTCCTCCCCGAATGGCTGGGCGGTGATCGCCGAACGTGTCGAACTAATATTGCCACAAATACCAAAAAGCCCAGAAATTTAGCTCCTAATCAGGACTCATTCTTCGTGCGAACTGAATACTCCGACGTTCAACACAGTGGGGTAGTTTGGGTGGTGTAACTTATGACTTAGATCGTGTGGCTTCCTATATCCCCTTTGAGTCGAAAATAGAAAAACAAAACTGCATCGTATTGTAATTACACGTGGTGGACAACATTTGGTGACACTAGATTACTTTTGTATGTGAAAATCTGATGAGGAATATACACAGGTTCTTTCATATATTTGTATAGGTGAATCTATTAAGACAAATAAAAAAAAAAAATGCAAGTGTTGTAGTAAGAACACTGTACAATTTGTTTCATTAAACGCAATTGTAACTATTTAAGCTTAGTTAACCTGACCTTGAAAGTAGGAAAAAAAATGGCTTGCTGTATGTAGTCAGCCTTCAGACTTGTGCAGGTCATCGAAAAAAAGTCATGTTGTTTTGTTTTCTTAAAATCTTTGCCAGCAGATGGGATTACGTCATTGATGTATTTTGGAACAGGTCCTCTTCTGGCTTTGAAGAAATGGTCAGTTGAGAGACAAGAAAGAAGAAAAATGCTTAATGGTGGAATATCACACGTTGAGGGTGTAGCATGGTTATGACAAATAAGTCCATCTTGGATGATGTGTGTGTTGCGAGTTATTTCCGTCTGTTGCACCTGTGCATGTTTCCACGTGGTGATGTAGCATCCAGTTTTCAGCACGCGTACACATGCTGAAACACGTCTGGGTTAAGTAAGATCAGCTTGAAATTTTTCCAAGTTTGTGAAATTAGTAAGCTGTAGTGCGTGTTTTGTGACAATAATTGATACTATCTTAGTACTGTGTTTGACAACATTAATAACATGTATCAATTGATTGCGATGTATGCTTTCATGAAGAAAAGTTGATTTTATATATATATATATATATATATATATATATATATATATATATATATATATATATATATATATATATATAATATGTGTGTGTGGGTGTATGTATGTATGTATAATAATAGTATTTCGGTTTATTTTTTGCAGACAGTTCCGGTTATCAATGAAATTTTGTAGGAAAAAAGACGTGAATGACCCATAGAATATAGTAGAGACTAGCCATAACAGCATGTTTATTTTTTTAGGATTTTTCAACACCAAATTCCAGCCATGTTTCATGGCGTATGGCATCGTTTCGACATTTCCACAGTTTCTAGTTAACTTTACTCTCCATCGAAAGATATAATTCCATTGAAGGCACTGTTCTCTCTCCTTTCAGTAGTATTTGTCATTGCACATTTCTGCTGACCGTTCGTACCATTGGGTGTGGAACCCTTTGAACATCAGGATACCGAAGATACACGTTGATCGTATTAGTCAACTAAAATAACAGGTGTTTAACCGTCGATCCGGAAAATGAGGGAATTCAGCGTTGATCGAACGGTTATTAGTCATTTTCAATCAAATTTTAAATCTTAAGCTTGCCTTACTTGGCCAAATTGTTCACATAAGACATTTTAAAGAGCTGAATAAGAAATTT
Source organism: Thermobia domestica (assembly GCF_964235325.1). Taxonomy (NCBI): domain Eukaryota; kingdom Metazoa; phylum Arthropoda; class Insecta; order Zygentoma; family Lepismatidae; genus Thermobia; species Thermobia domestica. The sequence continues at coordinate 38,972,707 of NC_137455.1, read as the reverse complement.
CACAGGTTGGTGTTTAGTTTTTAATTCTTTCTTTTACACAGAACTGCAGCTGTAAATCTCCGAACGTCGTGATCTGTAATTGTTGGAAATCGAGGGGGAAATGTGATGCTTTCCATTTCTTAGAATTGGCCGTCGTTCACGATCCGGGATGTCTCGTCCAACAGACTTGCTTGTCCGTCAGCTGGAGCTGGAGAATATACCGAGAAGAGAATCGTCAGCTAAGAGTCTTGCTTACTTTACACTAACATCGTTTTATCTTCGACAACAAACAGTTTTGGCAAACTGATTGAGGATATTAAAACCTCATTCTTGAATTCTAGTAATAGAAGCAGTATTCCTGAAGTCGGATCGCTGAGGAAATCTTACCAGTAGGGTGCTTTGGAGCTCGCCCAAATGTTTTGAGGTCATTATGTCGTCTTTGCGTTTAAAGCTGTAAGGAAACTTACTTTCTGAACGCGTCTTCTATATACGAAGGCTGCTGAAAAAGTTCTTGCAAACTACTATCAATAGTGGCGCTAGTGTTCCGCTGTTATAAAAGTTGGAAGACTACACGTGACTGTTTAAATTATCTTTGGTCAATTGGTTAAGCCTATTCGTTAATTTTGCACAGCAATTTGGAATAGTTCTGTGTGAGAAATGGAAATTTCTCATGAATACTTTCGGGCAATCATTTTTAAAATTTCAAATGATGAGTAATGCCGAAACAAGGACCGAGCTACTTTATTTGGCTTTTGGAGATTAAGAACCACCCAACAGGGCTGGTGGTTTTCCGAATTTCGGCGTCCTCACATATTTCACAGTGATATATTTCGTGAAGACTATCCATTCACGCGTGTATTGCCAGTAGTCTTGATGTGCGTGAAATTATAAAAAAAAATGGTAATAATAATAATTGGTGCACTAAATCGTTACATGGAACGAAGCTTGGATATTTCAAGCTGATCTGAGCCCAATAGAAGTTGTTCGTTCGATTAGTGCTGCAAAGCAAGTGCTCGATTGTTTCTTCGGTTATACCGGACAAGCAACAACCATAGCTTTAGAAAATCGAAGTCCAGTAAGTGCTGAGTGGTATACAACAGTTTCTTTGGCAAAGGTTATCAGTGAATTCCGTAAAACAAACTTTAAATCGTTGCATCATTCTCCACCACGACAAAACCAGTTCCCACTCAGCACACCAAATTATTATTATTATTATTATTATTTTGGTCCAGTAAAAATATCGAATAAATTACTCTTTAACTATACTCCTATGACGTATCACCTAGTGACATCTTTTTGTTCCTACACATGAAAATTAGATGCGTAGTAAGCGATTTGTCTCCTGAAGCAGCTATTGGCGCATTTCAAAAAACTGTTTCTTAGATAATAGCCTGAGTGGAGAGAAAAAAAAAAAAACTTCAAAATTGATCTGAACATTATGCAGTAGTGTATCCATCTGAAAGGTGAATACTTCGGAAAACAGTAAAGCCATTTCCAGAATTTCACATATTTTTTTTTTCTTTCTTCTTTCTTGATTGCAGAAACTTTTTCAGCAACCCACGTATACATTAAAATTTTTACACGAACGATACTGCAGGACAGAAATTATAAAATTTAACTATGCTCATGGATAAAATTTGAGTATGCTACTTTAGCTAAATCAAAAAAATTGAGTTGAATTGATTTTAAGACAATGTATTCCTGTACTGGTCTTTTAACCATGGACTTATAACGCTTTTGAATAGGTTTGTATTAGCCTGTGCGCTCTTAGAACAATTTTTTAATGGAGCTATCTACATAAAATGTATATTGCAGATTACTCGTTGATATTTATTTGTTGCTTAAAGTCTGGCAGAGTTTTTTGGTGTGCGAAACTGTAGTTTCGCGAAGTATCACAGTAGTAGTATTCAGACCAGGCACAAGTATATGAACATGAATTGAATTCTGTGGGCGTGTTTTAGTCGATAGAGGTTAAAATATGCATGAATATTCATAGGTAGTAATGTGTTGGTTCTCAAGATTGAGACCGACTTACCCGAAACGCAAGCGTGCTTTGTTTCGTGTCTCGTGCGTTTACTTTAAAAAGCAATAAAAGCATTCTGAGGAGGTGGCAGGAAATGCTTGTCTACTTCAATGCATTGTTTTCATCCGCTCACTTGGGACACCACCATTGCTGTGGTTTCCACTTAGCAGTTTCTGTCCTGGGATCGAGTTCTTGACAAAGCGTTCCCCAGGGCTGCATTTTGACGTCAACTCCAATTTGCTAACTGCTCTAATTTCACCAACCAGGCCTTGGGACTGTTCGTAATTGAATATGAAGTAACCTTTGTAGCGTAGTTGAGAGCCTTTCTGATGCCTTGTAGTTACAAAAGATATTTGAACACGTCGAATATGACATGCAAATTTTCTTATTGAAGTCAACATCGATTTATTAAGGGTTAGTCTTTGGTATGTAATTTTTGTAACTTGTTTCAATCGTGACATAAGAGAGAGTGAAGAATATTGACTAATAAATTTCAGTTTCCTTTACTTTAAATATTAGTTCCTTAGAGTACAGAGGTTCATAAAAGGCAGTTGATATAACATATTTCAGTGTATTTTCTTCATTTTTGTTACGGACCGTTCGCTGAAGAATAGTATACAGCAAAAGTTTCCATAACAGACTTATCCTTACTACGGTCCTAAAGAAAATGAAAGTATTATTACAGTACAGCCCCTTCCTTTACGAACTCTGACAGACTTGCGCCCCAACGTACGTCTGGTGCGTGTGGTCCCTGGTTCGATCCTAGCTCGCGCCAAGTGAGCTTTGTGGTGGACAAACACCGTGTGCATGAGTTTTCTCGGGTGTGAGGACAACCACCATTTCCTTCATTTCTTATCACAGTCTCCTTCAGCCGAGCCGGCATAATCATGGAACATAAAACTTGATTTAATTTTTGCGCCCCAATAACTTCTTAATAATGAACAAGAATTACTTTGTTCATATGTATTTAGAATGGATAGAAAATACTTCTTCCATTTTGAAAATGAAATGAAATCTTTTAAGTTTTACGTGCCACGGTTATGCCGGTTAGGCTAAAGGAGACGGTGAAGATGAGAAATGAATGAAAGAAGGGGGAGGAAACGGGAGAACCCCGAGAAAACCCACGAGCACGATGTTGGTCCACCACAAAGTCCACACGGCGCGAGCTGGGATCGAACCAGGGACCCCAAACACCGGAGGTGAACGCTCTACCACTAAGCCACCGCGCCCCCTTCTTCCATTTTGAAAATAAATCCTTGGTATAATACAGTAGAGAAAACCCCATCGATATGATTAGGGTTCTATAGTTTACGAATTAAAGGAGTTTTACAATTGGATGACATGTATTTGAATAAAATTACTACACATTCAGTATATGCCCATATAAACGCATCTCCCTTTTTGTTTCTCTACAGAAAAGTATTTGTCATCCCCCAGTAATACAAATATTGAATTCAGTATTTCGGTAGTAGTCTATATTTACATTTGTAACTAATTTCTTTGCTGTTTACTGCATGCATGCAATTACCGACCAAGCGGTGACTGCTTACAAATAAGTGGCAGGAAGAAACAATTTTTAGGAAATACACATGAATGCTTCCCATACTTTTTGGTTAATGGCACCTTCGTGTGCCATGATTTTTGGACGGCGTCCCAAAGTCAGTAAATAATCATACTTGAATAATACACATGAATATATAAATGATTTACCTAAAATGAAATACTTTAAATTCACCAGCAGTATATGTAGTTTGACAACTAATGCAAATCCAAACCCTAAATACTTGTCATATTCTACAAAAATGACAGGTTTAGAATTTTCCAAATATTTCACATCCCTCATAAGCCAGTCAGTGCATCCCATTTCAGTGTGGTAACTTTAGACAAACTGGGGAGTCACTTGAATAAAACATCTGACGGCCACCCTGATAGGACGACTCAACACACTAATCACATGGTAGTCACTAGGCTGGAGTTCATTCAGCTGGTTGCTAACAGATGGTATTGGAAGAGTCGGATCCACAAAGGGCTGTCACACCAAATGGTTTGGTTCAACGTAAAATTTTAGTATTTTCTATTGTATTACTTTGAAAAAGGTTGAAATAAACTAAAAATCGATAGTTTTAGGTTTGTGCTTGCGATTCCATACTTCTTGTAAATGACCATAATTTGATACAATTACTCGTAATTCAGTTGGATTGTTTAGTACGGTAACAAGTGAATATATAGAGAATTGTAAACTGGATGCATCAGTAATCTTGTTATATGAAATTAAATTAACTTGGCAGTATAAAACCTGAACACAGCAGATTCGTCACTCACGTAGACACGTGTGGTACTAGTTTAACTTTGGAGACCATTTATGTTGTGTATTCTGGCTACTGATTGCTGTAAAAATTCTCTCTTCCCGACCACGTGAGAAGGAAAGTAAATGTTTATCCTCTCGCCATCTGTTTCCTTTAGCAGAGAAGCTTGTGATGGTGTATAACGGTCAAGTTTATTAATCGAATTCAATATGGAATTACAAGACCGTGAAAATGTTATACAGTATCTTAGAAATCTTAAAGCGAGAAGGCTCCATCAGGGCTTTTTCTTGTGACTTTAGTTTTATGTTAATGCTGAAATTACAACTTTAGTAACCGTTGTGTTGTAGATAATATAGAACATAGATAATAAATCATGATTGTGGAAATGTATTTGACACGACAAGTTTGTCGCCACATAGCTTTAACTTGGCGAATAAAGAACAGTTCCTACGATTTTTTTTTTTTTTTCAAAGGATTCCTTATGTGAGTCGCAGGATAAGTCTACCAACCAGTGTTTCTTTCAGGAAACATGTGCCGGTGGAGGAGGGGGGCGGCAGTAAGACTATGTATTAACAAAGCCTACAGCTACTTGTCTTACATTTTTCTGAAATGCGCAACAAGACGTTCAATTGTCACTTACCTGTTCAATTACCTGACCTCTAAATATGAAAAAAGAAGGTTCAGCGTACGTTTTAGAACACTTGTAAAGTATCAATATTAAAATGTTTATTTATTTATTGTATTCTGAAACTATCTCCCACTTGCGGGTATTATTGTAATATGTATAAACCTTATCTCCTGAGGGCCACTGCCTCACCAATAAAATGCCTGAAAAACATTGCTCCCAGCTCAGTTCGCTGGGTTTTTTTCCCCTCCCACACTTATATATTACCTCTTACTTGAACATTCTCCAGTAATCTTTTTATATAACTTGGCTAATACTTAGATTACAGGACGGATTCAAGTAAAGTACAAATAAATTCTGTTTCGTGTTCCCTGAAATAATGTACAGTAGTTTGAATGTAGTTCTACGCTATCGAGGGTAAACAATACATAAAACATTACTTCTTTACAAATCAGTCAAAGCATAAAAATTACATATCATGAATATCATTAGAAGTCTTGTTAAAATCACTATATTGTAATTGGGGAGGACGGCACAATTGCTCATTGGTAAAGCGAGCACCTCTGATGCGAGGACGCCCCTGTTCGATCCCAGACAATGAAAGACTCTGGTGAACATTTATTTCCCCTCCATTGATTTTCTTGTTTTCTTCCACATTCTCATTTTACGAATTCTTTCATGATCACTACCAAATTTTCAAACCCTAATATTGGTGTTATCTTAGACTTGTGAGAGAAGTTACGATAAAAGATAAATGACGGATACAATTAATAGGTAATATTCTAGAGGTTAAGCGCTAAAATGACTATGTGGAGGCTTTTCAGTTCGCTGTTAATGAGCTACCAGTAATGACATTACTTTGCCTGTATTCCTTCATGGACAAATGATATACTTCACAAGCTTTCTGGGTACGTAGTCTGTGGTTAATTTCCTGATAGGATACTTGCCAGGGGTAAAATTCACGTAATGGTTCGGATCAAGGATGGGTATTTTGAATCGAAGTTCGCGTGGGATCAGGCTCGCTGTCTTCAAAAGGGCTCACGTTTAAACGAGCCTAACGCATGTTCAAGGCTCATGCTTGCTTGAGCTCGTTATTTTTTGGGGAGGCTGGCGCCCATTTACTTAATTGGGCTCGGGCTCCTCAGGTTCTCTATTGACTCGTAGCACCCGTGCTGAAACCGGTATGCGTACAGATATTGAGCTAGACTCGCTATTGACTCATAGCGCCTGTGCTAAAACGCACGCACTCAGTTATTGGGCTCGAGGCCGATTCAGTCAGAGCACTGCTCGCGAATTTTCGAACATCTTTGGTTCGGATCTACTTTAAGGAGCACTAGACAGTGAGGAATGAGAAAGTAAGTGGAATAACCAAGGCTGTAGGTGCATCTAAAGAGAAAAAAGACGGCAGAGGTATAGCCATATAATGAGAACTATGTGGTCACTTAGAAGAATGATGGCAATGGAAGTGGATGGGAAGATGAATATGGTTAAGAATAACCTCAGGAAGAAGTTATTCTAGAGTAGTGAAGAAGACTCATCAGAAACGTCGATCCCGCGTAAGTGAGAAAAAACAGTAAGAAAACGACTAATAAAGAGTCTCGTTCTCAATAGTTTGTTCTGAAAAGGAACGTTATATACTATAATTATCTACCAATTTAATACTGAATCCGTGGCTAAGCGGTTAATGTACGCGCCTTTGGCGTGGGAGACCTGAGTTCGATTCCCGGCGGAAGCTCATGTGGTTTGGATTCCACGTTAATCAGTGGGTCCTGCCTTATATAGGTCTCGCTGCTAAAAAGGATGTTAAAATCAACTCAACTCTTAATAGTTTAGGATTAAAATAACCGAAACTAGACTGGGTGTTGTATACTTTTTCCAGTTGCAAGTGTTTAGTAAGGTACAGTAATTATCGCTCTTGTCCCCATAAAGAAAGTATTCATAGCAGCCTGCATGACTAGGTTCTCTTACATATCTTTCTGATGTTTTTGGAAACTTTTACAAATTAGTTAAGAAATTAGTTCGTGGCTGCATAATTGAGACATCAGTTTAGAGAAATGTGGTCATGAATAAAATGTGAATGTATATTAGCTGCGTTGTAGTAATGGAGACTCGAAAAAAAGATTTGTCATTTGTTTTGATATTCGAACACGTAACAAACACAACATGGTTGCGGGCACAGAGTTCTTGTTGCTGTTGGAATGCGTCACTTGGTAATGAGTGCTTCTGTAAATTTGTTTTAGACATGTAGTCTGCCAAGAGTGCATACCGACTGGGTTTGGGAATTTCACGGGCAACTGACCAGCCTTCGGTCATCAACACACTGTGAAAACATGCCGCACTCACTAAAAATATTGACTTTTTTTTCTTTTCTTTAGTCATACGACTATCACCAAGCTTCGTGGGGATTTTCAGTAGATAATGTGTACTTTGTTTGATCTTCGCTTTTAATGATACATTTTTTGCAGCTTATAAGATTTATGCATACAATGACAAAAATTGTTTGTCAAAGTATGTTGGGTTTTATTCTCAGTAATATTCTCCATTGTTCAAGCTTTGCTTTTAGTACGCGTATATTTCATTTAAACTACTCTCTGAGTAAAATAATAGAGGTGATGGTGTCTGATGAAGACAATGTGGATAATTGGTGAAACTTACACCTTATTTTTTACAATACATGTATTGTTTTGCTGAAACGAGTAGGGTTTCATTCATTTCGGACAAGCAAACACCTCTGAAGCAAAGAATTATCGTATGGTTTGTACTTGCAGAGACTTTGTGTGCACACCTTGTGGTCATTTTCAGTTGGAGTCAAATTTCGTTCATGACTTTAACTTTTTAATTTTTAATGCGTTTTCTTTTTAAAGTGAAAGCGAAATTTAAAAAAGCTTTTTAAATATGGATTGAAGTATTACAGTTAAAAATGATCATGGCAAAATATAAGGAACGCTCCTTAAAAATAAAATTAAAGAAAGATTGGATTGAACAAGTGTTACACTCCTTGCTTATGCCCTTAGGATAAAGAAGATAAACAATTTCTGAAAGGAAATGATGGTAAAATAATTAGAATGGGCATGTGGGAGGACTTGAGCCAACGGGCACTGTTGTGCACAAACTTGTGTGGCTGGATGGAACCAGGAACCTCCTCACACCAGACGTTCAACACTCGACCGCTAATCACCTATGCCCCAATGAAGATCGGGAACGAGCTAATTTCTTTTCATTATTATTATTGTGCTCTTGTTTGCCATACGTCCTTTTGAAGTAACTCATAAAGAAAGAAGAAAAAGTTCTAACATTCCGATTGAGCGGCGGGTCCTACCCCTCGTGGAACTAACGTCGAGAAGACTGACAACGGGCATAGCCTTTTTTTTTTTTTTTTGCTTTACACTTGATCAAGCTTTGTATTTTTTTTGAAGAGGCCTTTAAAATAACAACTACTCAAGCAAATCTTTTGTAAAAGTTTGGAAAAGCAGCAAATAAAACTTTTCTATTGGGGAAAAACAGTTCATGTGAACGCAGTTTGTCCTTTTTCATTCCTGGTACAGTACAACGTTTTTTGATGCTGGTCCAGTATCATGAATAGATTATTGGAGGTACTTTATTTTGAATAGAGGAACCTTAAGAAAGCCAGAAAAGAAGTATATGAGAAGCAAATTAACTGACCATGTCTGATGTCACTTAGTTCACGTGCGCAATTCGATCGACAGATGTGTTGAACAATATGTATTATTGTACTGAATCAGATGAAGATTTGTACCAGCCAGATTATTGTGTGCACTTGTATTTTACATGCAAAAAAATTTCTGAATCTGTTTTCGAGATTTATTGATCGAGCACGTTAGTTTTCCTTGTCCAAAGTATCATTTGAGATTTAGGCTATTTGTGTTTGAGTTGATAAATAACACTGAATTGGTCGAGTGGATACACACATCAGTCATGTAATGCTAGTTTACGAAACTGTACATGTAGCTGAAATAAGTTTCTGTGGAAAATCGATCATGAAGCAGATTGTAAATTTGTTTTTTTCAGAATACCCTTCACTACTGTGGTATCTTGGAAGTAAAGAAACCACAGCACAATCTATTAGGGGTTTGAGGGAGGGGGAGAAAAAAAGAAATTGAGTGAAGAATGGTAGCAGGCCAAGAATTCGTATCGCCAGCCAAGTGTAAGTCCCTTCAATCCTCAAGAGGTTTTCAAGCTGGTTCGACGCTGAGCGGGGATAAGCCTGGGTTATTGGTCCTTACTTTCTCGTGATCCGTCGTAACTGCCTGGAGAGATGCTCGTGAATATCCTGGACGATTGTAAATTCAGTGGCTCGTTCGAGAGTTCCTAGCCATTTCTATTCCTCAAGGGAAATACGGGGAGATTTATATTTCAATCAAATGTTACATTCTACAAGCAAAATGACATACTTCTTACAAATATGGAAGTAATAATTGCGTGCACTCAAGAAGGATTCAAACTAAGATTGGAATGTAAGGGTGCGTAAGAATAATTTAGCGGCGTCGCATTTGATTTCCCCTTCTTGGTTATAAAAGAGTGAGATCACCATTTACTAGTCTAGTTTATCTAGCGTCTAATTACAAAGCCTTGACTAGTTCTTACTGAAGTATTCGTCATAATTAAAACATTGAAAAAGTATTATGGAGGATGAAGAGAATAACCAGTGTTTGCTAGCGTTGACAGGTCACTTGCCGCAAATGCCGAAGGCTCTTTGCACTACAGTTCTTAGCCAATCTCTTTAATCCTGACATGCTACGTTCTTGGTTTTAATACATTCTGTTCAGACTTTCCTTCAATTAGTTTCCCATTTTAGTTACATTTGTATCTCTCTCTCTCTCTCTCTCTGATATTGCCAGCACTTACTAAATTGCTTTTCTGTTAAAATTAGCTATCTATTCTTGTGAATACTTACATTTCAACAACTTCTAATGGTTTTTCGTAGTTTTAGCGTAGCCGTAGTTTTGCTCCGTAATCCACACGAAACATTCATTTTTTTTTCTTTTTAACTGTGAATCAGAGCCGCAACGCTTTCCTATCTATGCAGCTTTCTTCATTTCACCTTGACATTTCATGTTTTCACGTAATAATATAACGTATATACAAAAACTATATAACATCGTAGGCTTAGACAATGAAGGAAGCATTAGTGAAGATTCGCAAAGGTTGGTTATCTCACAGTTAAATTAATATTTTTATTTTTACAGTATTAAGAAAAGCCAAAAAGGATGTTTAGAATAATATCCTGAGTATTGGGTGTCTGTTTAGTAAGTTAATGATTATACGAAAGTGGAATATGTAATCGATTATTTTATTAGAAGTAACCTTATATACCTGTTGGTCTGTGTATAATAATCAAACAGTGAATAAATCTTTTAAACGGAGGGGAATAATTTTGTTGTAGACAACTTTGGACATTCAAAAATGATTCCGTGAAAGATCGCATGCAAATATCAAGGTTGCTAGTAGTTTGGTTTTTATAGAACCTGTCAAAGAGCTTTGGAGAATTGAATCAGCAGTGGAAGAGAGAAGGAAAAAAGTGAAGAATTACTTCCCAGAAAGTATTTTCTCCACAGTGTAGAATATCAGTAGCATCTAGAACGAATTCGTTGTGTCAGGCACCGCAGGTCTAAATACTATTGTTAGATTCGTTCAAAGGTATAATTTAGTTTCATGTCCCTTTTTATCATCGAGGCTACGAGATTGAACCCTACAGCTTAATGCGGAAGTTAAATCATTGTGCGCCCATTGGTAGTTCTCTTCCATAGAATGGTGTGAAATATACCTAATAGTAATTTATTAAGAAATATGTAAGTTAACATTGACAAAATGACAAGTATTGAACGTCCTGCAATTGTTACAAGAAGTTACTCGTGAAGTAAACTGTTTCGACTGTTCTTTTTACTTGCGTTATTATCAGGCGAATTTATTAACTCACAAGCTCATGACTCACTTCTTCAAACACATCTTGCACTTTTGAGGTGCAAGGCTAGACTTGAATTCAAAAGTCTCGAACGGTTTTTCTTCGTGCTCAGGTATAAATACTTACGACATAATTTAAGAATTTTCTTTTTAAGTAAAAACCAAAGTATATTTGTGTGAAATCCCAGCATAACATGTGACAGTAGAGTTGGCACTCGGCGGTTTTAGGCTCAATACCTTCATAAAGCACACCCTTTTCCTTTAACCCTAGAACGGTCGGGCTGGGTCTGTGAGACCCATCTACTTATATTTTTTAGCGGTTTGAGTTGTAACTTCCTATACCTTCCTAAAACGACCGATAATAGACGCTAGTGTTGCAAACCAGTTTGATTTATTGTTGGTTTGCTCTTAATAGAACTAAACCTCGCGTGGGTCTGTCAGACCCAGCCCGACCGTTCACGTAACTTTTTTTTTTTTTTTTTGCCAGTGTTGAGAATCTTGTAAGAAGTTTACTTTTTTTTTTTTTAATTAAGACTACCTATTCGACATTTTTTGAGTGTGTATATACGAGCAACATTACAATTGCTATTTTGAGCAACTTTAGAACATAATCGAATGAGAAACAGTTCCTGCGAGTAAAATTCATAGAATTTTATATCATGATGAAAGTGAACTGGATGATTCCGATTCGGATCCTGATTATGAATTATTTAGTGACCATGATAGTAACAGTGAGTGTTGTGAAGAGGAGGATAAGAGTGAAGAATTTTTATCTACTGTCGCTGCTGAGAAAACTCCACCCCTTCCGCCATTAGATAATAATCTTGGCAACAATGAAAATTAAAAAACTTGACTCTGACATTCAGTACATTTCAACATAGGCAGTGCCTTAGGTTATGTTAAACTTATAAGTTTCCTTTATAATATTACTTATCTATAGTAACATGTAAGCAAGTATTCCTTTTTATATAATTTTCTACAAAAGCTCATATAATTTACTAACAAATATGTGTAAACAATTAGAAATATGCTTTTAAAAATTAGCGAAAACACCATTTTTGAGCTGAAATGCTTTTTCCTGCTTTAGAAATACTTCTAATTACGTAAAAGTATGTTTCTATTTAAAAAATATTGATTACAAATTAATTATGCAGTTTTATTTTCTTGTGCCTGTCAGACCCAGCCCGACCGTTTATGAAACTTTTTTTCCGCCCGACCGTTGTAGGATTAAGGGCAGTTGGGCAGTTCATTCCCTGTATTCTCAGGCAATCAATACATGCAAGTGGAGTAGTGTATTTTCTGAGGAAACACTCGTACTTATTCTTAACCCCATTCCCGATAACTCGGCATTTTCACAAACTCTGCCACCTTTCTGTCCATATTAGGCCGGGTTTTTATGGACTACTGTACTGTGCCAATTATACTTGTGTGTTGTTGTTACCTATGTACTCAATGTTTACTTACAATAAATTTTGAGACAATGTGACTGTAATTTGTTTGCCCTATTGTATTGAATGTCTAGAATTGCAGCAAACAACATATTTCTAATTTATTACGGAAAACTGGGGACACGGTGGCTCAGTGAGAGAGCTTACCTCGTGCGTGGGGTGCCTTGTTGGATGTTTTTTTTTTGGGGGGGGGGGTACTCCTGTTTCCTTCTTAACACCAATTTCTTCATCATTCACTTGATTTAATCAGTCTCCCTTAGTCTAAAGGGCATAATTGTGGGACGTTAACTAAAAGATTTTATTTAAAAGATATATATATATTAGTTTGTCTTCATCACTTAAAAGCAATCTTATTTTGACTGAAGATTTTGAGGGTTGAAGTTAAATTTCATTATATGATACATTGTATATACGTTGTGTATATTTGTCGAAAATTTTGGGTATAATCAGCCGGATGAGACTTTCCCCTCCTGTGGATTGAGGGTCAGTCTTTCCTTTCCATAAAGTATATCGCGGTTGAGTAACATAGAGTTTAAAACTGGGTTTAGAAAATAAGTCTTTTTCTCGTAGCATTGTTGAGTTTCGAATCGATGATTGCGCGGTTTTCTCCCGAGTTGCTTTTGGAGAGAATGAATTGTTTGGGAAGCAAGTTTGGCTTTTCTTTTCGGAGTTCCCGTCACGCTTTTAGAAAATACATTGTTTCCTGCTTTCCTTTGGGATTTGGCAGTGATTGATTTTCTCGGATCTAGGGCTCTCATACGTCTTCTCCAATGCCTTTAAGAAAATTGGCTGTGCGCCGCAATGTTTTTAGTGCGTTTTCTACAGCGACATATATTTCAGTTCGTTGTTCCATAGCAGCGAAGAGTTGTTGCACGTTGAATCTCAGAGGAAGTTGGTTTTCTGCTTTTTTTTCTTTTAAAAGAAAATCACTGCGACACAGATTTGTTCCAATACATAAATCCGAAGTTTTTATTTTATTTTTTTTTAAATAAAGAAAAGTGAGGTTTATTTCTTTAAATCTTGGATGGTTTTGGAATACTTGATACATATTAAAACTTAATCAAAGTGACGAATATATTCCGAATTACGAAAATTCATGCTAGAATCAAGTCAGTTGATTTTTACTGTAATGATACAATTTTATTAGCGTTGAAATATGAGGCTCACGCCAAGCGATAGATCTGAACCAAAATCATCATAATTTCGGGAAAATCTACAAAATTGGCCTTCGTAAGCCTTAAAATTGGTGCTGTACGGTAAACTATGTCACGTGCTAAGATGGAATTCACACTGAAATGTGCCTCCTCAGTTTTCATCACGACACCAGCAAATTGACAGTAGCATTAATCTAGCATGCGTCTCATAATTACCCTCCATATAACAAAATGAGATACAACAACAACAAAAAATAAAAAATATATATATTGTAACTCAGAAACGAAAGCTCAGGGGACAAAATCAACTTACACCCTCCATTCCAAAAGAAACCGAACTTTTGAAAACAAATAGTACCACTAGTGCCATCTGTTGTAATATTTTACCGGTAGATGGCATAGTCCCTCATTGACAACTGGTATAAATGTCATAACATTTGGATGCACAGCAACAAAGTTATTCAACTGTCAGTGTGTTGTGTACATCGGTCGGAAAATGAGTTTCAAACAACGAGCTGCAATTGAGTTTTGTGGTAAACTGGGTAAAACTTTTAGTGAAACGCACCAAATGCTACAAAATGCATATGGTGATGAGTGTCTATCCCGTACGCAAGTTTACGAGTGGTTCAGGCGATTCAAATCGGGTAGAGAGACGCTGGATGATGACGAAAGATCAGGCCGTCCCAGAACCGGATTATCGCAAGAAAACATCGAAAAAGTGCGTGAATTCATCAAACATAACAAAAAATCGTCGGTGAAAGTTATTGAAATGGAATTAGGCATTCCTCAAGCAACCGCATACCGCATTTTGACCGAAGGTTTGGGCCTTAAGAAGGTTAATTCGCGGTTTGCACCACACAAACTCACCGAAGACCAAAAAGTTGATCGAATTGCGCATTGCAAAGACATCGTTAAAAGTGCTCGGCAGGATCGAAACTTCTTGAAATCGATTGTAACTGGTGACGAGACGTGGTGTTTTGAATATGAGCCCGAAACAAAGCGGCAAAGTGCTGAATGGAGAGCGCCGGATGAAGGAACACCCAAAAAAAGTCGCTTGGTGAAGTCAAAAGTTAAGGTGATGCTGATTTGTTTTTACGATTCAAAAGGAATTATCCACAAAGAATTTGTTCAGCCCGGCCAGACAGTCACTGGAGAGTTTTACTTGGGCGTCATGAAGCGTTTGCTGGCAAGAATTCGTCGTATTCGGCCCGAATATCGCGAAATCGGCAGTTGGACTCTTTTGGACGATAATGCACCATCACATCGTTCGCGACTTGTAACTGAATTTTTGGTCAAAAATCACATTATTCGGTTGCATCATCCGCCCTATTCACCAGATCTCGCTCCGTGCGATTTCTGTCTGTTCCCGAAACTGCATTTGGCGATGAAAGGAAAGTGGCACGCATCGATTGATGCCATTGAGAAGGCGACGACCGCCGTCCTAAAGACCATTCCAATAAAGGACATGGAGAAGTCGTTTGACAACTTGTTGGAGCGTGCAAATATGTGTATCGATGCAGAAGGGGAATACATTGATTAATAAAAATTATTTGTTCCAAAATGTACATTGCTTTTTTGTTTTTTTTAAACCGTTCGGTTTCTTTTGGAATGGAGGGTGTATAACTGCTGACCTACCAGGCTTCCACCAACGCCCACTGGTATTACAACAGTATAGGGTCTAATATTCGTGCACGAATAGATAGGATTTCAAATTTCAAAACAGAATTTTTTTTGAATGAGTTTGTTAAAGCAATTGGTACATCCAAACTTTTGTAAACTGAAAGCTAATAAAGTAGACAGAGCATCAGTGGATGAAGATCAGTAAAGGGTGTCTCATAATCACTCTCCGTGGCCAGTATCTCATAATTACCCTCAATGACCCTAATTAACAAGGGCCGCAATAAGTTTTAAACATGCAGTAGCAAATTCTCCCCACATGTATCATATAATAAGTGAATTATCACTTAATAGCAGGGTTGGCAAAAACCATGGTTTTTATTAAAAAAAACCAAAAAAACCGGGTTTTTTGGTTTAAACCAGGTTTTTATGGTTTAAATGATTTGCTCTATATATTCATATCATATATGGACAGAAATAAGTTTGTTTCGCCTTGATGTTATTATGCAACAACCGGGTTATGCTGGAAGGGGTCACATAAGCTTAAAGCGGAATAAAAACCGCTTCTCGAGTTACATCCGAGAGAAATTGTCCTCCATTTGAACTCGGAACCAGGACTAATTGGCCACAAATTCGATACGTCTGCCGATTCACACTCACTCACGAAGGAATCCTGATAAAAAAAATACGTTGTACTGATCTTTACATGCTTCTTAATATAACTGTCAAGAGTCATTTCAGAAGGACAAAAAGATAAACAGTTGCACAAGTGAAACCATTACACAGAATTACATATGAACAATTTCAAATACGACAGAGTACAGAAGAACTAATTTAGTTCAAGTTAGTTAACAACGACTTTTATTGGTCCAAATTAAAGAAATACACCGACTTAATCTGCATATCAATAAGAAAAGTGAATAAAGATACGAATTATTTGAGTCCACTTTGGCTCAGACTCATTTTACCAAAGATACTATTTCACTAAATGCCTCTCGTGGGGTCTGTATGACCTTCCCCCACACACAAAAAGTGCGGCATTTTCGATGTATTTTATCAATAGTAAACATTGAAACGAAACAATATTTAGAATTTTTCTTCGATTGCAATTACATAACAATAATAACAACTACAAAAAAATCACAAAATAAACATTTATAAACTTGTAAAAAAAAAGTTGCTTTTGTAGTATAATCTTTTTGAGTAATGAATGGGGAATTTAGGTCTGAATATAATACGAATAATATACGGGAGTGAAACGTGATAACCCACAAATGTGTGTTCATCAAGATTTTACAAACACTTACACTTTTACGAACATTTTTTTTTTTTTTTTTTTTTGGTTTAAACCAGCCAACCCTGCTTAATAGTGCATCAAGGTTTTTTTTATTAACATGAAAGAAAATGGACAATTAAAATAATAATTTTCAGTGCGAATATTTGGCACGTGGAAGGTGAGAGAATAGTCAAAGCATCCAAAAATAAGAATAACATGAGGCCAAGGTTGTGTGAACTGAAAAATAAACTTTCCCACAACAAGCTATAACATAACATCTAGCTAACCTCAATATGTTGCATCTGTAATCTGATCTATTGTTTGCAAGAAAAGTTAAAAACAAAAAATTGATAATGTTCTGCTGGACAAATACACGAATTTTCCAAAACTAAACAATCAAACAAACAAACAAAAAAAACACTTTATATTCGTATACATAACAATATATTTATCAAAAAACTATTATTTAACTGGTCTAAAATTCAAAAATATAGTGCCAACTAGTTGTGACAAACAAGGACATTTACGAGTATAAAAAAAATAAAGTTTATAAACCAAGATTCATTCATTTGGGATCATTCATTCGGAATCAATCGATCATTCATTCGGCTTCCACCATTTCGGATTCACTTCGTTCCGTTCAAAGCTTCAACATGAAGTCTCTGAGTAGCTGTCGTCAGGACATTAAGTATAAACTCAAAAAGAAAGTATAACTAATGTATGGTATAGTAGAACAAGTCAAAATTATCTATTAGCAATTTACATGCTTTTGTAGTTATTGTATGCTTCTTTCTTTTAGTACCGTAATATATTTGTAGATTTAACTTATATGTAATTGCTTCTTTTATTTTAAATGTTAATTAATTACATTATGTATTTTTCCTATTATTTTTATTTAATCTCTTCTATTCTACTATCTGTCACATCTGAATAAAATGCCATATATAATTTGGGTAATGGTCTCCATGTGACAGGCAATACACTATAACTAATCCCACTATACTACCCGTTCCATTATTGTGGTATACTAATACACTTTACCTATTACACCGTTATCAATTATATTTATTATTTTTTATATATATTATGGCTTTCCCTACAACATAAAAGTGATACATAAGTGATTATTGTTCTTCCCTCTATAAATATTTATATAATATTGTCTGAGTACGAAATTCGAACTCCTTGTATGGTCATCTATTACATTCATTTTTCTTCCTTGTAAGTCAAACATCTAAAAAAGGCTGAAACACGTGGTTAATTATTTTAAATGAGAAGTCTAAATACCAAATTTCACGTCTCTAACTTTTGAGATTGTGAGGTATGGACATCTTACTATAATTGATCTTTTCAGGTATCTTCCCTTCTGGATCAAATATCAAATTTGCTTAAACACTTGTCTAATTTACATGAGAAGTCCAGATACCAAATTTCATGTCTCTGTCAGAGAAACTGAGATGTGGACATTTTAATACAATAATTACGACCCCTGTTTCGGCCCGTTTTTCGTCGAGTTTTCAAAAATCCTTCCTTTGTGGTACTTTACGTTACAGTCCAAATTGGAAGTTTCTAGCGTAAGCGGTTTGGACTGGGCGTTGATCAGTCACTCACTCAGAACTTCTTTTATGTATAGAGATTTGAACTTTAGTTTTTCTTAATGAAGTAAAGTAAGTAGTCTTGAATGAGTGAGCATTAGGGAAAACTTGGCAGTGCGGTGTTAATTCTGCTTTGTGACGTCAGTTGGGGAGAAACTTAAATGGACGGACTCAGGGTAAAAGGTAACAAGTCATTTTTATTCATTTTGCAGGACAGTCATCTTATTCCCTTTTACCCAGTGTGGATTCCATTGTAGCTTAATTATTTCCTTTTGCACGTCCCTTGTACTTGGTTTTGGCTACGTTTTTTTCATAGGGCTTTTCATACAAAAAGCGCCATTTAAAATACTACAACTCTGTGTTAAAAACCGAAAATTGTAAAAAAGTGACTTGTTACCTTTTACCCTGAGTCCGTCCAAATAAAAGCAGTGGACTTCTGTCTAGAAAACTTCCAACAATTGTAATGACTCGTGCTGTGCTGACAAAACTCGTCAACTCAACCTGGAGCTCGATAGCTCGATTAGCTTCCCGACCACGTGAATTTGTTCTGGACATAGTATCCGTGGGTATTCACAGGCTTTTCCCATTTCTCCCAGGTTCTCATTTTACCATTAAAAAAAAAAGTCATTACTCACCCATCTTTAGCCTACAGGACATAACCCTGGAACATGCATTTTTCAATGTGTTGCTCGGCATGCCCTTGAGGGCTTTGTTTCAAGAACAGTCGAATTAAACTTTTTTTTTTCTGTTAATCTATGTGTACCCAAATACAGTACACAGAGATTGATGTTCGAATGTAATGAAAATTACATTTTTGTCTTAATAGACTACTGAAAGTTACTCGGATAGTTTTAATAGGAATGTGACAAAACTCAAAAAATTGCTATTAGTGTTGAAAATTGTTCTAAAGCCTAGGAGTGTTTTGTGTAAAAACATCGCAGGTAAAAATCACATTTTGCCCGCCAGAGAGCAATTGTCATTTGTACGCTCATGGTAATAACTTGCAGTAATACCAATCTTTGAGTTCCCTCGTGGCTCAGCGGTTGGCGTACGCGCCTTTGGCGTGGAAGACCCGGGTCCGATTCTCGGTGGGGTTTGTTTTCCATGTTAATCAGTCGGTCCCGTCTCATATAGCCTCGCTACTGAAAGGGACGTTAAAATCAACTCAATCTTTAATTCTGTCTTGAAAGTTGTAACTTTTCTACCAAAGGTTCGAATTGAAGTAGTACTGGAATTTCATGTTCAAAGAAGAATTATATCACCTGCTAACCAAATCAAATTTATTTAAAGGTAGCGTCATCGAAATCACTATTGTAACAATGTTAGTGTCAAATAAAAACCATTTATTTTTAAAACATACGTACAGGAATGTTCAATTTGAAAATTGCTTATACATCAGATTCTAGGAACACACAATTGGCATTTTTAATCGTAAATTTCCAGAATCTAGTACTTGGCTCATGTTTAAATTCTTAGATAAAAGAAAGTTTTTATTACTTGTGACAACTAGTTTTTCCTCTCTATTTTCTGGACTATATATTTTCTGTTATTGCTAATTCCGACAAGAAAGTAAGATCACCGAATCATCGTGGAGATTATCAGCAGCAACAACCTATTAAAATTTTCTCGAATGAAGATGTTGCGCTTGACAGAGAGCAACAAAATAAGTGTAGAGTGCATGTTTCCGGGGATAAACACACAAACCGCTCATAATTTTGTCTACCTAGAATGCTTGCCAGTTTTCTTATTATGACCCATTTCACTGCAGTAGAACACTCCATTCCATTTACTACGATTTATTGTCGCATGGGACTCACACAACGTAAAGTGAGACATTGCTGTTTCTATAAAAATTTAATTTTATCTGCTTGTTGTTTTTTGTTCATTTAACAGTAAGCTCACTCAAGGGGTTGCTTTCTAGTGCAGTTGTATGTTTCGTTTTTGTTGCTGATTCAGTAGTAGTTGGAAGAACATGCTTGCTTTTACTGTGTATATATATATCGTGAACGATCCGGCCTCTTGAAATCAAATTTAGAAGTTCGGCTCGTTGGAGAGCAGACGTGCTTTCCTCATGGTCAACAAGAGATTCCCAATGAAACGAAAAGACTGCAACTAATATTAAATTAGAGTGAGGGTATCCCTCCGCACGTTGCAATCCTATTTTCTTTTGGTTTTATCTTATTGGGACTTTTAATTTCTTATTTAAAAAGAAGATGGGGGGATGTCTCTTAACATCTTCAGCTTTTTGCTAAGATTTCTTGAACGATCACTCAAGTTCTACTTGTCTTTTTTTCTTTCTTTTCTTAGACCAGCAAAACGAGTAATCGACTTTATCGGGATAAACGATATCCGTATTGTAAGTGGTAGTGTGATGTGTGGGCTTCATAATGTGAAAACTACCTTCGGAGATTTTATTAGACATTAGACGTTTTCCCTTCCTTTCTGCGCCAATATACATAGATACTAGATAAATCCGTATAAAACCTTTTATGTTATTGATTGGACTTCAGTACGCCATTCAGAAGAGGCCATGAGTTCGAATCCTGATCACGTATTTGATTTGTTTATATGCAGGAAACCTGGGATTTCATTTTAAGGTCTAGGTTAGTATCTCCTGTATCCTCTATACTGAAGAGAGGCGGTAGGCTGAAAACAGACATGTACACCAGAATTAACATATTATGAAACTAATGTATAATATGATTTTGAGAACCTCCAACTCGCGTTAAGTTGTAGATCCATGTCTCATATAGCCTCTCTGCTGAAAGGGACGCTAAACTTGAAATCAACCAATTCTGAAATATCGTAGAAATTCAAGTTAAACCTAACGTCATTCAATAGATTAGACGGAAATATACAGGGAAATTCAGAACTTGGAATGGCACTAATACCGTCACCATAAACCTCGTGACTATTGTAATTTAGAGTTCAACCTTCTTTGGAAAATAGTAAATTATGCAAAAGATCTTGTAATTTTTGACAGACAGCCAAGAATTTAGAGATTGTATTTCATCATTGTTTTTGGAATAATATACAGTAAAACTTGTTCAAAGCGGAATCACAGTGGATCGAACTATTTTTCCAAATTGGACAAATTTCTTGCGAACAAAACTCGCTACAATAAATTTACTAATTTTGAGTACTACCCATATAGACATATCTTCTATTTAGAAATGTACATTCTCGGTAATTTCATTCTTACATTGCTGTATATTGTAAAACTCCACAGTATTTATCAAACATTACTCTTGTGTACTAGATTTCCATCACATCTGTACACTAAAATGTAAAAATATCAAATCGTTAAGCCTAACTGGAATATTTTTCACAAATTTAAGTGTTTCCGCTCTCCCTTGCCCTCTAATTCTTGGTCTGGAGAATTATACATAAAGACACCCAGCATTGACAAAGCAAAAAGAAGTGCTGTTTGGACATTCTGTCATCTTTTTACCACCTATCAGTTGACCATTATCCTCGGCCTTTCAAAAGAAATGTACTAAGTTACCAGCACTGATGACGCAAACAGGCTTGAAGTGGTGAAAGTACTGTAACATGCTAAATGTAAGTGCATCTATCGTGAGCTATTGTGAAAATATTTTCCATGTTATACACATAGTTTCTAGTGAATTCTTCAATGATTGCTATCCGTTTCAGAAATGAAATCTTTTCCAGTTTTATGTACCACAGTTATTCCGACTAGGCTTAAGTAGACGGTGATGATGAGAAATGAATGCAATGGTAGAATGAATAAAATGCCTGGAAACGGAATACCCCCGAGAAAATCCATGAACACTGTCCACCACAAAATCCACTTGGCTCGAGCTGGAATTGAACCAGGGACCCCAACGCTCTACCACCTAGCCGCCGTGTCCCCTACTATGTTTCCGAGTTGGATAGATTCCATACTGTGCAATATAATAATAATAATTGTATAACCTATTTTGACTGGGACCATGGGATTGGTTCTGCGGGACGGTTTCTCCGATATCCGCGTTCCAGATTAAACAAGTTTTACTGTATAATATATTTTTTGAGAATAATATAGTAGTAGTTTTTATTTCGTATCCATGTATTTTTATTGATAATGAAAATAATTCAAACTCTCTTTATAAAACATGTACAATGTACTGTTTATTTCAAGTAATGAACTGAATAAAATGTGTTAAAATTTCGTTTCTTTTTGCTTTCAGGTAAGTTCATGCTCAGTAGCAAGGTCATGGAAATTTGTGATTGTTTTATCGTAAGTACTTTCATAAATAGCCAAGATCCCAATCTTATTTCCTTCCAGCTCTTTAGTTTTTAGTTACCCAAATCCTGTTTTGAACCAGTGAGAAAAATCACTGGTACGTTCTTTCTATGCTCTACTGGTTTCCTGTCTAACTGTACTAGATGAATAGGCTAAAACACTACACCAGTGTTTTTCATCCTATGGTCCTGGATTGGACGTAAGTCCAGGGAAGAAATTTCGAGTGAATTGCTCACCACATGCCATAGGTGAGGCTCCCAAGTAAATATAATTATATAAATTCAAATAGCGTATGTAGATATACAGTATTGTTCATAGCCTTCAGTTGTTGAAGAAACTAATGTGTATTTTGAAATACAGAACATATCTAGCACATCTTGAACTACATGAGTTATGTAGTTACGATATTTTTATAATATATTGGCCAACATGTGTATTCATTTTATGTACGTAATGCTACAACTAATTAATGACCTATAAAATGTGAGTATACTAAAATGTTAACTTCATATGTTCGTGGTAAATTCCTTTCGACTGTGAGACATCGGAAGCTACACTCAAAGAAACGTGCGGGTTTTCGTTGGTCTATTTCAAATATTTGTGTAGTTTTGCTGGTTTTAATTGAAATTTAAGCGGAAAAAATAGTTATTTTTCTATTCAGCGCTTGTGGGGTAGTTTCGGAGCCTTAAGATAAGTAAAGATTGTCGCTAGGGCATTACTAAGGTTTATAGTTTATCCTTGTGTTACGCAGCCAGTAGTACAGCAGCGTATAGCGGGTTGACTGCTTGGCAGTACGTTAATCGGAATCCCCGCAGCTTAAAAAGACTTTCAGATCCGCAGTGAGGGGTATTCGGATTGGCTTCATAAGAAGAAAGTAGGAAGGAGATTAATACTCATGTAGAGTGATGCGCTTTGTAGGTATCATAGGTTCAGGTAGTAATAAATAAAAGCTTTTAAAGTGAACAAGAGTATAGCGGTAGGTAAAAAATTCTAATAAATATGGTCCCCACTTGAAAGTTCAAGAAACCGATGTAGACGATGTAAATGGATTACACGAAAAATTCTTAATTGTGTTTATGCTATTTAGTTTTTAAAAAATCAGGGTAATTTGAAATTAAGAAATTGTTCTGAGTCGTGATGCTTGTTACATTTTCTCGTCTCCTAATATTATTTTGTCTGGCTTTCTTGACCAACAATCAACTACTACTTAATTTAGTAAATATCGAATTGACAGGCAATACTGAGCTAACGTTCAATATTTTGTGTGCTACCGTAAATCAAACTATGAACTATATGTACAGTAGATTAAAAATCACACGATTAGTACTATAAATACCAAGGCAAACTTTTATAATTAGTTAGGAACAATGCGTCAATGTAGTAAATGAAGTCCATGTACTCATGTCCAAAATTATTGTCACGTCTATAAATATGTTGTAGCACTATAATTTGATAACGAATTCGCCCGGTATTTCTTATAATGTTTAGTATGTTTATAATCGGCAAGGACATGTATAGGCAAATTTCATGTCAAAAGAGCAGTAAATAAGAACAATAAAACTTTCTTATCCATGTAGCAACATTTTGTTTTACCCATTCTAATTTTCGTATTTATTATTCTTCTTCTATGAAATTTACCACAAATATACATTTCCCGACTCTACATATAGTATCAGTATTAAAAGTACCCTGCAAAATCATTATCAAATTATATTCTTACAAGAAGACAGTTATAGATGTGCGACAATCATAATCTACATGAGTGTACAGCGGGGGACACTTCTAAATGGTACACCTTAGCCGTAAATCTCCATATGGCTGTACCATTTAGAAGTGTCCCCCGCTGTACATTGTAATGTAGACATAGTAGAGGATAATAAACTCATAAATAAAAGTGCTAGTGGTCGTGAAGAAACATTACAGGCTGCAGTATTGAGGACGAGAGTGATGTCTGTTACTGGCCATTGTTACGATGTTGCAGCTTAGACATCATTGTTACGATGTGAATTTTTCCCGTGAGTGTGTGTATATAACTTGACACAAACAAAAGCTAAAAACTTAAAAGATGCGTCAGTGCACTCGTAAATTTCTTCTTACTAGGTTACATACGTGCATTCGAAAGTTTCATACGTGAGTTTAAGCATTATGATTATAAATAAATCCGCATGACAAAGATATCTGTAGGGAAACAAGCATGGTAACCCAATTGTGAAATCTTCCGCAGACCATCCAGCTTGGTAGATAGCAAGGTGCCCATGGATTAGTCCCATTCCCAAATATTCTTAAGCTGCTTTGCTGTAAACGAGCTTACTTAATGCTTATTTTTTTTTTTTTTCGCAGTATAATTAGATGTTAGTTATGCGCTGAAAATAATACAAGCTTGTAAATAAGTTTGATTGCTTGTGAGGGTTCTTTAGTGAATAGCAGTTAACTCCACTGAAGTTTTCTGTATTTTCCTATGTATCTGATAAATTATTTCGTGGTCATTTTCATGCTGCGTGGATTAGAGACCAGTGGTGACCTTGGGTGGAGCGTCAATTCATGGGCATGTATTATGCTTCATTGTAACGTATGGGTGGGGCTCAGTATGTAAATTGTTTCATACGAAGTGTGTTTGCAAACGATTCTCTGTTTGGAATTGGAGTTTCCTCTTCGATTGGCAGGATTCACTCTGTTCTACTGCTTACTCCGAGACTTAGTTGCATTCTCGTAACTATGGAGAGACAACTGGAATTCAGATATTGATGTTAATTATGTCTCATTAAATACATATGTTAGAGGCCCAATATTTTCTTTCCCACTTTGTGTAAATTAAAAACTGTCTTTCAGAGAAAGTTTGTCGTATATATACTCTCATATCAGACCACTCTTACACTGAGTATTTTTGAGCCTGCAATTGAGAATGTTAATTTGATTTAACGTAATTTGAACTATTTCATTCAATACAGTTTTAAACCTTCTGTGCGTACTTAACATATCAGTGGAGCTTGGGTTTCATCGCTTGAAGGAGGTTTTCTCGATTTTTTAAAACCCCATACATGCCTAGAATATTTTTTGTCACGAAATTAAGTAATATTGTAAACATCAGTAAGAATCAGAATTTATAAAAAACTGTTTTACGTATTTGCACTACTTAATGAAAAATGCCTGTTGCGAAGATCCAACACCGAGATCGTTATAAAAGAAAATAAAACGCTATTATTTAATAACACTACAAATGTTGCAAAAACGCAACTATGGTCGTATATGGGTTAAATTTTACTGTTCAAAATAATGACCCAAATCACTTTTATATACGCCATACGTGAAACTACCTTGATTTTCACATCCATGAGGTTTGAAACCGATGCTACGTGTAAATGACCGTGACGTCTTCATTTTTAAAATGGAAGAAATTAGGCCCCCAGTAGAACTACATACTTTTATCATTATCCTCCAATTGACAGAAAAATGTAAGGTTTCCTTGAGTCGACGTTAATAAGATTTGTTAAATCACTAGTTCGACTTATTCACTCTGGAAGTACCAACAAATACTTATGACATATTAACACACTCAATGATACTGCTTCCTATTCTGCGTTATTTTTATCTTACTTGTAAGACTGAACTAACAACAAATACGTCTGTGCCTGCATGTTGCTGAAAACAGTTCACTCGCGAAATTAAGCTGTGATTGGCAGATACGCAATTCCGAGTTTTTTTTTTTTTTTTTTTTCCTCTCAAGTCCCAACACAATTATGTTTGTTCTACCAAACGTGAATCGAAGATCAGAACCAATGTTATCAAAACTATGTACGTGCGTCCTCCTCCTCTTACTTTGCGAAAGGAACAAATTGCAGAGACTTATGTCTTGTAAATCACAAGATAATACTTATTATATTATTTTGACAGTGTCTGAGAAGCGAAACCCGGACAATTGTTGACCCGTGACCCAAAACCCACTCCTTCACTGAGACATGAGATCATTCGCTAAGGTACAAATATGTGAGTAACCTAACCTTTATTAAGGAAGTTAAGCGTATGTATTATATCTGTTCTAATAGGCATTTTCCAAAGCTACTAATCACCATCTATTCAAATTTCGACTCTGTCCTCAATATACATGTAAAAAATTTACCTTAAAACACACGAACTAACTAAATATGTAATTATGTACAAAAGAATGATTTCTCTTTCTTCCATGACTTTTGACCAAATACAAAAATACTTACTTCTGCTAATTTTCATTTTTTTTAAATGCTGTTCATTAACTAGAACTTCGTTTACTCCTTCCCTAGTTTCCTACCACGGGACCTTCTAGCACATCGCACGTGATACAGTCCTTTCTTAGCCAGTGCCCCAACCAGTTGCTCTGTATTTTTTTCTTATTACGTCTGAACTTGTTCTTCCCTCCTCCCTCCCACACATACTATTTCTAACACATTCTTTATTCGTTTCGACCCAGCTAATTCGTTCATTTCTTCTTCATACCCACAATACGAAAATCAACAGTCTTCTTTTCATCGCTTTTGCGCAATATTCATAAAGGTGGTACAAAAATACTGAAATACTTGGAAAATGAAGGCAGTGATCAAAATCTATTGACTTTTCAGTTGAATTAGCTCCATATAACCTCTACACAGTAGGGTTCTAGTAAAAATAGTTCGTAGTTCTTATACATTCTGATTTTCATATAAATAGCATACCTTTTATTACAATCTGAGGAGGATCCCCAACGAGGATCGAAAACCAGTAGGAATAGTGAATGGAGAGGCTACTAAAATGTTAGTACTTTACAAATTAAAACCATCCTGCGCGCTAATAACTAAACAATATGGAACATTCGTTTGTTCTCGTTAAGAATCTAGGATGTGTAATGCGTTCGTTGGTCTTGTGAGGAATACTTCTTCGCGTGTATTAATGTATATGAGACTTAGTGTAATTATTGTTAAAACCAATATTGAATATTGGCAGGAGTTTTATTGTCGGCGTTTTATTTCCTGCTTCCAGCTTGTTCGTACGAAATTATCACTTACTCAGCTGTTAAAAAGTGTAATTTATCGTTTTACGCTGCTTTGTTGGACAATAATAGATGGAAGTGGCCAGCATAACTGGTCAATTGGCTGTATTAAACAATACCTTTCGAACATCAAGTATAAATGTGAGATGCTTCGTCTGAGTTGTTACAGATTTTTTTTAATGGGGTGCAGTTATACTGTTTCATTACAGGAAAGTGTAATTATTCACGACGTAGGTGCTGCTGCATTTTAACTTGGCGAAATTAACTTATGTTATAAAACATGGTATGCGTACAAACATCTATTTATAAGTCTTAACCGGTCGTAAAGTTTCCTTTTATAGGTTGTCGGTTAGTAGGTGAGTATTGGGTTTTTCTTAGAATTCTGTTACAGATGTAACGGTAACTAGAGAAGTAATAATATATTGTTTATTGAGCTTGAAATACTGAGTTGTATTTCAGTACAAGATGGCCACTAATCATTTGCACAGCGTAAATAACAATTGAAAAATGTAGATAAAGAGAAGAGTTTTGATAAATTTTAGGACCATATCTGACATTGCCTCCAAGTATTTTTATTTGAGTATAAACCATCAGTGTTAGATTTTATTAATTTTACTCATCGCATTGTTTCCATATACAGGCTTTCATGTTTGTGTGTGTTCAGTTACGTATTTTAAGGAAATGTTTTATATCAATTCCTCCCTTACGTTCCCAATGAAGATAAGTTGTACTGTACTTGGGTAAATATTTTGATTAAAATCAATTTAACGTAATTTGCGTGTGTGTTTTGTTTACAATACAGTAGAAATAATCTTTAAGAATCCCTTGGACTGCTTTTTCGTTCTTTTTCAAACGTAGAAGATTTCAAATTATTCGACGATTATAATGTTTGTGCGTTCAAATAGAAAATTCTTCAAAAACAATGGTGCCAAGTTTCGAACTCTTGGATCAAACAAGGAACAACATGTCAAACGGGCTATGGAGTCATCTCGATCTAGAATACAGAAATATTTCTTTTGAATAGAAATTGTCATGTACAGTCACTAACAAATGCATAAAGTGTGATACGGTATGTGTGTGTGTGTTTTTAAATTACTGTTGAACGAATGTCCCAAACTTACATAAAACTCTCAACAAATTATGCACAGACATGCTAAATCTGTAATTCAGGTCAGTAATTAGTGTTTGCTTTGGACAGATTTTTGAATTGTGTGTATCAAAAGCTAGAATGAGCAGCAATCACACAAAAAAAATTTCGAGTGATCAGCTCCTTCGCAGGTAATCGACATAGCAGCTTTCTCCACCATTGCGACGCGAAATTTTACGTAGAATTTTAAAATAAATTAATACAATCAAGACAACCTGTAAGTCTACACTATACATAAAACACTTAAAAAAAAAAAAGTCTATAATAAAGGTTAAAATCAGTTTGGAGACAACTACCAATCAACTGCATCAATGATTAAAATCGAGTAGTGTTTCACTATGTCGTGAATGTTCAGTATAGTATGCCGTAAATCATAGATTGAAGAGTACGCTGGAGAAACGCGTACACAAGTCTATTTTTAACTATTTTTGTTTCATACATCAATCGATAGAGGGCAGCATTAGGGTTCTGGACTGTATTCATTTGTCACAGAAAAGCTTTGAGTCCCAAGTAAAACTTGTTTTAAAACTCACCTACTTTCAAATACAGCTTTTGAAACTTTTAACATCTGATACCTTAGAACTATGATAAGGTCACTTTTATCGTTATTTCCGCGGATCTATAAATTGTCAATCGCTGATGTGTATGTATACCAATATTTTTGCTGGCTGTGTACCCTTTCCGATTTCTTATTTTAAGTATAGCATTTTACGTCAGCGTTGAATATTGGTAGATCACGTACATCTATTGCGGTAAGTTGGTTTGACCATAGGCCGTGCGAGCTTGTGGTGAACATTGTTTTTTAATAAACAGGAGCAGTTAAAATTTATTCAAAAGAATGACTGAAACTTGCCCATTGGGAACAAATTCTATGGTCTCAGCGAAAAGAAAGTAGGTTATGCACTGTTTTCTTGCATAATAAAGGAAATCATCCAACTCGATAACAGAACAAAAATCACTAAAAACCAGGGTGGAAAAAAATCATGATTTTTTTCAAAAAAATCATTTTTGTTGATTTTTTTGATTTAAATCAAATCTTTTTCTTCGTATAATACAAGTCGCGAATTGAAGAAAAAACATTTGGAATCAGTATTAAATGTTAATTATGTCATTTAAGTGAAAGTATTGGGTTTTAATTTTGAATTAATTCCCAATCGTTAACCTATTTTAACCCCAAACAATGTTTCTTAAGCATTAAGGAAAAAGTACAGCAATGTATATCAACATGACACTTTTCTTTTCACGAAAGTTACTGATATTTGGCAGGGGGATATTTTTAAACAATTGGAACTAGCTAGCGGCACGAAATACATATAAAGTACGTAAATTTCGCCTAAAATTAACTAACTCACTCTATGACCTATGGAACCCGGAGGTTCAATGCCATGTTCACAAAAGCTCTCCACTAACTTCTATCCTTAGTCAACTGAATCCAGTTTTTACTTTGTATTCCTATTTCTGCGAGATGCAACTTAATATTGTCCTCACATCTGCGCCTAGGCCTTCCTAATGGTCGTTTTCCGATTGGACTTCCAGTTAAAACTTTGAAAGCGTTCCTACTTTCTTCCATTCTCGCTACATGTCCTGCCCACCTGAGCCTCCAAGATTTGATGACCCTAACAATATTTGGTGAATGGTATAAATTATGCAGTTCCTCATCATGAAGTTTTCGCCATTCCTCATTTCCGTTCCTTGTGGTTCCGAATATTCGTTTCAGGATTAGTCTCAATTACTTTCAGTCTGCGTTCTTTCCTCAGCGTAAGCGACCATGTTTCACAACCATACAGCACTACAGGCATAATTATCATTTTATATATTTTAAGCTTCAAATTCCTCGACACAATTCGCGACGATAAGAGATTTTGAACTGAATAATAACACAAATTCCCTAAACGAATTCCAAAATAAATAAAATCATGATGATCATTTCGAGAAGAAGAAACACTTGTGATTGTTAAAAATATGCTTTATGTGACGTGAAAAACAGTTCAAATGCGAGATGTCCGTGCATTTAAGACGTCTATACATAGCAGGCACGTTTTTATACTTTTCTGTTGGCTATTTTATTTCCTCTGACATTTTTTCCTGCACAGGCGCTGCAAATTTTCTGCGATCACATCACAGATCGCGGCATGTTCTGCAATGGGGTCAAGTATCCACTTTATCAAAAGTATTATTCGATATTTTAACGCATCCAAAATTTGTCGTATTACGATCCCGAGGAACTTCTATGTATTTAGTACATAAATTTCGCCCAAAATTTTAAAATCTTTTTTTTTTCGGAGAGGGGATCGGACCCCTCTAAATACGTCCCTATTATCTGGAAACAAACAAATAGACGTGGACACAAAAGAGTTTTCATCTTAAATGTCCATGGTGATTTCCCCGTTGGAATAGAAATTTTAAAACCCTGTGTTACAAAGAGAAGAAAGCAGGGTTCACCCGTAACCCGTTCAAATGAGATTTTCCCTGATCGTTCCCTACATGATACTCGTTTTCATACTGTGCTTACATACATTTGAGTCTCATTGTATTATGATTATTATCTTCTATAATCGAATAACAGAAGAGAAACGGGATTTTACTTACTTTCACTTTAAATTAATTCATTTCGGAATTTGATTTAAATCAACGATTTTTATTAAAAAAATCAAGCGATTTAAATCTTGATTAAAATCGTGATTTAAATCAGACTGATTTAAATCAATCCACCCTGCTAAAAACTACATATATAATACAGAATTTCGCCACAATAATCCACGGTAGATAAATGTATCTTAAGTATTTCTAGTACTTCCAAAGTTTTCTTTTCGCCTGCTATGTGCTGTTTACGGGTAACATAGTACAGACCGTTTGGCAGCATTCGAATAACAGTGCCTTCACAGGTAATGAAAAGATGTGACAATGTGCAAACAATGTTCCTTTTTGCTTTGTCACTGCAATAATAATCCAAACCAAGAGTTAGAGAGTACAGAAACGTCTCAATTTGTGGAGAATATTCTTAGTAGGTCTGTCTACTGGCCCTACAACACGATCCATTGACATTTTTATATCTTAGCAGACCAGTTTGTTCCCAAGTTTTTAATAAACATAATGGCTGAGTCTCATTTGTCTCTTAATGATAAATATATCGAAGCTAAAAAGAAAGATAAAATCTCTGTACGAGAAACGGTGACGCGATATAATTGTGGGAAAGCACTGCTTTATGATACGCCAAAAGTAAAGATAAAGCCACATTGCCACGTTAAATGAATCTGGTTAGCTGTCATAAAAAAAAAAAAAAAAAAAGATCTTTCTATTTACTTTTTACATGTTACAACTTCTTGAAGGCAAGAAAGATTTCTACACACATGCAGCACCACTCTAGTGGACAAACAGTGAACCTCCTCATTAAAAACGTTATTTTGGTGCACTTCTCCTCCATGTCCAAAAGAATCCGTTGTTTCGGAAGCGGCGAAACTGGTTTTTCTTTTATGTCAGCAGGAAGGCGATAGCAGGTAGCAAGCAAGACGTCCCAGAAAGTTGAGCATCGTTCAACTCCTTGCAAGATGGAAAAAATGTTTTATGACCCTTTCAAGACTGTGTACACGGTGAAATATGGTAGGGTTTCAAGTTTATTAATGACAGCTACAAGTTCTTCTAACATGACAATGTGGCTTAACAGAAACGATGAATACAAGAAAATGGTCAAATCAAGAGGACAGCGAGGAAATTAACAAAGTCGTTTGGGAATAGCTCACCAACACGGTCAAAAAATATGCACATATCTGGACCAATGCATTTTATGAAGCTTCTAAAATGTAGTGCAGTATAGTTTAATGTAGTATAGGATAGTGTAATGCAGTGAAATACAGTATAAAACCTAGTATAAAAGATTAATAATTACATGATCAGTGAATATACTGTGGGATTTTACAACAAGCATCAGTATAAGAATGAAATGACCGAGAATCTACGCTGCGCGAATCAGATACATCTATTAATATGTACTTAAATTAGTATAAAATTATTCAGATTTATATTAACCGCAGTATGCAACTTTGTAGAATGCTAAAACTTGTCCAGTTTGCAAAAATAGTTCGATCACTTGTGATTTCTCTTTAAGTTTTACCGTATTAACAAATTGGAGTACATGCCATGATGGCCATCTTACGATCAGTACTAGTGAGAAATCAGGCACACTAATCTTAATGAAATTGATGCTGCCATATGTAGTTCGCTTTTCTGAGATTCGCACTCATTAGTTGGGCCTGCGCTTACTAATTCTTGTGGCTCCTTATCCTTGATGAGTCCTAGCTTTAAGCTCCGACTTCCTGTTCACGTACAAAGACTTGGACTTGAGCTCATTTATTCAGCTCGAGGTCGATAGTTTGGATTATGGATGGGCAATAGTTTGGATTATGGATCGCCAAAACATGTTTTTTGCTAGTAAAGTTAACCTGTTCTCAAGAACTTTTTTTTTTTATGGTGCCCAGCAGTAGTTTGGATTATGGATCGCCAAAACAGGTTTTTAGTAGTAAAGTTAATCTGTTTTCAAGAACCTGTTTTTGTGCCCAGCAGTAGTTTGGAGGTCTCTGTCCAGGACTGCCCATCGTAGTAGGGTTAGCTAAAACCATGGTAAAAAAAATAAAAAATATATATATATCCTGTATTCATTTAGCATTCCATATGGATAGAAATAAGTTTGTCTTGCCTTAACGTTTTTAAGCAACAGCATGGCTGTAAAGGACAACAATGACTTCAGAAGGACAAAAAGGTACATAACTGCACGAATGAAATCCGTGTACAGAGTTATACAAGTTTTTAAAATAAATGGACAAATTCAGACTACAGAATACTGAAGATTTAATTTAGTCCAAAGTTGTCCACTGAGTCAGAAATGTAGTAACTTAATTTTGTATGTTAATAAAGATAGTCATTCGAGTTCGCTCTGGCGTTGAACCATTAATACATACGCAGAAAATACTTTTGATTTCAGTATATTACTTAGATTCATGTTTTGTGGTTTTCTAATGTAAAAGAGGCGTGGGAGATCCGGGTTCGATTCCCGGCGGGAGCTCATGTGGTTCGGATTCCACGTTAATCAGTAGGTGCACGTCTCATGTAGCCTAGCTGCTGAACAGGACTTAAAACTCAAAATCAATTCAACTCTGATGTAAAAGAAAATAAACAGTTTGTGGCTTTTTTTTTTAATACCATTGAAACAAAACACGTGGCTTAAACCATCCAACCCTGTGTAGTGTTAAAGGGGGTAGTAACGTTTGTACTTGGCTACAATATGAAGTAATTAAGATAATGTCATGCGATGTATTTAAGAGGAACATTTCGGGAGCAAATATTGATTAGTAGAGGAGATGACGACAAATTCTACTTTCGCAAAATATATTTTAGATGTGTGTTGAAGAGAAAGTAAGTTACATTCAATAAATGGGTTGCATTTCCCTTGTTTGCTCTTTGCTGCGTTAAAAGGTATTCTCCGCCTCATCTTTTCCGGCTGGCGTCGTTCGCTCGCTTGCGAACGAACAATCAGCAGATTCATCGGCTGTCCGTGGTTGCGGGTCTCGCAGGAGCCGCCGCTTTTTGGTATTGATTTTCATGTACTTTCGTTTCTCTCTTTCGGTCTTCAACAATGCCCCATGATCCTCTCTTGGCATTTGGGGGTCGAATATCAAAGGGATTTCAGTGTTGGGGAAGGACGTTATGGTGGTGACACTTATACACTGTTTGTAACCCTTTGAGATAAGCATACGGGATTTGCTGTGGCTTTCCTCGGGTGAAGCTTAGTTTCAAGTTTTTTTTTTTTTTTATGTGGTTAATAGAGAAAGGGTAGAAGTAACACGTACAACGTTGAAAATATTAAACCACATGCTCAGTAAATTCTTTGTATGAAGTAAAATCATAGGTTGGCCACCTTAATTTGGCCGCTTATTGTGCTAATATGGACTAATAAAGCGTATGGAAACTTCTGCTTGGTCACTTAATATAATCGAAACATTTATGCACAAACCCATAGCTTCTAGCACAGACAGGCTGCTAGCTTCTTTCTTACAATAAGTCACTTCGGTTGATCATTCATCTCATGTAGCCAAAATAGGATTTGTGCGATACGTTAAATTGAAGATACTGTTTTCGTTTAATAAATTTTACTGTATCCATTGACTTACTGGTACAAATGAGGTTCCTTGTACCTTGAGGTGCCTTCTTCATACACTTAACCATGTACACTCATGTCCAAAATTATTGTCGCATGTCTATAAATATGTTGTTGTAGGAATATAATTTGATAACGAATTCGCTCGGTATTTCTTGTAATGTTATTATGTGTATAGTCGGCAAAGATATGTATGTGGCAAATTTCATGTCAAAAGAGCAGTAAATAAGAACAATAAAACGAAAATAAAACTTTCGTGTCCATTTTGCAACATTTTGTTTTACTCATTCTAATTTTCGTATTTATAATTCTTTTCGTATGAAATTTACCACAAATATACATTTCCCGATTATACACATAGTATCAGTATTAAAAGTACTCTGCAAAATCATTATCAAGTTATATTCTTACAAGAAGACAGTTATAGATATGCGACAATCATTTTGGACATGAGTTTACATTTCTCAAAAATGTATTTGCGCGCGTGAATTTTCTAAATCGGTGAAAGTAGAAAGTTCGTCAACAGTGCATTCGAAGGTGGGAGGATGTGAGTGATGAAGCATTCCCAATACACCCCGCTGTTTTTTGAAATATTATCCACCTCCTATTTTGTTATTTAATGTATTATTTTCAGAACAAATTTGTACAATGTTCCTTAGCAAATCGAAAAAAGTTCGTCGTGGTTAAAGAAAAAACACGCTTTAAAACAAAAGAGAAGAATTACTTCGGAGTTTCTTGGCTAACAATAAGTGTGCAACTGAAAGATAGTTTTACACTTAGTTCGATATCCGTGCGTGTCAAATTCCATATTGTTGGGACTCAAAATTTTTGAACTTGGTTCGAATTCCAGTGGGTGCTTGTAATTTTTATTTATTTATTTATTTATTTATTTTTTTAATTTGCGCTCTTCATAGCCTTAGCCAAATCCCAGAGATTACTTGAACCATTGCCAACTTCATTCAGGATGTAGATGGTCAAAAATGAATAATAGTTTGCTTACGTAAGCAATATTCAAACCGGAAGTCATAGAAATAAACCAATACCTTATTCTAGACTTCACAATACACCTATAGCCTCACACGTTTGTGTTTGTGTTTTGCCCTATCTGTTGATGATTCTTGGTACTATTTGACTGAATATACCATGCATGCGTAGATGTAGAAATGTCCATGTAAAAAGGGCAAAGGATTTGACTAAACCTATTCATTTTGTACTCTTGTTTTCAGTATTAAAACGCAGTTTTCTTGAAAATGCACTTTTGTGACATTCCTTCTTTTCCCTATATATATATATATATATATATATATATATATATATATATATATACAAAATATAAAAAACCCTGGCAATCACCATGGTAACGGAGATGAAATGACATCACTATTTTAGTTTATATTGTGAAACTTACTCAACAATGGCTACGTTAAAGATAACTCTGATGAATATCCAGTTTAACCTTCAACACATTGAAAGTTTGTTATAACGTTTGTGTAGACTAGCAAGCACATCCTGTAAGAGCTTGCGTCAATGTTAGTTTGCAGTAATCGACATAACAGTTATAATGACCCCACGTTTTTTAAGTTGCCTTGCTTTACGCAGAATTTTACGAAGGACTGGTACGGAATGACACCCTAGATAAAAATTTATAGATTATTAACCTCTAAACTTGGTTTCCTATATCAGTAAAATCGCTGATAACTTACAATGTTACGTTTAAACTGGAGCGATCGGCCCAGTTGTTACTGTTGCACCGAATGCTACAAGTTACTGATCTTACGTGATTCTTATCCTAGTATCATAATTAAAACAGTGCTCTGCTCCATTATACTTATAATTTCTATTATAGCTACATTTGAGCAATGCAGTTTCCAAAGGCAATAATAATAATCTAACAACAACGCTTGGGCCGACTGATTTCTATTCAAAACTAAAGAACTTTATGAAGATTGAGTGGTGTAGGATTTACTTAAAACGACTAAAAGTTTTTTTAAAATACCTCTTAGGTCAAATAAACAGTAGGTATAGAGTTATTATAAAAACAGTGGTAGTATAGTGGTAATGGCAATAATAAGTCTATTTCTTCCAGTTAAAACCTGTTCTTCAGATGCTGAATCCGTATGAAAACATTCTCTGGGAACTGTGATTGAAACCGGAAGTTATATATAGAATTTCACAGCTTCCAGTTTACCTATAAAGATAACGGAGGAAATGGCACCTATTCCTACGATACCAAATCCATATAAATAGACTACGTCTAGCTGTTTCTTGACGGCCATCAATGTAGAAACTTTTTAAAAAAAAAAGAAAGAAAGAAAAATAAAAAAAAATTGAAGTGTCCGTTAAGTTCAAATAGAGGGATAAAAATGAGGACATTCTGTTCTGACAATAATGAACTGCACTGAGAAGACGGCCAGCAAGCAGTCCGGGAACATGCTGAAAATGACTTAGTGTACGCCACTTTCTTCAATTACCTTAATGTACTTAACTACGTACTTAAAGAGATAACAATACTTGGGATTGAGTTACAGCTGAAAATGTTTAAATTTTAATAAGCTGAACTATTGTGATTACAATAGAACTTTTTCTACAAAAATATTACAATAAGGACATACATAATCAACATATCTAGCAGATGGTGACGCATCAATCCGTTATTTCATTATTATTTTTTTCAGTGTGTAAAAGACATTGTGAAAATCCTGTAAGTTTTCTCTCAAAGGATCTAGAAAATGTGGTAAGCAACTTACACCGGAAATATTGAGATAGAATTGAAGAAAAATACCATTATTTTAGTTAAGCGTCCCATGGTTATGGTTCAAGATAGGGGAACTGATTGTTAGTTCTATTTTATTTACCAAACGCCTAAAGCGATCAAGGCTAGCATGTATTTTTCATGCCTGGTGCTAAAAAGATGCGTTGAATCATCATGAGAACTTAAATAAGTGTAAATTGTTTGTTGAAATTCGTGCTAATGAATCCCGGCCTTCGGTTAAGGGTGCTTATGAACGAAAGTGTTCTTTCTTTTTTTTTTAAGTTAAGAAAATGTATTTTGCGTGCACTCGAACCGAGAGTATTGATTAAGTCAGTCGTTCCAAGTCCTTTAGTTATCATTGCCTGTAAATAAAAGCAGGCAATTATGAGATTAGCTATGTAACTGTCGTGTTATGAGTATTGCTTTTAAGAGGTTTCTGTTTAGATAATTATTCTCTTTGTCCTGTGATTTTTATAATACTGAAGATAGAATTTCCTATGGCTACTTGAGTATAAACTGAAATGCTTATTTAAAGACACCATAATAATTGTGTGTAACGACTATGTGATTGACAGGCATTCTCGGAGAAATAACGTCCAAAAAACACTTTATTATTATATTTCATTTTCATCCACTTTGTGATTTTTTTTATTAAAATATTAAAGAAGTGGCTTTTCAAGAGAAAATGGGGAAGAGCAGGAGTGTTGCGTTTATACACTCTATGACTATGGAACCCGGAAATTCAATGCCATGTTCACAAAGGCTCTCTATTGACTTCTATCCTTAGTCAGCTGGATCCGTTTCTACTTTGTACTCCTATTTCTGCGAGAACCATCTTAATATTGTTCCCCCCCCCCCATCTGCGCCTGGGTCTTCCTAATGGTCGTATTCTGATTGAATTTCCAGTAAAAAAAAAAAAATGAAAATATTTCTACTTTCTTCCATTTTGACTATATGACC
Organism: Thermobia domestica; assembly: GCF_964235325.1. Lineage (NCBI taxonomy): Eukaryota > Metazoa > Arthropoda > Insecta > Zygentoma > Lepismatidae > Thermobia > Thermobia domestica. The sequence continues at coordinate 38,934,507 of NC_137455.1, read as the reverse complement.
TGCCCGCCTGAGCCTCCTAAACTTGATATTGTGTATTACTACGAGTTTTTTTTTTTGTTTTGTTTTGTTTTTAAATACCTATATTAATTCTTTCGTTTTTTCGATTCTATTTATGATAGTTCTCCTATAGCTCAACACCGAACGCCCAAAGCTTTCAATTTTTATAATCCTTTCATATTTCTTAACAGTAGATAATGTGTATAAAACTTCTAGGATATGGTTTAATATGCTGGTTTCCAAATTTTGATGTTTTTCTATCTAGTTATAAAAAAAAAACAATGCGTATAAGGGTACACATAATAGTGATTTGGTTGGTTGGTTTAAAGTAAGAAGTCAGGCAGAATGTTTATATCATAGGGTGGGACGATTTTTTTTTTTTTTTTATTTATTTCGATTGGCTGGGTTGCGGAAAAGTTGCCTCGTGTTAGTGGTAGTGTATACAGAAAATTTGTATTTGTTCGGGTAACCCCTTCCTTTGCCTCATGGGACTTGAATATTTTTATGGATGCGGCAATTCAATCCGCACGACACCACGAAGAAAATTATGCTGCACAGGTATAACCTTTGGTTCTTTTTCACACTGAAGCATTCTGAGGCTGAAAATAAAACGGAAGCTATATGGTTCCTATGAGATACGGTGTTCCTATGTGGATAAAAAATATAATCAATTAGACGAAGAAATTATATTGATGTTTTCAAAACACATTATAAATATAGGTCTGAAAAAATTGACATCCTTTCCCTTGCAGCTCTTAGCTCGTTTCGGCACATACACTCGGAAACACCCCAGAACCCATCACGAGGAGGTAGCTGTAAATCGAGTTCCACCCGCCCACCCACTTGCTTCCTTGTTTTGGCTCATTTACATTTGATAGTCCTGCTTGGAGTCACTTTTTCATTTTTTTTTTTCGTGATTAATTTTGCCCTGATAAACTCATTTCTTCGATCTGCTCCATACACTGATGCTGATGCTTCTGTAAGTACTTTTATCATTCTCTCCACTGCCTGCATATGGCAGAGAAAACATCGAATTTCCTCAGAAGCTGTAGCCGTCGTTCGAATATTTTCTCGAAGCAAGTTCTCGTGTTAATGATGAGTCGATGACGTCCGTTGAGAACCAATCGGTCATTTCATGATATTTACTTGCGTCTAAATTTACTTTCGAAACAACAAATTTACGTAGACTTGATCCTTTTTCCCTGCCAACACTTCTTTGTTCTTCTCCATCCTAAAACTCGTATGTCCTGGCTCCTGTCGTTGATCACTGCCACCAACAGATTTTCCAGGATGAACAAAGTAAACGTTGGAACTTATCACAGTATACAGGATTCTTCTTAATTCCTCTGGAAAAATGGATGCAGATCGAGCGAATAGCTACAAGTGTCGCGTCCTGTTGGTGAGAGAATAATTTCGCTTTATTTCAAACGAAACTACTTTGCTGATACGCTGTGTAAGCCAACGAAGTGCTTCTTCGGGATTTTCGGTGCTAATACATAATCGGAGAATGCGAGAAGCTGTCGTCAACCATAGGGACATGACAATGGTCCAGGCTTTTCTTCAGAAGGTCTTGCGGACACAAATCTTCTGAAACGGCTCGACAAATGTCCAAAAGGTATTGCTGACCGTATAATTAGTATTATTGTCGTGTACAATGTTGTACGTAATGTATATTATTTATTATTGCACAGCCGATTTCAAAATTACTTGATATCAGAGCACTTGATTAAAATTTTGTTTATAATATAAACGGGTCTAAAAAAAAAAAAATTGTGTGAGAAACAAGCTGCAATGCAAAGTTACAACATATTTTTTCACGCTATATATAAAAAACATGAATTGAAACATAAAAATAGTTTTTTCGTCGAATTCATTATCATTTTTAACCACATAGGAACAATATCGCATCTCACTTTTCCATTTTATTTTCAGCCTCAGAATGTTTTAGGGAAAAAAAAAAACCTGAAGGTTATAGCTATACAACACAATTTTCTGCATAGTGTCGTGTGGGTTGCATACCCACAACTATAAAAATATTCAAGTCCCATGAGACAATGGGAGTTGACCCCAAAAAAATCGAAATTAAAAAAAAAATCCAATTATATAAGCAGAAAAATCTATATTCGAATTCCGAAATCTATATTCCGAATTTAAGAGCCAGCCAGCAGTGAAAATTAAGAAATCTTGAGAGTTGGGAAATGAAATGAACTTGAGATAAATTACAATATACACAATTTATGCTAGATCATTCACCCAGAGATAATTTTCACTCCTTATAGAAGGGGAGATCCGGCAATTCGCACAGTGCTAATAGTTTGTGGTTACGTGCATTTGGTAAAGCTAATGTAAGTTTGAAACTGTAAGGAGATTGCTGTTGAGGAGGAGGAGTTGTTTCTTATGCTGCTCTTCTGCTTGGATATGATTCATAAATATCCTTTTGTTCGTGATTGGGCTACGATCTCTTGACATATCCAACTTCTGTAATGCATTACTAAATCTGAAAGCTTTTCACTTTCTCTTTTCACCTTCTATTGAGCCGTACTACGATGCGATTATATTCTATTCTCTTCTATACAAATCATTTGCAAAGAATGAGCAGCCCAAAAATGACATTTTGGCACGTTTTATCTTTCTTACAGATAATTTTCTTCCGAGCGCTTCAACGGCGTCACGTTGCAATGAATTATGGCACAATAGTGGTATAGCTATGGATGTTCCCAACGCAATCACTTGTCAAAGGTTGCGAGTGAAAGGTAGTAGTTATGCAGGAACCCAAGGCAAAATGATTATGGAGTGCATACTTCTCGTGAAACCAAATAATCATTCTTTCGTTATCTCGAATACCTTTCCTCACTGTTTGCTTCATGTCTGAGTTATAGTCAGGATTCCTATATTGTATGTGGTAGTGGCAGAAATGGCATTTTTCACCACCAAAACTCTGGTAGTAATGTAACTGTATATTATCATTATTTCGGTAATAAGTTATGTTCAGTACGAAGGATGTTATTTCAAAAACAAACTTAATTATGTTTAAGGTTAGTTTTGTATGTAAAATATCGTCCCTTTTCCCGATTCGTTCCTTTACCACATTTTTCAACTATATATATATATATATATATATATATATATATATATATATATATATATATAATTAGGTGAAACAAGTGCAAACTATGTAACTAATACGAAGTTCATGCAAAGGAATATGTTTAAAAAAAAAAAAATCCTTACCATCCCAAGCTTTCAGTGTCGGAGATGAAGGCTATAGTACTCACCGAATCAGTTCAGAAGCAAACATGTCTATATATGGAAATAAGAGAGCCGTTAATTATCTAGCCTTTGTGCGTATAGATTTAGAAATAGCAATAAATCTTATTTCATTGGCTTCTTGTGATTCATGTAATATATAATCGTTTATTGTATATGATCTAGCATTGGGGAAGTCAAATTGAATTTAAAATGTAGTTCCAGACTTCCGTTACATCATTAGGGTTTAATTTCAGTTTCAGATTGGGGGTACTGGAGACGGAACGTACTATTTAAAATGGAATTCAAACCACTGGTAGTTTTATCCTGATGCGTGTACCCTACCGGGAGTCGAATCCAGTACAACTCGCGGTGGCTCAGTGGTAGAGCTCACGTCTGGTGCGTGGGATCCCTGGTTCGATCCTAGATCCCGCCAAGTAGGCTTTATGATGGACGAACATAATTTGTGTGCTTCTCGGTTCTCCCTTTTTCTCCCATTATCATCCGTCACTACAGTCTCCGTTAGACTTGGTGAATAATCACAGAACGTTAAGTTAATGTCAAAGTGTTAAGACTTGGCCACGGGTGGACACCAACTTCCAGACAGTAAATTTATATTGTTTAGTTTCAGTAGGCAATTTAAGAAATCTGAAGTACAATATGACATATTTGCTCTTGTAGGTGTAGGTTCAAGTAGTAAGTTTTATTAAAATCACTTTTAGTTGCATCTCCATCATTGAGTTGATCCCTTCGTGTCTTTAAATTAAATTGATAGTCTGTGTTCAACACGGATGTTGGCTGACGTCCAGTGCGTGGCGTTTTAAAATAGGAGCGGAAAAGCAGCGACTTAAACAGAACAAAATATAGCAATACATTCTTAAATGTTTTCATAATTCCTTCGGTGTTCTCTTAAAATGTTGTGGTAAATATAACTTAGTCGTATTCTTACTTCTGATACTTACACAGCCAGAAAATAAACTGATTTCCAGCGTTTATCAAAATAATCGAAACAGACTTTGAACTTGGGAACTTAACATTTACAAACCTGTGTCTTATGTTCTTAATGTATTGGAAACTTATTGTAATGGATTTCATGAGCGGGCAAAACACATTTGAAATAACTGTTTTTGCTTTACCACATACAATTCATTTTGAATTTTAGTGGTTGCGTGAATATAGATGCAAAGAAAAGAGAAGATAGAGAATATTGTACGTGTAAAGCATCATCGGCCAAAGGGACATAACCTTCCTGAGGAGAGAGGTCATTCAGTTCATGAATGAATCCTCTTCAAAATTCCTAGTCGCAAGTTTGAAAGGAGAGAGACAAGATTTCTGAGGAACAAAATAAAACATTGGTACAGTAGAAACTCGATGTAACTTCAATTGCTGGGGACATGCTTCACCCGCAGTATATTTAAGTGTAACTATTGAAGTGGCAAAAACCAATGTCTTGTTTCTTCTGCGTAACCCTTTGGAATGCAATTATCATGGTTAACTAGGGGATGTGGTGAATGTGAGTAAAATTGTATTACAACATAGCTTTTCTGCAAAAATTTTTAGTGTTGTAACTTTCATCTAAAAAAAAAAAATAAAAAAATAAAAAAAAAAAAATAAAATAAAATGTGAATAACTACACAATTCTGATTCATGCACAACTAATTTCTGATTAATGCTCAAAATCCTTCACAGTAAGTACTACACGCCTCTGGAACAGTTTACCTCAATTAATAGACAACGTTTCCACAGTTGCCAAATTTAAAAAAAACTGTAAATTCCCTTCTCTTAAGTAAAGATAAGGATACTGGTAGCTCATGAGTCATCTTCGTTTTACCAGATTATTAATAACCCACATATGAACACACAACCAATAGGTAACCTATGCTAATTTGTACAGCTTATATATTCATAGTTCTGGTACCACTACATGGTATATGCATTTTAAGTTTCTCCATGTTATTTTGTTCCCTATATTGTATATTATTTTCAATTTTTGTTTTTGAAGTGTTTAACTATTTTTTGACTTCAGTGGTATATTCTTTTTTTTATGTGGTTGAATACTTTTCTTTTGTAATTGTTAATATTTTCTATATATTGTTTTTTTTTTTTTTAAAAGAATGTATGCACGTGGGCAAGTGTTCGGAGAAGGCTGCAGAGCCTTAACTTCGCCACGTAAAAGAAGTCATAAATAAATAAATAAACTACAGAGTACTTCTTGTTGAGGAACAACGTATACCCCTCTTTATATCGGAATCTGCGGTATATCGAACAGCGTTATATCCAGTTTTTGCAAATGGTTTACAAGGTAGCCAAAAATGAGAGATGAAATTTCGTTCCTTTTTGTGTTTGCTTTCGTCCCACTGATTGTACATTTTCTTGTGTGATGGGTGTCTTAGAAGTGCCTACGCAAATATCTAAGTTGTACTTACACAGCTGCCGAGCATAATAGGCGGGTTGATCCAACACTTTCAGCAAAACATATTTTTTCTAACCTCGAGAGATGTGGTGAGTAGTACTTTTTTTTTTTCTACTCTGCGTAATAAGCCACAAAATTATTTTGCTTTCTGTATGTAGAAATTATGCTCAGTTGTCAAGCAAGTTGAACATCCGTTCATTCTGGGACTACATAGTCCGATATTGAATCCTGCTCTGAAAATGGATTGGAAGAAACTATTCTTCATTTCCTTGTCCAGCTTCACGGTTGTACATCTTTCATACTTTGATAATGTCCAAATCTGGATGTAAATGCATTCCTGCTCATGTCTTTACTAGTGTTGTGAGGGCCTGGAGAAAACCGGAAATTTTGTTTAAAAAGTTTTTTTTTTTTTTTTTTTTTTAGTTTTCCCCCGAGCTTGAAAAAAAGGAAAATATAGGAAAAATTGAAAATTTTCGAATATTTTATTACAGCATGCTTTTAAAATGAAAACTATTTTATATTTACTAGTTTACGGTTAAGAGCATTGAGTGCTTATGTTTCTCGTATTAGAATAGAGAAAATGTGTGGCAACAAACATATGTGCACCACTCCAATCAAGATAGCACTGCGATAGAATGGAGTTGTGGCTACAAAAGATACCAAAATATAGTCCTAGTTGGATTAATTAATATAGATGCATTTAAATTATCTTAATCAATCTTACGAATTTCCCAGTTGATGGCAGGGAAGTGTTAAAGTAATAGGGCCAGAATCATTTTAGCTAATATGTAAAATCAAATATATATATTTTATAGAGATCTTCCTGTGCTATATAAAATTTTCGGAAATTTCAAACCCATTAGAAAAAAAATCTTTTGGCCTTAAATATTAGCAAAACCCGAAAAACACAATTAAAAAACTATTCCTTCGCCTGATGCTAACTTGACTTGCTGTAACCTGTCTGCAGCATATATACAATGTATTTCGCTAGTAACAAGTTTTAATTTCTTTTTACTTTTCTGAATTCTGGTTAAAAGCACCTCTTTATTTGTATATTTTTCCAACAACTAAAAAAAAGAGATGATCTTACTTACACACACACCGCACAAGTGCGTAAATTTGAGCAGCGAGAAGTATATTAATGAATTAAACGTGAAACTTCCGTTCGTTAATATTAAAATCTAGCAGAATACCCATTCTTCGCACGGGGAGAACAAGTTTCATTTTGGACATAAAGGGCACCAAAACTGCCACGAACGAACTTAGGGACCCCAAAAACTATGAATTCGGCACTAGTATGCGTCATTTTGAATTACTTTTACATGTCACCCTCCCCGTTTAGGAATACTAATGGGGAATGAGTTTGGATTTAAACGGCATCGGAAGTGTCATTGTTCACTTCAGCGACCCCGAAAACTAGGGATTAAACACTAATATAGGCTATTTTCAATATATATATCTCCTTCCTTCCTCAAAGTTGCACCTTCAAATTGAAGTGAAAAATAAAATAAAATAAACACTCCAGGGTCCGAACCTTATCTATGTTGAAATTTTTTATCGAGGTTGGTGTGGTAGTTCAAGAGGTGTTAAGTTACAAATATAGTTATTCATTTTTTATATACTGTATATAGGTCGCACTAGAAAACAGGTATTTGCTTACATACAAAATTTTTACATAAAGTTTATATAAAAGTCTAAATTAGAATATTACATAATATTAATTATATATTTTAGTGCTGAGTTTGTGAAATTTGCCTACTGCTTTCTCTTAAGAAGTAATTTCGTTATAATTAACAAAATTTCACCAGATCAAAGAGCACATTAAGAACTCAGTTTCATTCAAGAGCTCTATTTGTTGCAACAGAAAAGCTTCATGATGTATGCAACTGTAAAAGTTCTGTAATTAATGCAAAACTACGAAGAACTATTAAAAAGCACATAAAGGAATTGCGTGCAGTCGTAATTTTTAAGAATAAATACAGATTTTCGAATGTATGTATGTTTGTTTGTTTCTTTTCTTTTTCTTTTTTCTTTTTTTTTTTTTTTTTTAACATTCGCAATATTGAAATTTCTCTACGTACATTTTTCACACGTTCGAAAAAAAAAGTTCCATTACTAGTAAAATGAACTTAATTCAAAGATCTTTATTTTCCCAATTTTTCCGGGCAAAAAACAACAACAACAACAACAAAAATACCAACAGGTTCAAAATTTCCGGAAATGTAATGCAATGCAATGAACTTTTGTAACATTGTTTTTTTCCTAACTTTAGTCTTTACCTAACTTCAAAGGTAAATTGTTTTTTTTTGAGGAAGGTATTAGTATTTCACAAAAGTGAATTCTCTTTGTATTCTTCAGGATGAATTTTGTCCAATCAAATTTTCGAAATGTCCTAGTTTCTTCAGTTTAAAATAAGGTCCTATAAATGTCATAAAGAACAAGTAAATCTTATCGAAGAGGCGCCATGAGGGAAAGGGGGAGTGCGGAGTCGAATAGTACTTTGGTTGCGCAGAAAGTTACTGAATGTTAATTCTGCTCTGCTGGGTACCACTCTCCCTCAGAACAGAGATGCCACCACTATCATGTCCCAGCAGCATTGTCAAAAATATGATTAGAAGGTGAGCTAGGTATGAACAGAATGACCTGTGGAGCGAGTAACGTTCTTTCTTTAAACTTTTGTGAAATAACTGCCGTAGTTAATGTGGTGCAACGAAATGTTCAACACCATATTGGTAGCTAATCTTTTTATGATTAGGTCGCACGTTGGCTCAGTGCTAGTGTTTACATCGAGTGTGTGGGATACTCAGCTCAATCCCCGCCCAAGTAAGTTTGTGGTGGACAACAACGTGTCCGTGGGTGTTCTTGAGGTACTCCCGTTTCCTCCTACTTTCTCATTCTACCAATTCTTCCATCATTTACTTGCCTTAAGGTTAGTTTAAAGGACAAGTTTTGCCGATAGATGTCACTACAGTCTTCGTATCTCTTACAAATTTCAGCCTAGAGACTTCAAATTTTTAGAGAAGGAACTTCATACATAACCTATCGAAGGCAACAATCCGTGCCGATTTTTTATTTGGCATTTTCTTCATTGAACAGTATATTGTTAAAAATTTGGATATTCAATTTCAACAATTAAAACATTTCAGCAATGAAGAAAATTCTAAAAAAAACCCGGCACGAATTGTTGCCTTCGATAGGTTACGAAGTTCCTTCTCCGAAAATTTGAAGTTTGTAGTTTGAAATTTGTAAGAGAAATCGTGAATTTTCGTGAAAAGTAAAAAGCACATGAGAGATACTAAGATTGTAGTGACATCTATTGGCAAAACTTGTCCTTTTACATCAACCATAGTCTCCCTTAGCCTAAAGGGCATAATTGTGAGGCGTTAGACTAGAAGATTTCATTTAATTTTTTCGTATGTTTGTAATGGCAAGTCAGATTTTGATGTGAACGATAATAGAAAAATTTGGCCTTCGTGATATATTAGGACCCTTTGTATGCTTGTTCTTGACTGAAGAAGTCATTAACCATAAAAGTTCATGGAGATTCTTTTTTTTTTCCGTTTGTAACTTATTCTGAAACCATCCATTGATCTGCGAGAAAAATAAAACATTCGATTAAATTTTTTTTTCTTTTCATTGTCTTTCAAGAGTTCATGCTCAGATACTAGATCAACAACCGCGCTTTCAATAGTCTTGATTCCTCTCGTGTTGATAGTCGAGTACGCTTGCACGCAACAAATATAATAATGTTTGCTGAAATGTTATTTGTGCGCAGTGTGCAAAGTTGGCGGTGATCATATTTTATTTCGTGGTCGCATGACGTGGCCTGTGGTTTTGGGGAGAGTAGTTTAGCTTCTAAAAAAGAAACTCGTAATTTCCTTTAGCAGTAGATAGCGTTTTAATATTAGTTGATCATTATAACTAGCTACCATTGTTTTGTATGCGTGATGTTATAGATTGTTCCAAGAAGCTGTGTTAATCATGATAGTTTCGGGAAGTGCTTACTATATTTTAATTTTGATATGGCAGACGCATTCGTCTGAAGAGAAAGAGAATGATATATTTAATAAGAAGTGTGTTGAAATGAAATGAAATCTTTGTTTTACATCACACGGTTATGCCGGCAAGGCTAAAGGAGACGGTGATGATGAGAAATGAATGAAATGGTGGAATGAAGAAAGTGGGAGGAAATGGGAGAACCCCGAAGAAACCCAAGCGCACGGTGTTTGCGCACCAGAAAGTTCACTTGACGCGAGCTGGGATCGAACCAAGGACCCCAAACAGCATAGGTGAACTCTATACCACTGAGCCACCGCGGCCCCGGTGTTCATTAAAAGTACACTATCAGTCTCATACATAACTGTGTTGCATGGTATGGCTACAAGTAGCGGACCGGATGATTTTTAAGTGCCCTCGCTACCAAAATTTCGAATTGGGCGAAACACTACTTTTTGGGCTATTTTTAATTATCTGCAGATAATTCTTAAGAATGCACTTTCAGAGCTGTGTAAACGTGAACATAACAAATTTCTGTAGTATTGTCCATATTAACAATAAATATGTAAAGTAAGTACAGTAAAATTTTCCAAAATTCATGGTTTCCAGATAAGAAATTTAGCAAATGAATTGTTAGGAAAAACAGTGAAAAAGCACGTTGTAAACGTTGTAAAGTGTATTTTTCAGAGCCCACAAAACTGATTTTAGCAAACGTTTTTTCTTGGAAATCAAAAAGGTCGCCCTTTTTATACTGTTACCGTCTTCCCAGTTCATTGCACACTCCCGTTCTTCCCAGTTCCACAGCTTCTGATGTACAGCGTGGTCCGTTAGTGGGTGTACCCCTAATTGGTGTTTTCTGACGGTTTTAGGTTTTACCCACATTCGTTTAGCAACATTGCTATCCATGTCTGTTTTCTGCTTCGCGATTCACGTGCACAATTGTCTGGATCAGACGTTTCCTGGCCGCTGGATTGGAAGATGTGCATCTTCACCAGCTCCCTTGCCTGATGTTCACCAGCTCTTTGTCTGGGATATCATAAAGCAACAAGTAAGGAACACTTGATATCACATGACGCAGGAATTACGAGCAGCTGTGAAACGCGCCTTCACCCTCGTGACTCCGGAGTATCTCCGCAAAACATCTGCGAGAACTTGGCGCAGAATTCAGCTGTGTTACGACATGGATGGTGAACCTACTGATGTTAATGATTTGCAAGGTAACTATGTACAAACATTCTACCATAACTAACACTATACTGTTGAAACTAAAGCGAGGATATGCCCACTTCCGTACCACCCTGCAGTACAAAGTTTGCCCTAGCACACCACCGCCAACAGTCCGAAACTGCGGTCGCCACCTGGCCATTGCCAGTTCACATCTGACGTATTTCCAACTCTAGGCATTTCCATTAAATCGATAAACTTATGTATTTTGTTAATAAAAGTGTATTTAACTGCAAAACAGTTCATTTCTGGTAACCCTTTCTCGTCTTTTGTTCATGTTCCTGTCAATCACTGACTGATGTTGCTGGCTCTTAATTTCGTTGCTCGCTTGACTCGGGTTCTGACCCCCAATGTACTTACAGGAATTGTGTTCGTAGGTCTTACGCTCAATTGTTGAAGCTCAAACTTAAACCCGAGAGGCGGGTCAGTAAGTTTGGACTTCCTGGACAAAGCCTGCAGTGTGTGTATATACAGGGTGGTCCAAAAGTAGGTATACAGTACATTTACCCAAAATGAAATGAAATGAAATTTTTGAGTTTTACGTCCCACAGTTATGCCGGTTAGGCTAAAGGAGACGGTGATAATGAGTAATGAATGAAATGGTGGAATGAAGAAAGTGGGAGGAAACGGGAGAACCCCGAGAAAACCCACGCACACGGTGTTTGTCCACCACAAAGTTCACTTGGCGGGAGCAGGGTTTGAACCCGAGACCCCTAGCACCAGAGGTGAACGCTCTACCACTGAGCCACCGCGGCCCCTACATTTACCCAAAAGTAGGTAGGTGCATTTGATATAATTTCATACTGTTATTCATCAGATAGACGTACGGTAGTTTGTTATTCTTTTTACTTACATTTTAAGCTCGGAAGAGCCGAAGCAAATAAACCCATAGACTAGAATGTTGTACTTGATCAATACACAGGTGTATACTTACTTTTGGACCACCCTATATAATATAATATTTACATAGTGAGAAAACAAACTTCGTTCTTTGCTCGTTTTCTTTTGACACAGTGAAGTTGAACAACGTGATGCAATTACTGCCGTTGTCCTGTTTACTTGTACATGTAGTGGACCAAGAGCATTTACTTTTAGTGAGTTGGCGTATTATTCACTATAATAGTGAATAGTAATCCTTTTATTTACAAACACATAATGCTGTTGTTGTATTGCATGAAAACATACTCTGCCAACAATGTGTGGTTATGGCGAAATAATAATTCTTGTTTCGAGAGGCTCCTAAAGCTCTCCTTGTTGTTCCCGCGTGACAGGCTCATAATTATTCTTTGTTTGGAAGATCAATGAATCTCTTTCCCTCGTTCATAAATTTTACGTTTGCGTCATAAAGCGTTCTATAGTCTGTCTGCGACCCTTACTGTTTCCAGGGCATCTTTACAAACTTCAGTCATAAACTCGGCTCGTTATGTCACACAACTCTGGAATAATGGAGAAACCGGCATTTTGTCCCTTAGGAAATGCCTTGATTTGCATCATTGTGTAGATATTGAAGTGTCTTCATCGAGTAAAAGGCTTAGACGAAACAGCAGCCATGGACTGTATAGATAGCAAAAGATACACAGTCCGTCTAAGTTTTGAGACTGGTGACATAAAAAAAATACAAGAGATAATAACAGTGATCACATGTTATTTTACCTATATATACTATTTCGATACAAGTAGTGGTACGGGGGTAGAGCTCTCTAAGATCCCCATCTGGAAATCTTGTTCTGTGATCCTACTCCGTGTACTGGTAACAGCCTGCTCCATATCAGAAATCGAGTCAAACCTCTGCCTCATTATTTTGTATATAACCTCGGAAAACACTAAGTCTGCTGGGGCTAATTCGGGAGAATAAGATAAGTGGTTGATGTAGGCAACTTACTTCTTTGCCAAAAACTGCTCAACCAAAATCATTTGTGACAAGGCGCCACAACAAAATCACTTATGGAAGAGGAGCCACTCGTCAGAATCGATAACTTGGTCTCTCATGACGAAATCTCTTCAATAACAGATTTATAATGTCTTTGTAAACTGCTGCTACTGTGATCGTTTCATCTGAGTTCTTTGTGAACCAAATTTCTCCAACCGAAGAAAACTACTAATATAGTCTTCAACTCTGACTTATGAAGGCGCAGTTTCTTCGGCTATGGAGAACCTGTACCGACCCAGCATGCTTGATTGATGCTTCCGAAACGAACCCCCAGCGGACTTCTTTCCCTTTCCCCAACGTTACGTCAAAACTGAAGCGGTAGGGATTTTGACTCAAACTCTTATACTCAATAAGTTGTTACCAGTGAACTGACCAAGGTTACACAAAAAGACTTCTAAATGAGATCTTATAACTATATGCTCCTGACATTACTTACCGAAAGAGGAGGAATGTATGTGAAATATCAGTGGTTACGGTTATTCTGTCATATATCTTTCTTTTTTATGCGACCAGTCTCTCGAACTTTTTAGACATATTCCGGTGGCAGTTCTATTATTTACTTTCAAAATTTTAACGTAAAATTGTCCAAGTACTCAGTGATCTGCCAGAACGTAGTATATACTTAGTATAAGAAAAAATAACTGTACTTATAAGGTTAAATTCACTGTAAATTGCTCGCCGTAGTGTATTATGGCTCACATAATATATACAGCCTATGATGCCAAGTGATTGCTAACAAAACTTGAGAACTCAAAATAACATAGTTAAATGTGTAGAAAGTGTGTTTTTCACTGATTTTATTAGTATTAAAACTGAAATGGCAAGAATGCCCTGCTGATGAAAATCTTGATGAATATTTTTGTGTAAGCAATGACGCATAGCATTAGGGATAAGATTGTATAAAGATTGATATCCTAGAGAAAAGAGGATTCTTCGGAAGGAAATTTACAATTTTGACGTAGTAGTAGTAGTAGTACAAGGAAGAGGTAGTACATGTTGATGTAAGGGAATATATGACGAGCTACATACATATATTAAGTCATACGCAGTTTTGGTGTAGTGTAAAAACTACTGAAATAATTCATATGCTTATTGACTTGAGACCAAGTGTGCTAAAAGCCTCTAACCGTAGCATTTTAGAGTTGTTTGACTATCTTCAAATGATAAATTTCGCTATGGAAGATGAACATGGCCTTGATAGTGTTGGTCTCCATTCGCTAATATTTGTGACGACAGTACACTTGCTGACAATGTTGTTTGAAATTGACTGGTGGAGAGAATTTAGTTGGATGCCCAATTGGTGGACAAACACCGTATGCGTGGGTTTTCTCGGGGTTCACCCGTTTCCTCCCACTTTCTTTCCACCATTTCATTCATTACTCATCACCACCGTCTCCTTTAGCCTCACCGGCATAACCGTGGGACGTAAAACTCAGATTTAATTTCATTTTCTAGCTCAGATAGCCTTAATCTTTTGCTAGCACCCTTCATAGCGGACAATTTGAACTAACCTTCCTTCTTATGAGATAGTCGAAAGATGTTTAATTTTGACAGGTGGGGGGAAAAAAGCCTTCTGCACCACATTTTAGTGATTTTCTGACAGACTTTGTGCAGCTTTTGGACAGTTGTCTAGTTGATTCATATGCATTTTCGTTCTCTGTCAGCAGTGAGACTCTAGGACGAAACCTTCTGTTGAATGTGGGATATTGAACTACTTGGAAACTAATCGGGATACCATGCCTGAAGGGCACGAGCGCAAGCCACTGCATGAGTGACAGAGCTGTGTGTAATATCTGGAATTTATCACAATGCAGGAAATACTTATTCTGCTATTCAATGTAGAAAGAAGACAGTTGAGGTAAAGTTTTTTTTTTTTTTTTTTTTTTTTAATCCACCCAAGAAGTTTTCCTAGTCCTCCTTAATTGAGTTTAAATTAGGAAGTTCTTTATGCAGGGTTCCTACTGGTCAGGGAAGTCAGGGAAAAAGACTGGAAATCAGGGAAATTTCATAAAATGTATTTTTCTAACGTACACCAATTTCAGCTTAGCCAACCAGTATAGTAAAAATAGACGTAAAGCAAAAGGAGATTACAAATAAAGTTGTTGACATTAAAAACAAAATAATTAATATTGCACAAGTCACAGATCTTAATTGAAACATAATGTAGATATTTTATTCCCGGTGGGGGCACTCGGTCGAAAAAGTGTAACACGCTTTTTTCAGACCAGCCACCCTGAATGAGGTTTTCCTCAGGCAAATGCCGGTGTGGTACCTAACTTACAGGTCCCAGGCCGCTTCCTTCCTTCTCTTTCCCCGGATTGTGCGCTCGCCCAGGAACGTCATCCCTCAAATCGTGAAGGACTAAATGGCCTTAGATGCCGAAAGCCAAGAAATCTTAATCCTAGATATTTTAGTGTAGCCTTGTCATTTCATTAATGACTGTATAAGATGTCTCACGTGCAGTGTCTCTTTCAATGTCAGATATTCGTAGGTACGAGGGCAGATCGGAAAGTAACGCTCAAGATTTTTTTTTTTAAAAAAGTTTAATATGTACCAAAACCAAACAAAGCACAAATGAACTTATATCTTTGACCTAATTTTCTATATAGTCACCAAATTTCCCAACACATTTCTTCCAGCATGGTACCAGTTTCAAGATGCCCTGTTCGTAGCAGTCCGTTTGGTTGGAGTATAGCCATCTGCGGACTGCTGACTTCACTTCCGCATGTGTCACAGTGTTTGCCGGCCAGGAATTTCTTTATGGGACCAAAGAGATAAAAGTCCGACTGTGCCAGGTCCGGACTGTACGGAGGATGCTCGAGCACCTCCAACCTAAATATGTTGAGTTTCTAACGGATACTAGCAGCAACGTGTGGACGGGCATTGTCATGAAGTTTGACATCGTCAGCATTAATGTTCTGACGTTTGTCACGAAGGGGACGACGCAACTTAATCAAAGTTTTAATGTAGGCTGCAGTATTTACAGTGGCTGTTCAGCAAAGACCACCAGTAACACACCAAACATGTCCTAGAACACTGTGACAAGCACTTTCCTCGCAGATTGAGACCTTAATATTTTTTCGTACTTGGGAACCAGCACTTTCCACTCCATAGTGGCCTGCTTATCGGGTGTGTAGTGGTATGTCCACGACTCATCACCAGTGACGATTCCTTTCAGAAGGTCATGCCCTTCTGTGGCGTAACGCGTTGGTGATCCAAGCTTGTCATCATTCGCTGGCCCTTGTGGTTGTCAGTCAGATTCTTAGGCACCCAGCGAGCACTAACTTTACGGAATTGCAGCGTGTCATAAACAGTGTCGTACACCACATCATAAGAAATGTTGAACTTCTGCGATAAGGTTCACAGATGCACACGTCTTTCGTTCAAAATTGCTACCTCGGTGCCGCGGATATTCTGCCGTGTTGAAGCTGTTACCGGCCGTCCGGAGCGTGGCGCATCACTAAGGTTCTCAAGGCCATCTTCAAAGAATACACACCACCTGGAGACATTTCAACGGTCCATACAATCGTCTCCATACACGTCACGAATGTTCCTGTGAATTTCACTCGGTGTATGCCCTTTGACCAACAAAAATCTAACCACACGTGAACGACAGTAACATGCGCACCATGTTTGTTTCGTAATTCAGGCTCCTCTTGCTAGAGCTGCACAGAACACGCAAACTTCAAACTATCGTCGTGCAGTTTCATCATTCCTGCCGCAATACCTGGGGAAAAAATGTGCGTTACTTTCCGATCTGCCCTCTTAACATAATTGCAGTATTCGATAGATAACATATCTTTATTGAAACTGGGTATGGATATTTTAAAAAAGCCTTGTCATTATTAAATGAGTATAAGAAATGTATCTTCAGAGTAATTGATTGTCAGACGTTTGAGGGTAGATATTAATGATCACAGTATGGAACGTTACTCAGATTTTTATGGGAGGTAAATGGAATGTACGTATGAGCAATTTATTAAGTTTTGTCTGTATAGAATAAATGTTCTCATATGTAAATATTCAACGTTATTTATTCCTTATTTATGTCAACGTCATCCGACACGTGTCATGAAAGTTAGGGAATTTCGTGCCAAAGGTCAGGGAAAGTCATGGAAATAGATTTCTCGCTATCAGTAGGAACCCTGTTATGCCCTTTTCTGAGACAGACATTATTATTTTCAGTGATGGGTCCGCATTTTATGTCCAACTACCTCCTCCATAGAGGGCAGTGAATTTATTCCTGTGATTAGTGGCAGAAATATTGTTCCGATTCCATGTTGAGTATAAATTTATTCTAAGAATGCCGAAAGATGTGCAAATAAATTTAAGATGACAATTTCTTAATGTTGCGGAAAAAACTTAAAACTATTGTTAGGATTTAATAATTCAGTTAATTTAAAAATGAGAGACTCCTTACATTAATTTATCTAAAATAGTCAGTCGTTGTGAAAATTTAAAAACAATATATTTGTTATTATGCATTTATCCATAGTATGCTTAATAGTTTGAAACCGAAACACTAGATCAACAGAAGGTTTTATCTAAGTAATCATTATTTATTTCTCTCTACGAACATTTGTTTTAAAAAGAATGTGTTATTGATATGGTGACGTTTGTAAGACTGCCAAGTGTGTTTGGAGATCTGGCAGAAACAGTGGATGTCCTAAACCAAACTGGCAGCGATTGCTTTCCTCCACGCTGCTGATTTGCTCTCGATTCGTTACGGTTTGTCGAGCGTGTATCCATGCTGAATCATGATGTTGCAGCAGGAAGCTCGTCAGTTTCGGTGCTGTGATTAACCTTCTCATACAAGAAAATAAAAAATGTTATTAAAAGATACACAAATTATTCTGTCATACTACATCATAGAAGATCTGTCCGTTTCGCTTAGAAAGACTGGAGAGAGAGATATATATATATAAGGCCACTGACTGCAGGGAAACAATTTATGCAAATATATTTATGTAGTAGAACGTTGTATCTTAGTGTTGAGTAAATCATAATGTAGGATTTTGCTTTTATGCACTCGTTAAATATTGTGTCCAGAGGCCAATATTGTTGCATGGAAGTGTTTTGAATAATATGAAGAAAGAAAGAAAAAAAAAATACCCGTAATGGATTGGTGCTGTGTCGAATCCGACTTAGGTATTTAATTTTGAAGGTAAACACGCAATCGTTCACGTATTGACACAAACTCACGTATGATTACTCATAGTGCTAGGTAAACTTTTATGCATTATATTTGATAACTGTTAGAAACTGACACACAAGCAATACATACCATTATGGATAAGGAGAAATTAAACTGTTGTAATACTACTATTAGAGCACATGTTGTTGAGCACAACCTTCAGGTGTAAAACAAAATAGGCCTACCTCAGCTGTTATTTACCATGACAAAGCACAAAATAACTTACTGTTGTTAGAAGGAAGAGGGGATTCAAAGCATTCACGTTTATACCGAAAGGTATTTGATTCAATCCCTGTTCGTAATTATACCAGTTTCCGACCGATCAATCTTTAGCAGTTTCATAGCACTTCTTCGCAGTTGGAGCTAGTCTCTCTTAATTGAAACTGTACCTAATGATAAGGATGTTCATACATTTCACTACTCTTATTTATATATTGGGTACCTTCAAAATCCCCATTTTTGTTATCCAAATTAAGAGGAAATACTGAAGTCGGAACTCACCTAGGACTAAAATGGCGACTGTAATCAATAACCTCTTGCTATCTTGTTGGTGTAGGTCTATAAGTCCTTACGATAAAAGTCCTTAGACTTGACGTCGAACTATTGTAAGGTAACTTTCACAGCAGCATTTCAAATATTTTGAGAGGGAAGGAGTTCTGCAGCGCGCGAAACAGGTACGATAGTATGCAGGGGTCAAGTCAGGAAAATAGTGTGAGTGAGATAACCTCTCAACTGGAGTTCATTAAATTGTAATGTGTGATGATAGAACATAAGACCTGCTGTTATTGTGGCAGAATGATTACTTGGCGATTGACGAGACCTGACCGCTTCAATCACAGCGCTCCTTGCAGTGTCACTGTTCACAGCAAAAGCTGGTATTAATGGTGTGAGTAGATCTCAGGGGCTCCCAGACAATCATTCATTTGACATTTCACAACGCATTCACGACATCTTGGGATGAAGTTCTGCTTTAGATTGCCGATGACGGTTGTTCAGAAACGCAACACGTAGTTCAGTAACATTTCACTTCTTGGTAAAGAACTCACTTCTTACCATTTGTGACTGCGTGGTAAGAACTGGCCATATTTGTACTCAAAAACGAGAGAGCGAAAGAGGGAGATCTTGGGTGCGTTTCTCTTTGAGTTTTCAAAACTAGCGACATGCACAGTCATTAAACTGCATTTACCCTATGCAGTTCCAATGTTAAGGCCGTCTGCGGTCATAGTACTTCCTTTATCGAACAATGTCTGAAGTATTTTATTTCTCTTGATTTCATGCCCACGCTGTCTCCTAGAAAGAAGCTCCTCGTTCATACGGTTGCTGAGGTTCTTCCGATTACGTGACCACTGATTCAGTTACATCTATGGAGTTCGGTATGAGGCTAAACCAGGACTGTCAAAACAACGAAACTTCATTTTCAACATTACGAAAGGATACAATGCTTAATTATTAATACCGTAATAGAAAGTAGTACTCAATGGGACAACATTTTGTCGATGTATTCCTTTGCCGAAGACTAGGTCTTGACGTAACTAGGCTTAGATGACAAACTGAGCAAAAGGCATTTAGTAGTCCTGTTCGCACTTCTAATGTATTTTATTTTTCTAAATAAATAATAAAATTCAGTCACATTTAATCATATAAAGAGTATACTTACAGGGTGTTTAAAAACATGGACAACGTTTGGGAGGTGGAGGATATAAGACAAAATTATAGATCAACCTGGGTGCACAAATACTTCCTTTTGAAGTTATAGGCTGCTGAAAACATTTTAAAAAAATGAACTTTAAAGATTCATAGCTCAAACTATGGGACCTACTGCTGTCGGGTCAAGACTTCATTTAGGAACTATTATGTACCCTATCCAAATATCTATTTCAGAATCCTGCGGAACTACCGCAACAATTTTTATAGAAGTGGTTGGTGAGTGCTTCAAATTATATGCCCGTAGCCAACCCCCTCCATAAAAATTGTTGGGTAAATACCTTAGGATTCTGAAACATGTATTTTTGGATAGGGCACATAGAAGTTCCTAAGTTAAGTCTTGACCCGACTACGGTAGGTTCCATAGTTTTTGAGCTATAGACCTTTGAAAGTTCATTTTTTTCCCTGTGTTTGGCAACCTATAACTCCGAAAGGAAACATTTGTGCACCCAGGTTGATCTATACTTTGTTTTATTTTGGTGTCCGGAACCACCTCCCAAACATTCTCGATGTTGGTTTGAAACTCTCTGTATATCGTATGCGACGAACAATACTCACTCACCCAATCTTTATCAAACTTGGTATGGTGATAAACCTTCAGACTTGCTTAATGTATGTAAAATATTCTTCCAGTGCAAAACTTTGTTCGGAATTATTGGTAATCAAAGTTGGAATTTAAGTATTGTGAAACCTTAGAAGAGAAAATATATTTAGAAGAATTAGGAGAAAATAACATGCAATACATCTGTTAGACATTAATTTGAGATTACTCACTGGTAGAGCGTTCACCTCTGGTACACAGGGTCTCTGGTTCGATCCCAGGTCGCACTGAGTGAGCTTTGTGGTGGACAGACATCGTGTGCGTGGGTTTTTCATTCATTTTTCGTCACCGTCTCCTTTAGCCTATGCTGCAAAATCGTGGGACGTAAAACTTAATTTCATTTATTTGAGATTAGACGTTAAGTAGGATGTTGCTTGTACTTCGAATTCAAAGGCATCCTTAAATCCGCAATCGGGGGAAACTCATTTTTTGTTACTTTAAGAAAAAGTATAAAAACGTAAAAAAAATTAAAAAAAAACTACTCAGATTACTAATACTAGAAAATAGGAGTAAACTAAATGTACTTCTAGTACACCTAAGATTATATCGTCATAAAATTTTAAGTTCTTGGACAGTGAGGAAACGTACCACGAGGACAGTTTCATTAAGTACCGGTAGTGTTTTCTGTTACAAATAATTACGCAGGTATTATCCTATTTTTTTTTCCGGCAACATTGGGATAAGTCAGGGGGGGGGGAGCAATAAGAGGAAGAAATGATTCCCTGAATTCACTTTGTAGTCTACACTTTGACATTTAACTTTTGAAAATACCAATAATTTCATTCTATATCGCCTTATAATTTACTTAATCCAACAGTTACATAGATCTCCAGTACTAAAATACAGTAGCGTTTTAAATTGAAAGTAGATGGACTTCGAAAGTTAATACATCAGTTATTGATCAATGAGTGTACGGTTCCACATTTATAGCTTTAACAAATCGATGGCTATAAACGCAGTTGTACCAGTTGTGTGCTAGACAATAAAATGTGCATCCTTTTGAACTGCCTTGAGGTGAAATTGTTTTTCCTGTTTGATCTCTTTCTTCCTCCCTATATTGTTATTGTATAGTCAAACGTTAATGTATAAGAACTTGATACTTATTATATTTAGAAAAAAAAAAATAACGAGGTGTCGGAAACGGTTACATTTTAAGATCGTTACTTTTCACAACAGATTTTCCTTGACGGCCAACATGATAGACTTTGTATTTACAAGTTTGTATTGGTAATCCATTTTTGTATGTGCAAACATTTATTTTCAGGTTTAATTAAGCATGTATTTTTTTCTTTTAATGCAGTCATTACCATATTTATAACTTCATATAATATTTTCGCAATGATTAATTTTATGTTGTTTTTTTATTACTGCGTTAAAGCTTTAAATGCTGATCAAGTTATTGTATGGAGAGAATCGAATATTATTTTAATCATCACTTATTACTTCACAGAATTTGTTTTATTTCAAAATTAACAGATATAGTGTTTTTTTTAATTGGGTAATTAACGGTTGTAGTTAAATTGTTTTCTTTACAGGAAAAGTTTTTTTTTTTAATAGGAAAAAAAGTTAAAAGGTATTAGCAGTTCCGTTTAAGAATTCAGATTAATTTTAGTGGAAAGCTACTGTTCTGTTTTGCCGGCATATTTTAATTAAAGAAGTAGGTTATGTAAAATTCAAATCAACTCAAAACTCTGGTTTCCATGTTATTTCGGATTTAAAATTAGGAAAAAGTGATGTTTTACTTTTAGCATCTGTATGAATCCGAACTGTAGCTAATAATTAAGGCGGCTCCAACCCAAGATTGCACAGGATGTACTTTTTTTTCTCTCTCTAAAATGCACTTTATGCTTCGTACATGTATTGTAGTCGTGAGATTCTAATGCACGTGTTTCTGTTGAAATATTTTAAACTTCAATGATTTAAAAAAAGAATTGTTGCTGTCATTCTTCTAATTATTCCACTCCCTCTTTCGTAATTACATGTAAACCGACCGGAATTTGCTCAACGCATGTTTGTAACATGTTGAAGACTGTTTTAAATATCACACCGTAACAAACATTTCATCGACTAAGTCGTCTGTCTCCCTCTATATAATTATTAAACCCTATTAAGTTGTTATTGTTCGTGCTTTTTCGATATGGAAAGCCCCTGTTTGTGTCCTAGTGAAAGCTAGTACATGTTTGTCCGTACGCTAAATTTTGTCAACATCTTAGTGTTTCGACTGAAAAGAAAATATACTCTGAAACAACACCGTATTTTGGGATGCAGAAGATTTATTTATAGGTTATATACGAGGGATCGCTGATAAATCTGTAGCCCTTCGTGGAAAAATGACAGGAATTTTTAATTAGTCCAAGTGATCTGAAGATCTAATGACGGATCAACAGCGGATAAAAAATCACCGAATTTTCTTCACAAATACGACATACTTCAAAGAAATTCATTGGACATGTAATAAACATGGGAAAACCTTCACTTATGTTTCCGTTTATGACACAGTGATAAATTGAACTTCACAATTTAACAAACATAAACTTATAGACTGATGTAAACGAATTCGTTATATGATGATCATGAAAAATACGATGGAAAGATTGAGCACATGAATATGTATAAAAAGAAGCAAGCTCTCCTGTCATTATCTAAATATTATATAAAGTATCTAATGTCAACTTAAAGCTGTTTTTATCATTCCATATTTCGTTTTCATGTTTTAACTTAGATGGGCCTGTTGTACTCCCGGCTGGTTTTAACGTAGGAGTAAATGAAGCTTCATGTCCCACGGTCATTCCCTTTAGGCTAAAGGAGACGGATGATGAACGAATGGAATGGAATAATTCATGGAATGAGAATGTAAGAGGAAATATGAGGACCCTGCAAGAAACATGGACACGAACTTGCGTGGCCGGGGATCGAACCATTTCACCAGGCATGAGCGTTTTGCAGGTGAAACTATAGACAAGATAACAGAACTCATTCTAACAAATAGATAAAATATAGTTATTCCATTACTTTCTTAACGCATCTGACTAAAACAGATTAAACAGCAGTAACCAAAATTGTAGATATTGTACGACAGTGGTTCCAAAGGTGGCAGATCTGTTACTTGTTTTCCGCATGTTGGAACGTGCTTGTAGCATCCGTTCATGGAATATGTTTGTCAGTGGTTGCGACTACCCCCAGATTTATGAAATAGAGGATATTCAAAGCAGTGTGTTAATTGTTCATGCAATCAACTTTCCTTCAGACTCTGTTTTGTATTAGCCTCTCGACTCGAATTGTATTCTGCGAGCGGTGTGTTGTCGCTCTTATCGTTTCTGCTTTACGTAGATCAGTATTGAAGCCAGAAGTTGCGGATTTATATCACTTTCAATTCGTGTAGTACTTGCAGGACACCAAATATTATGGGTAATATCTGAACCAGTAGTGACGCCTGTTTTCGCGGAGATTGTGTGCCACTTAGCAGATGACATTTCGCAGGAGTTAGAAATGTAACTGTTGAATGGACACAACTCTCACCTGATCTCAACCTCGCTCACTGTACTGTATGGATATTTCGGAATCTGTGAGGTGTATGCTGTACGATTATGAGATGGTGGATTAACTCTAGGAGAGGATAGCCAGGATGTCTATCGATCACGAAAGTCACAAAAAAAGTCACGAAATCAGAAATCGGTCATGGAAGTCACGATGAGCTTTTGGGTCACGATTTTACAAATATAAGTACAGATTTCAAAATTTTATTCTATGAAACTTCAAAATTGACCACCAAAAATTTCTATGGCTTTAGACGCTATCAAATCGCAAGCGAAGCACGTTTCTATCGCATGCATAAAAAATCGGCCTAATTCGCATCCAAATTTGCTCTCGAAGTCACAAAATGTCACCAAATTTCATTTTGGAATTTTAGTAGACACCCTAATAACCACTGTTACTCCCATTTTAGATTTTCATATGTTCAAGAGATTTCGAATAAAACCATATAGAGGCGGACAAATGCACAATGTTATTAGGACTGTAGTTTTGAAAGGACTGAAATATAGTTTTCAAATATTCATGGAGTTCTTATGCAGATAGTACTAAAGTGAAACTGCGATTCTCGTAATATTCTTCTGAGAAAGTGTTATAATTTTAATTTCGTTATAATTTTTAAAGTGTCATGTACACCATGTGAATTAGTTCGATTTGTATGTTGTGAAGTTCCTCAATATTCAATCACGTCCGGTTTTAGTAGGAAGATTAGAGTGGAGATAGAATATATACTGTTGGGACGCTTGATTGCAGAAAACAGTTTTCTCTTTGTTTTGCCAGTTTTACTATTGCGATCAGTTAAAACCGGAAGTGGTTCCGATCTGATATTTCCTGTTTGAATAAATGGTTGAGAGATCGTACCTGTTCTTAGAACACCGGGATTTGTGGATTTCTGTCACAATTTTAGTAGAGAATAAAGGATGGAGATAAAATTTATTTTTGAGACGCTTAGTCGAATTGCAGACACAGCTTCTCGATATCACCGTTTTTGCTCTGTAGTGATCGTTAAAACGAGAAATGGTGATTTGTTATCCAATGGCGACTTCAACGATCCTGCAGTTAGCGACATCTGTTAGTGTGTGACTGTACTGTGAGAAATTGTAAGCTGTTTATTGTAAGGAATTCACAGTGTGCTCCTT
Source organism: Thermobia domestica (assembly GCF_964235325.1). NCBI lineage: Eukaryota > Metazoa > Arthropoda > Insecta > Zygentoma > Lepismatidae > Thermobia > Thermobia domestica. Next base: position 38,909,532 of record NC_137455.1, on the reverse strand, counting down.
ACCTTTCTACAACTAAACTTACACATCTCATAAGCACAGTTGTATAACCTTTCAGGATATTTATGTATTTTTTTTTTAAATTAGGATTTTTCATTTAATGTTCTTTTGCGCTAAGGCTGTGGGACTATAGGTTTAAACAGCTTAACATATTTATCATGACGACGCATTGTTTCTCCTTTTATAGGCAACAGTACTAGTCTCCTTACGGAAGGGAAAAACAGTAACCATTTTAAGGAAAATTTAATAAAACCAAGGGATCATAATAGTATTTTTAGTTTTTCTGTTAGACCCTCTTAAGTTTGTTCTGTTAGCCAAATCTTGCAGTAATTGAAGAACAAAATTATTAGATAAAGACGATTGAAGTTAAATGAGTGTAAAATAGTATTCTTCGACCCCCTTTCATATTCAATTTTTAATTTATCTTTTTCAGTAGCTTTGTATATTGTTAATCATTACGAGGATTAAATTACTTCAACGAATTTAATACAAAATTGCGATGACAGTTAAGTGTTCGACCACACCCGTCAATTCCACGCACTTCGTACTAACCAGAGCTTTGTTTGTACTGATAATCAATCTCGATAACAGTGCAATTTTTTCACAATTCTCTCTGTAGTGTACAGTTTTACAGAAAACAGCTTTCTTAACCTTTTCCGCTGGCATACCACCAGTTGTACGCGTGCCACAAGTTAAGAAATCCTGCTTTAAAATTACGTAGGTGCCATTTTCTGCTACATCTGTTTCCTTCGTTATGCAACCAAAAATGCTCTGGAGTTGACATGTATAGTGCAACATCCAGGATATCTTAATGGATTATATGTTCCAGATTGTAAAACTGATCAACTTTCAAGAACTGATTGAATGAAAAAAAATTAATTATAATGTGCACAAACGAGGAGAAAACAATATTTGTAATATTATCTGTAGAGTGGTAAAATGAAGAAATGTGGTTGAAAGTATAAAAGCATTAAGCGTGATAAATTATATATATAAAAAAAATATATAGCGAACCGCAGTCCAATTCTTTCATAGTATGTTCCATTTTTTCTCCTACCCTACCTCAAAATGTCTTTTTTTTAAATTTTACAGAAGCATTTTCATTTTCTTTAAATAAAGAGATTATTCGTGTATACATTAAATGGTAGAAGTGCGTAAAAAGAAACTGATACCAGCTTGGAGTAACACTTTCATGGAGGTGTGAGAAAAATCGCTCCCCATTTTGAATACTTGACTTCCATTGTTTGCCTGATTTGTACTCGTAGTTCCCAGCTACACCTCTTGACGTAACTTCCTTTCAAGTCTTGTCTGAGACGTACAAAACAATGGAATGACATCCTGTTGAACGTTCTTTATTTCATGTCGTTGTTTCCTTGTCATTTATCTGTGCCATGTATCGTTCAGTTTTGATTACGTAGTCTTTTGTATCTGGGCTAATGCACGAAACTCTTTAAGAATTTGAGAGGCTTCAGTAATGCACTTTCTATAGTCACCATGAAATCTGATAATTGGCTACAGCCAAGTAGAAAACAAAAGATACAGTGAACAAGTATCATTAGTGTTGGATGATCGGTAAATCACTAGAAGCAGTGTTAATGGTTTCAAAAAAAAAAAAAAAAGTAAAAGTCGAAGTAATGTTTAAAAATGTTGGAAGCTCTTGTGCACCATATTGATTGAAAAATAAAGACAACCTTTTCATCACCACTTGACTGCCAAATTCAGTGAAAAGAGGGTAATTTAGCTTGGAAGGAATTTTACATTTTTCTTTTCTTTCTTTCTTTTCTTTTTTTTTTTTTAAAGCCATAAAGCCCTCCCTCCAATCCGCAATAAAATAGTAACAAAACGCTTGTTGGAATTACTATGGTATCTAGTGGTCAGATAAGTCAGGGAAAGTGTGGGTCAGTGCAGCAGGAGTAACGTGATGCGAGCAATTATTATTCTACTACTGTTACTGTAAGAGGTGTTTTATTTTATCTTTTGTATAACAGTTATAACGGTGGAAAAATAACAAGCGTTTGTCGATTCTGTCACAACTGTATTACTGTAATGTTTTCGTTGTCTCCTTTGGATAAGTGTGATGGACACACTTTGATTCTCCAATTCCAGTGAATAACTTGTCTTTTAAAAAATATTTTCCCCGACAAAAATGTTTTGGTAAGCAAATCAGTGGTGTTAGTAGTAACAGTACTAAAAATGTAATGTTCAGAATAATCATTTACAAATTACATTTAAATTAAAACTTTAGTAATGTTTTAGGAACTAAGACATATCTGAGAACTTACGTAGAACGAATATCAATATTTATACCGCGTTTGTGTCAAAATTCGGGGATGACGTTAAGGATGTTAACTGAAGTTTTTCTATTTTAAACACATTAAAACTTTTTTTTTTCTTGCAGAGCTCAATATTAGTTTTTATCTAATACGATACGACACAGTGCTGATAAGCCCAACCAAAAAGAAAGTGGTCAACAGCAATTAAACTTACAGATTATTCCGCATATTCCCCATGAAGGTCAATGAACTTGTGATGTTTCTGTAACGTCTCTAACAGTTGCAAATAAAACTCTGAAGATTGATCTATAGATAATATTAATAATGTTGTATGCATTTTAGTGTCAGTGACACTATATAACCTTACTATCCATCAAGTACGCACCCAGATTTTTTTTGTTCTTGGGTCCAAGCTTTGGGGACAGGGAGGAATCCAATTATGCAAGCCACTACGTCTACGTAATATTGAATGGGTAATTTTGTACACCGAAAAAAGACTAAAAGTAATTGTAAAATACTTGTATTTTCAGAAAAAAAAAAATATACAACTAGATTGTTTTTACAAGAGGAGAAATAGTACTGATGAAGTATAAGATTACATTTTCATGCTACATCAATCTCTCAGTTAGACAAGTATAGTTTTATTGAGAGATACAAATATATGTTGGATTAGGAATTTTTTTGGGGGGAGGGGGGGATCCGGAGCCGGTAGGCACGCCCGTGAGATCGCCACTGCTGTTCATTTATTACATCACTTATGTAAAATATGATTGCAGAATAATACATATACATATATATATATATATATATATATATATATATATATATATATATATATATATATATTTTTTGTAAGGCTAGTATGTCAATGCATTTACCAAGTCTAGCCTTCCCATTGACGAGTTTTCACACTAGTTAATTGGGAAAGATTGCTTTAAAAAAAAAAAAAAAAAAAAAAAAAAAAAAACTCAAGCACACAGATCTCTCGGCATTCTCTTTGGTTATCATTAAAAACATTCGTGAATTCTCTTAAGAAAGAAGTGAAGGGGGAGAAAAGTAGCATTATACGAAAATCATAATACCCAGATTAAAAAAAAAAATGCACTATTAAAACAAGTTACTAACAAGACTGATGTGAAGTATCGCGTATTTTATTCAATTTCAATTTATTGAAGACAGTTAAAACTTTTGCATTTCATTCTCGGCTTAATACATAGTTACAGTATCAACAATAAAAATAAAATAGACGTGATCTTAAGTATTAATCGTTAACTGCAGCTATTGTATTACAGTTATACGAGTCCCATTGAAGACTAATATTTTTTCTTTATACACAAATGATATGTAATGAGAATTGTAAGATTTATACATCGTTATCATTTGCATTAATTTTAACATAAAGATACTTGTATGTTGGCTTTGTGAGATGAGTTTTGTGATCTACGTTCACCTTTCGTTTATTGAATACCTCTGCAAATGAATTCATATCTCTTTGCCATTAGTGTTGCAACTTGAAAGTGACCCCATAAAAAACAAATAAATGAAGAGGTTACTGCTGGTGGAGGGCATCATGTGAATTTATGATCATGGATAGCGTGCAGCTGGAATGGAGCAGTCGGTCGTCATTAGGGAAATAGATTAGGTCCCTAATTGTTTTCTGCGGAACGTCGTACTTTTCTCGGCAGAGTCAGCTCCAGATACAAGCTCTTGGTGTGGCGCTACAGATAAAATGGAGGAAGCGTCGCCAGCAATCTCAGCAGAGCAGTCGTTAGAAGATTTACATCTGTGTAACGACATGGGTATGTTGAATGTGTTGGGGGGGTGTGAATCACATGATACAGTTGAATAGTTGTTCATTAAAGTGCGGTCGGTCGTGCTATATGGAGTGGTAATATCGAGAGGGAGGGGAAGGAATTGTAGATAAATATTTTTTTCATTTTTAGTTTTCCACAAGAGGTACGCACGCATTACTATTTCGAAGTAATACGGATGTGTTAGGTTTCACATTTTGCGGTGTATGCGGTTATGCTCGCCACCTGCTTTATTTCAGTCGAATATTATCTAAAACTTACACCTTATTTTGCCTCAACGGATGCTAGTTCTTTCAGCCTTCAAAATAATCTCCTGCACTATCCACAGCATGCTGCATCGATGTTGCAAAACCATGTCTGATTATAACCCTCAAAATAACCTTTCGCATTATCTACACCAATCTGCTATTGTTGTGGAAGATACCGAATACCATCGGCCGCAACCTGAAGCGGTTCTGTTGGCGCATAACATTTTCAGTGTCTAGGCGGGACGCGTATAGTCTGTCACGCAATGATTTCTTCACTTTGGGAATGAGATCAAAATCACACTGTGGGAAATCTGGATGCTGAGTGCTCCAACTCTTCCCATCCCCATTAGTGCAGTAGTCCCATACACAAATTGCTTTATGTGGCTTTGCATTATCATGCACTATGAATGCATTGACGCTTCTCCCTAACAGCGCGTCGTACATGTCGTTGCAGGAAATATTTGTAATACAGTGATGTGACTGTTCTGCCATGAGGAGCGAGGTGACAAACTAGTACTCCCTTTGTCATGTCACAATCACCATCAATCGTGTGGACGAGGGATTTTGCCGAAACTTTGCCTTCGCGGTAGTCCTAGATGCCTCCACTTCGAAGACTGTAATTTGAACTCGGGTTCATACGCCCTTGCCCAGAATTCCTCATGGCGATGGACTTGGGAAGAATGGTTGCCTTCATTCTCAGCGCTGTAAGTGATCGGAACAAACTGCATATCGTGTCTACTTTTGAGCTTCCGTGTGGAACCCACTTCTATGCAACTTCACGTAGGTTCAGATCTTGCATTAAAGTTTTATGAATGGTGCTCTCAGTCCTAGTCTCCGTCTCTAATTCACGCAGCATCCACTTCTTCTCATTGTTGTTTAGTCCTGGCTGAAAAGCCGTTATCCATCTTGTAATAGTTCACTATGGCAGAGCATTATTCCTAATTCTTAAATGACACTCGCATTTCTTCCGTGGAGAACGGCCACTTCGATATACGATCGCTGTTCCACTCTGGTCACTTCCATTTTTCGCGACTAACTCACAACTAGGGTTGATGATTCCTACTAACAAAATATCTACTATGGATATTCTTTCAGATCCGTATCCATTATGGATATACTCAATCTGACATACTCCTGAATCGTCGTATTATTTTAATGGCACACAGTGGAATCGTTGTTAAGGGAAAAGTGGGGAAAATCCATTTTTCTTTTGAAAGTATAGAAAATGACGAATTATTTTGATCTTCATTTATCACCCTTCTAGTCTTCCTTCCGTATGGTTTTGAAAAGCTAGTATGGAAATGGAAATTGAGCTGGAAGGGAAATTTATATAGCAGAGTAAGGATCAATATGACTTGCATGCGTCAATATTCATATTTTTACATCAAAATAAAGCCGTGAATACTAATTTTGTAATACTCTTTCTTGTACGTATGGTCATACTTGTATTTTCTATGAAACCATGAATTACAGAGACACTTCCATCATATTTTTGTACATTTTTTTAAATATATATTCTGCACAAGTAATATTCAGTGGATTGAGAGTCCTGTTAATATTTTATTATACAGAAAAGAGAAAGTACAAAACAGTGATTTATCTTTTTTTTGGGGGGGGGGGGCTAAACATCTCTCTTTCGTATTTAATCTGGCAAATAAAATATAACACACATTCAGAGAGGTGTCTTGATTTTTGATTGTCGTTTCAATATGACAATTAAAATTTTTTCAAAGTAGAAATGCTAGTATCATTGTAACTTGAAAGGTTTATGTAGGCTTCATTCACTCTGTTTCCTGTTTTTGTAATGCTATAATTGCTCTTTTAATATTTTATTGCCAAAGTGGCTAAGGTATGACATTATTTGCGGAATAAGAGAGAAATATATCTTCAAGATACAACGTTCATATGTTGTGCGAAGGGTCCCAAGTTCCATCCCAAAACACGGAATTTTGCTGTGGACAGTATTATGCCAGTGATTTTTTAAGTTTTCCAGTTACATTCATTCAACCGGCGTTCTCATCATATACTGATTATCCGTTTTCTTGTTCATTTTTGTTTGTTGTGGTAACCACATAAATTATAACACGACCTGAAATTCCTGGAAATGTCAGGGAATCCAGCTTACTCGTAAAATGTCCTGAAAAAGTTAGGAATTTCATGAAAAGCTGAAAAAGACAGCCAGGGAACTCTAAGCGCAGGTTTTATTCTCAGAATTTTTTTTTCCTTGCCCGTCTATTTGGAATGAGATATTTTATAAAATAAGTTTGTTTGCAAAACTTCTCCACTTACACATCTGCTCTACACGCACTGTAGATGAGGAATCCCCTGGTCGCGATTTTTTTTAACACCTAAAAATTTACAAATCGTGACCTGGAATAGTCAGGGAATTCTTACAAGGTACAATCGGAGTATGCCCTTAGAATTCGTGTAAAATTGATTTAAATGCAAACTCTCCGCGGCCCAATGTGTATTGTACTAATTTTAGCGGCTCATACCGGTAATTTGCATATTCATGGGCCTTCATATATCCGGAATTCAATCATACACTACTGTAACACCCGGGTACAGAATTGCTTCTCTGACGCGTTATCATTCCCGGCCGCCATCTTGAATCCGCCATATTGGATTCAACTTTTGGTTTTTCAAACAGGAATGTGTGTATGTGATACATCAAATTCATTTACAATTTTCTCGGAAATTCATTGGTGTAATGAATTTTACCGTAGCTTCTACCGTTTGCAAGGTATTGGATGTTAAATGTAAGGCATTTCACAAATATTGAACCAAACAGAAAGTTGTGAAGGGAGCCATAAGTATATGTAACCTTTTACCTGATGTATTGTTGACGAAATAATCTCTGAACATATATGCATACAGACACACAGACGTCAAACGGAACTGGTAGGTCTTCACCCAAGTCGGGTCATGTCTGGATTACATTAGGCATTTTAACCGTAATACAATACTGTCTTGTTATAGGATAACATGGCAATAATAACAAGCACTCACAAATATGTAAATAGATTACGACACCAACGTTGTAAAGAGTTTGTTTATACCTACAATATTTTTCCAGTTATAAATTGTTTTGATTTGTCAACATCAAAAACTCAAGCGTAACTGATGTTACTCTGCAATGTAGTTCGCGAAATGCCTGGAGGAATTTAACATGCAATACCTTCCAAACGGTACAAGTTACGGTAAAATTCACTACATCAGTGAATTTCGGAGAAAATGGTAGATGAATTTGATGTATCACTTGCACCTATTCCTATTTGAAAAGCTGAAAGTTGAATCCAATATGATGGATGCAAGATAGCGGTCGGAGTGGCAGAGAAGCAGTACTTGATCCAATTTGATTTACATATGCCCTCATCCATGTCCAGTTACATCTAAAGAAAGTAAAAGCTATCTTGTGTCCGAGCATTTAGTGAACGATTGAATTCCGGATATATATGAAGGCCCACAAATACTGTATGCAGTTATCGGTATGGGCCGCTAAATTTAGTACAATACACATTGGGCTGCGGAGTAGTTTACATTTGAATCAATTTTACACGAATCGCGAAGGGACACTTCGCTAATGTACCTTGTTAGTCGCCAAGTAAGTGGGAACCTTAGAATGTAATGCTGTGAACACAGGCAAAGTATTTTGGTTTTAATATGCTCATGTAATGTGGCTTAAATAAATAGTAAAATATACTACAACAATCTAATAACACAAGTTGGAAACTATAGATTGTAATTTATATATGCTGTTAATTGAGAACTCTGCTTGGAGTTATCTAAATTGTGCTGTTTCAGGAAGTAAGATGATAAGCAATTAAAATAACCCATGTCGTGGCGTTGAAACGTCCTGCTTGATGTTGAGAAAGCTTTCTTTAATCTGTGCTGACGTTTTGTAGATTACAAGGAACTTTGAAGCGACACTTGATTAAATTGTAATCAAATTATTTCGATGTGTTTAATAAGCTAGCTAGAGTGAATGCCGTATGGACCCAGTTGTATTTCACTTATTATCTAATAAAGTTGATTTGAAATTTGCAGAATTATGATGGACGCCTACAATATCGCAGTTGTTTGGTAAAAAAAAAGAAAAGTTACCTAAAAATCTCTTCGATTTTTACGCCTCATATACATCATGGAGACATGTGAATGGCACCATTTGAAAGGCAGGTCTTTTGGAGTAATCTGGGGCATTGTGGGGATCATTTGTATTTTTTCCGCGCTGGTACTATTCATGATAGAAACTTGAAATTTTACACACACATTTAGTACACCTCTTACTACTTTTCAGTTGATTTTTAGACTGCGTTAATACAGGAAGTCCAGAGGGGCTCAAAATTAATAAGAAATAAAAAAAAAAAAAGTTTCTCAATTTCCCGCATCAGAGACATGATAGGGAAATGTGAATGGTACCGTTTGAAAGACTGTTCAATTCTGAAGAGAATGAGATACAAAACGTGATCCTAGAATAAATAGGGATGATGCTGTAGCTGCTTGATTGAAAATCTAAAATTTGTCTAAAAAGCCAGAACTTAAAAGGGGTAATAAGCATAAAACAAACTGCTGTTTGTTATAGTATATTTTGCAGACAATACTTTTGTATATTTTATAATTATTATCATAGCATTTGTTTTCTGTAATTCACTGTCTTGGAGGCAAAATAGTGTGATGGGGAACGCCTGTATTGAGGGTTGACCTAACATTTGTGCACCCGTCAACCACACTGAATTCAAGCCTCGACCGTGGTTCGGAGCCCACACTACCTAGAGGAGCCATCAGGAGATGGTCCCTGAAGTTTCTTACCACGTGCCGACGAAAGATGCAACTCCTATTTTGGTGCTAGTGTTGCCAACCTTAGTCTCTGTTTTACATCATTAAGAAAACTGCCATTATAGATGCATCGAAAAGGTGTTGACACGAGAGTAGTGGCAACGCCTCTGCGAGCTGCCAGAGACTTCTTGCTGGCTCCTCTATAGTACCGTTTGCGCCAAGTACTTTGTTGGTAGACAAGCGCCGTGTGTCTGGGTTTTTCTGGGGTTCTCCCGTTTCTTTCCACTTTTTCATTCGACTATTTCATTCATTTCTCATCATTACAGTCTCTTTTAGCCTAGCCGGCATAACCATAGGACATAAAACTTGAATCAATTTTCTTCCCTCTATAATACTATGCGGTATAACCTCTGTGTTACAGACAGACTTGGAATTCACGAGCCTATAGTGCTCCAGACTAATTTAGTCTCATTGGTTCCGTGCCTATTGTATTTTATTATAGAATATTTTTCAGAGCGTAACTTGGCTCGACTACTTCAAGTGAAAATTTCTAGTATGGGTAAACATTTAAATGCTAACCCAGTAAGTAGTAGCTAGCTGCTTGAACTAAGAGATAGCTAATTGTCGACTGCAAAGTAATAACGTAATAGCAAGTCATGCATGAGAAGTGTTGCCCATAAGTTGAGAGAGTTTTTCTTGTCTCGTCTTATTAATTTTGTAGAAGATTCGTCTCGATCCGCAAAGAAATCTTTATCTTGTTTGGATTCTTGAAAGTTTTTTTTTTTAAGTCGTCTCGTTTTCTTCATTTATTCCCTAACTTTTAAAAAGAACTTAATTTAGAAATTATCACTCGTTATCCGACTACTTCCGAGTCATTAAAGGTCCATGAAGGATGTAATATAACAGCATTTAAACGGTATTGATTATTGGAGTGAATTGTGTTGTGATTTGCGTAACTTTAAATGCTCTTCATTATGTTTGTACAATCACTTTATTATAGCTTTTATATGATGAATCATGTAACACAAAAACAGTGTTCGAGATTTGGGTAAACTAGTGTTGCTCACGACACTAGAAAAAATTCTCGACTCATGAGCAGCTCGGAACATGACGCACTCTCTCTCTGGCTGGCGTCATTTGTTTCCGGAGAGTTCCAAAGAAATGTGTACATATGAAAGTTAACAATGGTTGTTTTGTGTCTCACATTTAAATACAAGGAAGGAACTTTTCCCCCTTTAGTTTCCGAATAAGTTTAAAGACTAAATAAATTAAAGATACAGAAAACAAGGTAATGTATTGTTTGAAAATAAATGTGAATCTTATATTGGCCCTATTCTTTCCTCACCTAGCAGCCTAGCCTAGTTTCAAATCAAAATAACTTTCGTAAGCTGACAGACTTGTCCGGTTAACTTTGGGAATCAGCGTGCTATCACACATTGTCTAGTTGAATGTACGGAAAGACGTTGCTTCTTGAGCTCTTTTTGAAGACTTAGAGATAATTTACCATAATTATGTTTAAACCTTCGTATTTCTATAGTAGGAGGACTGTAACTTAGTGGTACGTTTAGTCTCTGATAAGAGTTTTTGTTCCTTGTGTTCGGTTAAAACCGGTCAGATTCTATCGTTATACTTCAGTAACTTCTATCACTTACATTCACTTTTATTGTCCTCTGCTACGGACCGTAACTACTGCTATTATTTAATTTGTTTACGCTTGAGGGGACGGGGGGCATGTGGTTCAGTTGGTAGAGTGCTTATCTCTGGTGCGTGGGGTCTCTGGTTCGATCCCAGCTCAAGTAAGCTTGTGGTGGACAACATGGTGCCCGTAGGTTTTCTCAGGGTACTTTAGTTTCCGCTCACTTTCTTATTCCAGCAATTCTTCCCATCGTTCACTTGATTTAATAATTGTCTCCCCTAGCATAAAGCGCGTAAACCTGGGACGTTAAACTCTTTAATTTTCTTTTAGGCTTGAATAAATATACGTTAAATTATTGATATATTAGTAGTTCCAGATACAATAGTCCAGAAGTTGAAACATTCAGCGATGAAACATGAGGAGAAATTATGGAAGAAAGCCCAATTAAAGGTTTGTATGGTGAGACTGTCAAGATGTTCTGCGAAATTCGAATCCAGAACCCTCGAAATTAACGAAGCGAAAATGCTTAACAGTTCGGTACACCCTGCGATATATTTGGATAATACCAATGATCAGACAGTTAAACCTGTGTTATTTCATCTATGATATTACTATTCTCTTTTTGTATAAATGCGAGAAGAAACTGTTACAGAAAACTTGGAGCACTCGTGACTTTTCAGCTGTGGGGAAAAGGATGAGATATCTGTAATAGCTAGCAACAGAAGAACGACCATGGGAATCGGGTTGTGAAAAGAGCTGGGTTGTTTGGCGTGGAGCGTAAATTATTTAATCTCCCCTTTTCGTAAACCTCTTGCGAATTAACGTGACAGCTTCATTATGGAGCAAATGATAAAAAATTAACAAACGAGCTTCTAATTTGTTCACTTTGAAGATGGATCTCATTGCAGTATTACGAAAAAGAACCCGGTTTATTAGGCAGACTTCCAAGTAATTTTGTTTTGCGTGAAGTATCCATAAAACAGGATTTTACTAATTGATGTTTTTAACCAGAAACTTCCTCCGGATTTTTTTTCGGGGAGGGGGAGGAGCAGATAATGGGCACACAAGCGAATTCGCAGATATACACATTTTCATGCACATAACACTTTGTATAAAACAATTATTTATTGATTCGCATTGTAACTTGATTACTACATTTAATATATTAAATACTGTAGAGGTTAAGTAAGAAAATCCAATATATTTTGACATGTTTCAAGGAAACCTCCCCTCTCTCGAAAATTCAGGGGAGGACAATTGTTCTTAATAGTATTTTTTATTAAGGATTATTCCTACTCCGTAGAAATTAGTGCAAACAAAACATGTCAATAAATACAGTGAAACCTGTCAACTTGGCCACCTCTCTAAGTTGGCCACCTGCTTATCTTGGGCTAGTTCGTCTTGAACCTGCATTTTCCCATAAGACATTCGTTACTTACTACTCTATAAGTTGGCCACCTGTCTATCTTGGAAGTTGGCCACACTGAAGCAATGTTTACCCTATGGTGATAATGATAAATTTACCTGCGTATCTTGGCCACGAAAAATACAATTCCCATATGAGAGGATGTTCTGTATTTGTGACTGTACACAAAGAAGCATAGATTCGCACGATTTGTTCTTGGAGGTCAATGGCCAGAACACTACCCTCATAAGAGGGTGGTGAAGGAAGATGTGAATAAGAAAGAGCACGTACAGGAATTCAGGAAATGGTTGTACGTATTTGTTTACCCTGTCTGTTTTGGTAAAACCATTAGCTATATCGGCTCCTTTCATCAGTGGGAAGCTTTAGTATTTCCGCAAAATTCTCAAGGTTAAAGCTCAATTGTCATTTATTGGCACCTGACTGCATTTCAAAAGGTAGCGGAGGTTTTGACATATGAATTCCCTCAAGATTTTCTCAAAACATCTTTTGCTCCCAGGGAAACTTCTAGTTCATTAACAAGAGGTAGTTAACTACAATATTAGAATGTGCATATCTGCCAAAAAGAACAAAGCAAATATGTCTAGAATGAACAACCATTCAGTAACAACTGAAAAGAAGTCATAAATTGCATATGAATTTCTAAATTTATAACTTAGCTTTTCTTGTTTTCAATCTGAATAACTCAGTGTGCTATAATATCAATTTTAATAAACTGCGTACATACACTTCTATTTCATGATTGTGTTATTGTGTTTTCAATCCGAATAATCCAATGTACCAGACTAGTTTTCAGGAAGAGAAAGGTATGCATATATATTAAACATACTATCAAGAGCGCCGATCCTGAGGGACCGAGGGGGCCCGGACCCCCCAAAGCTCATGTGGTCCCTATTTTATTTATGAGTATACAATATTTGGTATCATTTGAGTACAATTTGTCTTAAAATCTTCATATATATACCTTCTGTATCTGAAAGGCCCTCTCCCCAAATTTACAGAGAAATCGGCGCTCTTGCATACTATAGTAATATTTTCTAGTACTGTATATTTTTATGATTACTGTATATACAATATTTATAAGTAGCTGTCGTGCCACTGCTTATTAAAATTTTGCAATCAAGTAATACTAGAAATCTATTCTAAAAATACACAAATCACACTTATTTTCTGTAAGTTGGCCACCTGTCTAAGTTGGCCACTTTTCGATGGAACCGATGGTGGCCAACATAGAGAGGTTTCACTGTAATAATAATGATAATCGCGCATAGCTTGAATTGGGGACATTCCATGTGAAATTAACCAGTGAAATGACAAAATCTGACCTGACCATCTTAGATTTTTGTAAAAATTGGTGCACAGCTTTATTACAGTGGGAGATGAAAAAATCCCAAATATTATCTCTCCTCCTAAAAGTGTCCCTATACAGGGTGTTCAAAAATGACAAGAAGGGCATGTTTTCAGTTAGTGATGATTAAAAATTGTCAAAATTGTTAATATGTGCACTAGAGACATGAAACAAACACCATTGGAAAGCTTAAAAACTGCTCTACAAAGTGTACTACATTGAAAACAAAACCTGTAAAATAATAAAAAAAAATAAAAACACCTTAAAATTTCAATTTTGAATTTCGCATACAAATGTCCCTGCGAATTTGTTCAAAAGTGTCCAGATTGTAGTACTAAAACACCACAAAGTTGCATTTTGGGCACTCAATGGGATCCGATTCAAAATTCAACCTAAACCTAACATTGCACGATATTGACCATGTAAATATGTGGGCTCAGATCGATAACCATTTGCCTGTAGCTATTTACTTGCAGCATCAAAGGAATTTATATTCAATTTCATTCTCCGTTATCGGCGAAACGAACGCGCCATTAGTACTTAAAGGCGTATCCCTATACCTAAACTTCCTTTTTACAGTTCGTTTCGCCGATAAGGGACCACGGTAGAACATGGATATTTAGATAGAGCGCATACTAGTTCCTTTGTAATTCCTTAAGCCACTTGGGATCGATCCTGTAGTTTCTAAGGCAGAGCGTTTCGAAACGTGAATTTTCGAATTTTCGGCGGCTCATAACTCTGAAAGGAAACGTTTTTCGTCCCATGTTTAATAGAAATTTTTTTCTTTCATTTCATATAAGGAATCACCTCCCAAAGTTGGTCGATGGAGTTACCTACCACCATATATATATATGAGAAAGAAAGAAATAAGAAACAGTAACATAGGCTTGACATTGCATTAGGTTTTTGAAGAAAATAGAAAATAAATTTACATTTTATAACAGTTAAAAGAAATATATGCTTCATCCTGTTTGACATGATGTACTTTTTATCTTCCAGACTTTTATCGATACTTTTGTGTAAATAACAAACACAATGTACGAGAAATTCTTAAATGCATTTTCTGCAAATAGGCACCGGCAACGATTTTTCTTTGAACGGTCTACACAATAACCTTCGTATTTACTTCATATTCAATATTTCAAATATTCTTTGATCTTAAGTCTCGAAAAACCATGTTCAAATCGAAAGAAATTGTTTAGTTTATAACGAGATTATAGTGTTTCTTTTGTTTTCTCATAAATAAGAGAAACATGCGTGGCCGCTTCTTCACAAAGAGTAATCAAAACTTTATCAGTGAAAGAAACATGAAAAATCAGCATTAAAAAAAATTGCATTGTAGACACAAACAATTCTTTTCGATAGAAAATCTATGAGATTGTAGTCCTTATTCTTTTTCGTTTCTTAAAAAGTAAATATGAAACATTATCAAGGAGAAGTGGGAGTTAGTTGTGAAAAGATATCTAGATAGTTAAAGGCTAAGAAATGTTTAGGGAAGATAAGGAGATTAATATTGTACTGTATTTCGGTGTTTGAGAAAATTTTAACAACCTGATTATAAATATAATATAGTTATTCTTTGACTGCATTTTGTTGTACTGAATATACCAATTTTCTGAACCATTTGAAGACGCTAGTCATATTGGTATTGCAAGTTATATTGGTGCATTATACATAATGACAGTAATAATGGAAAGAGCTAAGGTTGAAAATAGCATAATAATAATAATAATTTAAGTATTATGAACAGCACTAAGATAAAACCATTATAAAATCATCATAAACAGACCAGAAAATTTGTAATATATAATGAATATTAGAGCAGGTTATGGCCTGTATATTCAAATTGTAAGATTCAAACTGATATATAAGAGGAGATTAAAATTTTTAAAAAATAAGTTAATTTCATATTATATCAGTAATAGAATTATGCAAATTAGTTCCATTTAACTACCATTTTAAAGAATGAGCCTACCTTGCTTAAAATTAAATGTCCAGCATGCAAAAATTCTTGGTCACGTATTGTCCTATTTGAGCATAAAAGATTGGTTCTTTTAATTAAAGATTATAACGTAAAAATACTCTGAAGATGGGCAGTTAGATCCCTTGTCATAAAGTCAGTTTTTTTTAAATATATATATATATATATATATATATATATATATATATATATATATATATATATATATATATATATATATATATATATATATAGAAAGTGCTTTATTTGTCTTAACATATGTAAGTTGATATTTTTCATTTTAAATTGCTGTGAAGCACTGCCACCCTTCTCAGTATTTCACGTTTAGAATTTAGTGCTACGAATGTCGATCGATTTCTAACACTATAAATCGGCACTTTTATTCCTGGATTTTGTAGGTAATATTTGCTACTATGTTGATCCAGTACCAGTATGTTTCAATAAAGAAATTATTCATAAATTTTGTCCTTTCCAATAAGGATTGAAGTCTCCAAAAAGTTACTAATATTCAGTCATGTAAATGGAATCCTTCACACTTTATTATTATGAACATTGTCATTTATGATATTATTTTCCTCCAAGGTTAAAGCTAGTAAAATATTGAAAGGCTTAAGACATATACACACACATACATACGTACACGTTTAATATATAATTATCTACTCCTGTTCCGTTTATTCCAAGAATTTCAACAACTTCGATAAACATTACTTTCGCAATTACCAATGTCCAGAGTTATTTTTGTTGGAGGTTTTGGAGTTTTGCTTCCCTTTCAGCTTCGAATTTATATGAGACGTAGCGTTCTTTTCAGCATAGTCTATATTAGACACGACCAAGAGTTTAACGTGGGATTCGAACTACAGTACATGAACTCCCACAGGGAATCGACGCCTATTTCAGAAGAAATTGGTTTGTGGAGTTTGTGTGTCGTAGTTCGGGTATGCTTTAAGCTATCTTTCTTCCGTTCCTTAACGGACAACAGAAACTTAGCTTTGATGGGTATTACTTGGCCCCATTCCTCAGTACTTTTATAACATACATACATATTTAGAAATAAATATTACAGGAATTTGTTTTAATAAATATAAACTTTTTGTACAGTCTCAGCAAAGAAAGTAACAATTTCATACACGTACTTCTGTAAAGATTTGATTGCCTACCTGTGAGTGTGTGAATTTGAGTACATAGTTTTCGTTAACAGGTAATTTCAAGATGAAAATATTCTCTGAGCGGAGAATTGATAGAATCTCCGATGTATAGTGCCAATGTTTTAATCACTATAGCAGCAAGCAACTTGCTAGACCAGTCTGATTTTTCACTTTTGAGGGTCATGCTCTGCATCGTAATCACATGAGTTGTACCACAATGGGCTTTTTGAGAGACTAACCCAGTAGCGTAATCTGTATAACCCCAGTAGCGTAATCTGTATAACTTTTTTTTTTTTTTTTTTTTTTTTTAATGTTCGTCGAAGCAGAAATTTTCTTGTAAATTTATTTCGTTGTTTGCTGATCAGTTTAATAAAGATTTTTTTTTTTTTTAAAAAATCTCAATTTGACCGGTCGTCACACTGAACACTGCCAGAGTTTTGCTTGTGTATCGCACAAGTTTTCATTTAAAGTAGAAGTTATATCGTAATAATAATAAAAAGATGTCTTTACGTGTAAATAATGTTGGTTCTTCCTCCATTTTCAGTTCTCTCTTAAAGAGGAAGGGAAGCTTGCACATTTAACCACCTCAAGGGTGGTGGAGGGGAGGACTTGAAGATTATCAGTGTACATTTAAAGATTTCATTCGTAGTTCTTATATGAAAAAAAAAAAACTAAAGATGTTTTTAATACGGCTGTACAATTTAAGTTAATTTGGGAAGTTGTGAATTAGTTCATTGGCTCTACAGATATCTTCATTAAAAATATCTCACGTGTATGCGTACATGAGAATCCATATATAATTATGCACTTCACGAATTAATTTTTATATTAGTAATTTACTTTGGTATTTTTATCCTATATTAGCTTGTTATTTTGTTCGTGGCAAGGCACTTCCTGTATTCTGAGAACTGATGGTAGTTGTTTTTCTTTTGTTTTCAGAGGTTGTACGAGTTCAAGCCGGTGGGAAAGCGCCGCCTAAAGAGAGTAAATATATCGATCTCTATCGGGAGAAACCAATCCGTGTCACAGTCAAGGTTCTTGTACCTGTTAAAGAACATCCAAAGGTAAGCACACGCGTTAAAATTCATATTAAACTTCTCGATGGAGAGTAATAGTTGATGGGTTTTGTTGCAGGCTTTTTTCAGTAATCATACATTTAACTAAATCACCTAATAATTGTTGATTTTTAAACATATATGTTAAGTAACAACAAAAGTGTTCAGATTCAAAATAATAGAAGTAAACACGCTTTTTTTAAATATTGATTGCGTCACTAATTATGCAACACTACCTGTCTGTCATTTGAAATAAAAATTAACATAAATAGGGTAAACTGACCAGTGAATGACCATTTAAGATAACGTCTCCATATAAAAAGTTGCGAAACTAGAACAGTAAGTGTAAATCAATGTTTGCTTATGTTATTAGTTTCTTTGAACTCTTTCCTTGAGGAAGAAATATATAAATAATATTCTTAATGCTATATTTAAAGAGTGAAGAATAATGACAAAAATTAAGCATGTCAAAGTCCTAGTGAATGACCGGCTAAGCAAGTAAATGAACAACACACACACCAGTGAATGACCCACTAAATAATTTCAAGAAAATAAGTACGCACAATTTAAATTTTTACATCACCTGGCCTTGAAGCTGTAACAAGTCTTGCGGTAGAAACTCAGGTTCAAAAGGTGTGTATAGTTTCACAATGCTAGATTCTTATTGTCTGATGTAAATTCTTATTGCACTAGGACAAAATTTTATTTGTGATCACATTAGAAGAATTAAGATGATTTTCACACTGAAACCACTAAAACCACATAAACTCTAATTAAAAAAATAAAAATAATAAAATAAGCATGAACACCTTCACACTAAAATCACCTTGGAACACTGCTTTTTTTCTATTTCTGGGACTTTATATTTATTTCGAGCACAGAGCATCTCAGATGCTGTGATGACTTCTTTTATCTTTTCCATTTTATACCAGATTTTGTCACTTGGTTCTGGCCACTTCCAGCTCTTGCATCACTATTGGTCATAGTACTAACTTCAACATCGTCTCCAGATTTTGCAGTGACAGTTCCAGGAAAGTGTTCGCCTTCATAGTCAACAATTACATACATGTTAGGTTTAATATCAATATCTGAAAAGTCATTGGATAACTCGTCTTTGGAATCTTGTTTTAAAGAAAATGCTGGAAGTGTTATGAAGTGAATAAGCATAAGACTTCTTGTTGATCTAGCCACCGGCTCTGGTGTTTCTGTAGGATGTGTAGCAGAAGTAAAAGTTACACTCTTACATGAGTCAGTCGTTTTTTTTCTTTCTTTCTTTCCAGATATTAGTAAAATCCTTGTTTTCTTCCAATGTTATGACGTCGCCCACAGTGAGTGAACTTACATTATGACTTGAGGTCTGTACAACAGCAACTTTTCCATCTAACAAAGAAACATTTTTGCTCTGGTCTAACAAATTCTTGCTGCTGGTTTAAAAAAAAAAAAAAAAAAAAAAAAAAAAACTTCCATTACTAGAATGTCTTGACTCAGGTTCTGCTCATGAACAACACCTAAACTAACGCATCTCTGTTTTAATCTGTATCACCAACTTCTTGTGGCTGTTTCATATGATGATATTTTTTTTTCATATGTTATACAGAACCTTTTCATTAATAAAATAGGCATTTTTAGTTTCCCTATTCTCAGTATTTCATCATCTATAAAAACATGCTAGATAACAATGTTCTAGTTCCATAAATTTGGGAATAATAATCCATATTCCAATAATTAAAATGTTTTCGTGGAAACTCCTACAGTACTCAGAGTACATGCAAATACTTCGGAACACACAGATTAAAAATCACTGCTTTCGACAGTGATAGTAACAAGGCTGTTTAATTGTAGAAGTATTCTGAAATAAACTGTCCTAGTCTGAATGTATTATCAAAAAGTATAAAACGTGTTTCAGACCAACCATCCTGAATGGTTTTCCTCATTCACACCTGGCAAACTTTGTGGTGGACAAACACCGTGTGCGTGGGTTTCCTCGGGGTTTTCCCGTTTCTCCCACTTTCTTCATTCCACCATTTCATTTCTTTATGATCATCACAGTCTCCTTTAGCCTAGCCGGCATAATCGTCGAACACACATCAGGCGAATGCCGGGATGGTACCTAACATACAGGTCCCAGGCCCCTTCCTTCCCTTTCCTCGGATAGTGTGATCGCCGTGGGACGTCATCCCTCATACATGATGGGCTAACATGGCCATAGATGCTGAAAGCCTGGAAATCTAATTCCTAATTAAAATATTATCAAAGCGTTTTCAGAAGGGCTTAAAGTTGCTCAGGAAAAGCTACCGCTCCGAGCTTCGATGCATGGAAGTTCTTACGAAGCGAACACTTTATCATTTGTCTCAACTTTTCTTCCATCATTTTCCTTTACTCTTGCACTCATTTCCTTTTTATATTTAGAATTTCAGGACTCATACACAGTTTGAACCAGTTAATGATTGGTCGCAGACTAGTAAATGACCATGCTGGTCATCTACTGGATAAAAGCATCTGTTGATCATTTTAAGAATACATTATAGTGGTAGCATATAAATTATACCAAAAACTATCACCTTTATTGTTTTGGCGTGGAAACCAACTTTAAATACTGGTAATGCTTAAAATACTTGACCAGTAAGTTGACTTGACATTCCTTGTTCATGCTCCATCAGTGATTGATCGTTTCAACCACAAAAATATAATCTCTGAGGCTTAAATTTGTCAGAAACAGTATAACCAACCATTGCAGCAATAAAAGTAATTACTTATTGGTACATTGTATTATGCCAATTATTTTACGTGCCTTAGTAGCAACGTAGTTACAACGGAAGCTGGTGTAAAAATCACTATTTGTCCGCCATCTTTCACTCATACACATGTGACTGGTGAAGCCAATAAGAGCCTGCCTTGCTTCTAGATGTTCACGCAGCAGGATGCAATGTTGAATGTGATTGGATACATTCATTAAACCTTGTTATTGTCATGGTTTGGTCATTCACTGGTACGTGGTCATTTACTGGTTGGTTCACCCTATATAAATCGTGAAATGAAATTTATAAACAATAAGTGTTAAGTGCACTTCTGAGAACGTAAAAGTTATTTTAGAAAATGTTAAATGTAATTCCAAAGTGAATATTCGTTTGAACGTTAGATTAAAATTATAACTTTCTGATCAAATACAATAAATAATAATAATAATATGTAACAGTAAACGAAAAAATAAAATTAGATATATATTAATACTATTAATTGAAACTAATATTTAATTATGCCGAAACTAAATATTACTTGGTGTGAATCTTTTTTTATAAACCATGCTTTTTATTTTATTTTTTTAAATTTTAAATTTATTTTCAATATGAAATATGTAGTCATGTCCAAAATGATTGTCGCATATCTATAACTGTCTTCTTATAAGAACATGATTTGATAATGATTTTGCACGATACTTTTAATACTGATACTATGTGTATAATCGGGAAATGTATATTTGTGGTAAATTTCATAGGAAAAGAATTATAAATACGAAAATTAGCATGAGTAAAACAAAATGTTGCTAAATGGACAGAAGAACAATTTTCGTTTTATTGTTCTTATTTACTGCTCTTTTCACGTGAAATTTGCCACATACATGTCTTTGCCGATTATACGCATAATATCATCATAAGAAATACTGGGCGAATTCGTTATCAAATTATATTCCTACAACAACATATTTATAGACATGCGACAATAATTTTGGACATGAGTGTACAAGTTTGAAGAAGTAAATTATATAAACACATTTTTGTCATATCCACAATTAAAAAATAAAAATTCATAGAATGTGTGGGGCGCTGATCCTTATAGAAATGAACTTTGAATGCACCTCTGTTTTTTTCTAATTCACCTGCTGAAGTTAAAGAAGATACTTGTAAAGTGAGATTACAAAAAATTATAAATAGTGTCATACATAATACAATAAGTGATATCATTTCGCAGTGATATCATTTAATGAGTTAATACGCCGAAAATGAGAACTTATTTCCTCTCCACAGTGGAGGCAATAGGTTCTTTGAAACATATTATATAATGTTGGGAAATAAATTTGAGAGTTAGAGTGCTAAAGAAAGTTGAATGAAATGTACACTGATATGAAGTTATTTATGAATCCTCAATTAAGAAAACAGAGGAAGAAATGAGTTGAAATTATAAGTTGAAGGAGAGTGCATTCGGAGTATTGTTTTCAATCAACATCTCAATATCGATTTAGAAGATGTGGAAGATCTGTTGTGTGGTTAAGGTAAGCTAGCGTTTGACAGTTAGCTGCACGTGCTATAAAAGCAAAATTATTAGTAGTTATTCACCAATTACTGCTCTTTCTTGGTAACCAAGATTACTGATCGCGCTGTTACAGGTAGTTAAATGTTGATTGCCAAATAACAAAACTAATTATAACTGGAATATTTAAAATCATACGCTCCATATCGCCCTGTTATTAAAGTGATTATAGAATTATGGCTTGTTAAGTGTTCAAAGTTTGTACCCAGGAGCTGCCGTCCCTGTCGTTGCAGAGCCTTTAGCAGTAGGGCCTCAAACGCTCCACGTGTTCTGCAAACTGATAGCCGGCAGCTTTCCTTAACCGTACAATATGTAGGGAAGGTAGTTAAGTGTATACGGATTGCAAATGGTGTTGCACTTGTTGCGGGATTTGAACGCAAACTAATATTAATATGATGGTAGGAAACAGAGCTTTCAATAGAAAAAGACGGAAATAAATGTAATTACAAGTTTTGATAATATAGAACGAATCAATCTGTTTTAACTTGTAGGAGCAGGTAGAAACCAAACAGGTGACCAATTCGGCATGTAGGTGGTAGTAGTAGTAGTAAAAACATGGAAGGATAAAAATAGGCCTCCTTTGTATAAGAAATGAAGGAAGAGTTGAATGGTGTATTTAGTCTGGAGTATTCTTTATCATACTTCCCCAAACAGTGAGCCGCGTAGCCCCATTCGCACCCGTATCCGCGAATAAGTTTTTTCGCTTGATCGTCTCGACCTTAGTGGCTGGTGAGTATCACGATCTCCTGTATTCAGTGTCTGCACCAACTGCCCATAAGAAGCTTTATAAGATCCATACGTTAACACTCAATACAAAGACTTTTGTAAAGTGTTTCTTAATATTTGTACTGTTTGCTTTACATGTCATTAATTTTATTTTTTCACTGAAAGCTTCTTTAGTTTGCAGTAATCTAGTTTTGATTTTCTTTCCCCTTCTTCCATGAGAGGAGATTAAACTACCCAGGTTGCAGAATGTCTTATTTGGGTCAACTTTGCTCTATTTAGCTGAGCATCAGCACTCGTCTCTTTTTGGGATAGTTCATTACTATGGTTTAATTTTATTTATTTCCAGTTTGCCTTTCTCATTTAGCAATTTGTTTGGAGTTAATCGTATGGTCTTCATTTTGCAAACTGCAAAGAGCACAACAGTAACGCTCACCATTAATTTTTAACACCACTCAAAAATTTCTATACCTGAATTCTGTGCTGCTTCGTTATAGATGTTGAACAACAGTGGTTGGTAGTCCGCACAGTTTCTTCACTTCCTTAGGCATGTTGAATACTAATATTTCCCTATCAATCCTGTCTGATCTTGTCCTGCTAGAGAGCTTTCCCATGGCTAACTGTTAGCGTACCCGCCTTTGACGTGGGGAAACAGAATTCGATTCTCGGCGAGAGTTCATGTGCTTCGGATCCCACGTTAAGCTATAGGTCCATGTCTCATATAGGCTCACCAGAACGCTAAACTAAAATCAAATAATCTTCAATCTTTGTAGTCAACGTTGCGGTGTCTCAGAATAAAATTTCTCAATTAATGATTGTCGAATTGTTTTCACATCAATGGAAGCAATAACTAACATTTATCCGTGTTCAGTTGCTTTCTCGATGATCGGCTGACATACGGTATAAGGTATGTCATCTAATTTCTGATATCTCCTTTTCGTTTCCATTACTTACATATGCCTGTATTCAAAACGCAAAGGTAAAATGAGCATAAAAATCCTTGAGGAAGAACGTAAGCTTTACCTTCTCCGGTAAATTCTCATAAAATCACATTAGCACTTCATAATTATTATAACATGTTAAAAACAAAGAAAGGAAATAATAATAAAAATTAAATAGCCAGGAAATATACCTTTGCTCTGGCGGTTATTTGTCCTGAAAGGTTAATGACACGAGTCTATAATTAATAATCCTTTAAACAAGTAGCAGTATTACATGTATACCTCGTGAGGGAGTTTGGTTTGTATGGTGTGATATTTTCTTAATATTGTAACCGGAAGTTCTACCAGATTTCTACTGCTTCCAGTTTAAGTAGAGATGTGAATGGAGATGGAATATATGTTTGGGGCATTTAATTCCTTACTGAAAATCGTTTCACGCTATCTATTATGGATTTTTTTCTATGGTGATCAATGGTAAAAACGGAAGTGCTTGATTTTTGCTACTTCTAGTTTGAATAGGGAGTTGAAAGATATTATGGTGTTTATTCTTGGAGCGTGAAATCGATTCTAAAATACAGCTTTTCGCTGACTCTAGTAGTTTTTGCTGTATACAGATTATTGAAACCGGAACTTGTAGTGGATTTCTAACTACATCCGATTTTAGTAAGAAGTTAAGGATGGAATAAAATGTCGATCTTTGGGAAGCTTAATCCATTGCAGAAAGAACTAATTAGCATTTTTGCTGTAGTAATTGTTACAACCGGAAATGTTTATTTCTACCACTGCCGGTTTGAGTATTGGCTCCAAACTTTTAGGCTCCTATATCCTGACCAAATTTGGTCCCGATATTTAATAATGTTCGATATTTTTTCTCTCACCTGGATAAGGTAAATATATCATAAAGGAGTTTTTGGTTACCAAATCTCTTAAAGAATGATCATGAACATTTTTTTTTTTTTTTTACAAGTTTTTATATTTCTCATCTTGTTAAAAAGTGGAGAGAAAAGATTTCGGATTTTGATGTAAAAATTGTCACTTGAAAAGTAAAGTAAAATATATATATATATATATATATATATATATATATATATATTCTATATATATAAAAGAGAACGCACAAAATCCTTTGTCCGCTCATCACGCTAATACGGCTGAACCGATTTCTTTCATTTTTGGGGGGTTGTTAGGATTTGGACCCTAGATGGTTTTTATCATATCACTTTAATTTTCAATTACCAGTGTCTTGAGATAATTGACCAATCAGGTGTCCATACGTACAAAAAATCCTTTGTCCGCTCATCACGCTAATACGGCTGAACCGATTTCTTTCATTTTTGGGGGGTTGTTAGGATGTGGACCCTAGATGATTTTTATCATATCACTTTAATTTTCAATTACCAGTGTCTTGAGATAATTGACCATTCAGGTGTCCATACGTACAAATCCTTTGTTATTAGTTCATCATAGGTATAAAAATAAACGTATTTATATGCAACCCGCATGACCCTGTGACTCGGCGGGTTAACATAACTGACAGGCGCTATAAATCACTTGAAAGCGAAAAAGTAAAAATTATCTAAGTAACAAAGTTTATTGCGTTCCGGGATGACCGCAGCGAAGCGGGGCGGGTTGGGGTGACCGCAGCGAAGCGGGGCGGGTTAACATAAATGACAGGCGATATAATGTTAACATTAGTGCAATCTTCTATGGTTTTTATCATATCACTTGAAAGCGAAAAAGTAAAAATTATCTAAGTAACAAAGTTTATTGCGTTCCGGGGTGACCGCAGCGAAGCGGGGTGAACGCTGCTAGTATATATATATATATATATATATATATATATATATAAAATATAAAATATAAACCCACTTCATTCTGAGAAGAGCGTTTTTACGTATTGTCGCAATAGGTCTACTGCTGAAAAGAAGTTTCCTTTTTTCTCTGTAAAACATTTACCATCCGTAACATGTATTTAATTAGCCTTTGATGTGTGATAATTTTTAATCTCGCAAGCGTAGATGAAGCGGAACGTGTAATTTTCGTAAGTTTAGTTTCCTTCGTTTCCTCTTGTGGATGAGAGACCTTGTGTAGTTGCACAATTTGGATGATGGATATTTGGCCTGGGAATTGATGAGTTTTTGTTTGTGTAGTGTGGTCGTCGCCATTAGGGAAAGAGTATGCTGTCTTTCTCCACCGTTCTAGCACATGACTGTAATTGATTTTTCATGCCTTTTGTTCCTTCTCTGGATATGAATTACATACTAATCAAACTCACGTTCTGTTTGATAGGTTACCATCATGTTTTACATGGTTTAATCTACGCTTACGGCAGTTTTGTTTTCTGTTTCGTTAAACCAGTAAAATCAGGTTTTTACTGATATTTTGTATTTCTCGTATGTTGACGTATATTTTTCTTACCCGGTCTGGCAATGAAAATTTCATCTCCCATTATGTGAGTTAATCTCGTGCAGTGTGGCCAAGGATTATGCTGTATACATTTTGTTCATTTTGACATTTCATTTATTATGGTGTATTTGACTCCAACCTTGACTCGTATAAACGATAAATCTTTATAAAAAATTGCAAAATTTCATTTGTCCTGTGGATCTTAAAGAGCTTCTTCATTGCAGATAAGAACTTTCCCCTCTATAAACAGTGGAATATAAGATATATTTCCGCCTTTTTTTGTTTGTTTTGTTTAGCTTTCCTTTCAGCACTGAAGTCGTGTGTGACAAGTTTAAGATTCAATCTGAGCCACCGTAATATGTTGACTACTCTCCCACCGAGAATCTAATTCGGTGCCACGTGCATCACACACACACACACAAGATTTCCGTCTCTTTTAATTGGTCAGCTGTCTGGTTGGCGCAAGGGGGGTAATTTTTCGTCTGGAAGTATTGGAGGCTGGTAAAAATCTTAACGTATAAATCAATAAGTAAAGTTTATTTATCTATTAAAATGCTACGAAAGCTGTAAAAACTCCTGAACTCCAACTTCTAACTCTGGATTTCAAAGCTTTGACTTACGGTTATTTGTGATTTCACGTTTAAAAGAATGTGTACTTTAAATAAATTATTTAAATACTTTTTTTTCATAACGTTTATGTTTTAAAACTATTGTTCAAAGCGTTTCTATTTTAATAAGCCTTCTCCAAAATCAATGCAATTGAATTGTGCTGCCATCTTTGGAGTTCTTTTAAACTACGTTTGAACGTTTTGTGGCCAATCCTTTCGACGATGAGATCTCGGAAACTACAGGCTCTAGAAAGATCACGGTTTCACTGATCGATTGCAAATTTTTCGTAGATTGTCCAGGTCTAATTGAATATTTTTTAAAAAAGCATGGCCATTATTTCTTTTACATTTTTACGGGTACACTGGAAGTGTTGAAATTAAAAATAAATAAATAAAAAGGTAAAACCATATCCTACGCATTATGCATCCCAACACCACATAATTGCATATAGGGGTTGCATATTCCTCAGGCATTTGTTTCTGGCCAAATTAAAAACTTCAACCGGAAGTAGCTCAAATCTTGCAAACGGTGCGAGATATTGAAAAAGTAATCGAAAAAAAATCTCTCCTTTACGGTATCTCTTGCCGATTTTTATCAAGACTTCTTTCATTTGTGTCTGCAAAGGGACATGTACAGATGTGAGGAACAACAAGGAGATTCATGCTCATATGTGAATGATGCGCTGTGTAGAAAGCGCAGGTTCAGCTAGTATATATTAATGAAAGAAGGCAACAACCGATTTAAACTCACTTATTTTTACACACCAGATTATCTATTGTTGCGAATTCAATAACAGAGTGAAAAGTGAATGACTGGACCGTGATCCGAACTCGGGACCTCCGGCATACCGCTCCGTTATATTAACTACCACACTCTTACTCTTGAAGTCGATGCTCTCAACTCAGACCACGTGCTTGTACCACATCTTAGCTGCTGTGCTTGGACTAAGCGTAGTGGTTAACGCATCGGTACGGTATGTCGGAGATCGCTGAGTCATTCACTTTTTCTGTTTGTTTCCGAAGTTTATTATTGTTGAGTATCTTTTCAAGAGAAAATGGTGACAGTAGGAGCATTAGGTACAGGCGATTTGTAAATGATATTCTTGTAGAATTGGATTCGATTAAAAAAAAAGAAAAAAGTGATTTAAACGTAGAGAAATGTAATTGTGATGGGAACAAAACAGTCTGTATGAACTAGGCAAGTATGCAAGAAGAAAGAACAGGTAACACCAGGTATTACTACTACTTGCCCCAAGCCTTCACTCCTTTGTCTACAAGGTAGTGACATTTCTTGGCGTCAGGAAGCAACGCAGCTAGCGACAACTTAGTATCCGATTTTTGGCGAAAAAAAAACCGGCTTTTCTGGAGCGTTGAATAACTATTAGTCACTCTCAAAGTAGGTCCCTTGGGACTCCACACACTTCTCATAGCGATGCCGTCATTGTTGGAAGCATGCGGAAAAAGCCTCTTTTGGTATAGAGTTGACCTCGACTGTCGTTGCTGCCATAATGTCCTCTCTGGTCTGAAATCGCGTTCCTTTCAACGGCCTCTTGAGTTTGGGGAACACCTAGAAGTCGCAAGGGGTCATATCAAGAGAGTAAGGAACTTGTCGAAGCACAGGAGTCTGGTGTTTCGCCAAAAATCTGAATCAAGTGCGACGAATTTCGCTGCCACTATTCATGGCCAAATCTTGGATCAAAATGGAATGTGCCGAAAAAGTGCTTATGTCCACCTCTTCCGCCATTTCTCGGATAGTCACACCACGGTCCAGCATCATCACAGCGTTTACGTTGATAGTGACCTGGTCATTTCGGCGTGTTTATGAGTGACCGGAGTGTTGCTTGTTCTTCACCGATGTTCAGCCGTCTTGAAACCGGTAGTACCACTCCCTAATCTGTGTGATGCCCATATCATCATCCCCGAAAGCCGTCTGAATCTTCCAAATGGCTTCCACCTGGTTATCGCCCAGTTTTTGGCAAAAATTTGAAGTAGGAGCGCTGCTCCAGTCGTTTTGTCATTTCACTTGCACTGAAAAACCGACGCGAGCACCAGGCCCGTATCTAGGGGGCGGGCCCCCCTAAACCTTTGAGGGCCCCTTAAAATTTTCACGGTAGGCTTGTAAATGAACTATAATATGGTGATGAACTATAATATTTTTGGATGGGGTTCCCCTAACTTCAGGCGGCCCCCCATAAATTTTTGGGCTGGCTACCGGCCTGGCGAGCACTACACACTATCTCACAGAAATGCTGCTTGCCAGCAACTAAAGCTGACAGGCGGTGAAAAAATTCACGTATGTGCACGAAGGTTCAAAATCGGCTCTCGCGAGCGTGCTTGCTTCAAGTGACTCAGGTTTTCGAGAAAATAATAATGTCGGGTACTTTCCTAATAGATCACGTACTAGGAATTACTTGACAGTGATGGGGCGCTGTGGCTCAGTGGTAGAGCGTTCACCTCCGGTGCTTGGGGTCCCTGGTTCGATCCCAGCTCGCGCCGTGTGGACTTTGTGGTGGACAAACAGCGTGCTCGTGGGTTTTCTCGGGATTCTCCCATTTCCTTCCACTTCTTCATTCATTCATTTCTTATAATCTCCGTCTCCTTTAGCCTAACCGGCATAACCGTGGGACTTAAAACTCAATTTCATTTACTTGACAGTGAAGCGTCTTGCGTTTATATTTTTACCTGGTCGCTATGCAACCCGTAACCCTTAATAGTTTGGATGGTAGCGTTACGTACAGACTGAGGTGTATTTGCTTTATTAATAGGATTAGAAGTAGTAGTACCAGTGTGGTGGTAAAGATAGGAAGTGAAAACTAGAAGTAAAAGGAAGCATGATAATGGTGAAATAGTGTTTTGGAGAGGAGAAAAGCATACTTCGCGGAAACATGGAATCTTAAAAGGTCTCGAAATATAAACGTGAAAAAAAAAAGTCAAGTAAGCTAGGTAAGGCGGGAAAGTGTATGGGATATTTGAAATAATAATAATAGAATATTCGAGAAAGCTAAAAAAGACTGCGAGGGTTTTTGTTGACGAGAAATTTTATTCCGAGTGACTAGAGTACGGTGTAGGGGAAAGTGTGTGTCTATGTAGGGGAAACAAGAGTTTATGATCGATACTAAAGAACACAATTCGTAAATGAAGACTTAAGAGAGGAACTTTATAGCAGGTAGCCTTCCAATAACGGCTGAATACTAATGATGATAAATGAATGCACGTAGCTTCACGAATTATTCGATTTCTTGTGATGCTTACGTGTTAGCAGGTTCATACTCTACTGGGAATATAAGCCTGGAACGAAACTCATATTCGTTCATTCGAATTTCATTTTTAATGAAATGACGTGAAATCAGAAAAAGAAGGAAAAAAAACATCTGAACAAAAAACCCTGTAAAAGACCCATAGGAGCATTGCGTAAATTGTAGGATTGGGAGGAAACAGAATTCCGTAGAGCTTAGCTATTCTAGAGAAAAGTATGTTGAACTTAACCTATAATGCCAGTATGTTATCAATAGTTTTTCTAGGGTGCCAAAACTAATATGATGTGGCCAATCGAGCTTGTTTGTACTTTGCAACATTCCTAATATCAATACACGCAAACCTGCAACTGCTGAGGAACTTACCATAATTGGGAAATTACAACCTTAGTTACATTTAAAGGAGAAAAATGTGTTGTAAAATAGCTAATTATATCATACTTATATTAGTAATGACCAAATGGCGGCCCGCAAGTATGTTTCATCCGGCCTGTTATATATATTGTTATACTTTTAGCTCCATGCATTACGGAAGGAGGGTAGCCGGCCACTATAATATATCTCAATGGAGATTTTACTTTAACTTTGAAAAGATACTGTGTAATCTTTCAGTT
Organism: Thermobia domestica; assembly: GCF_964235325.1. Lineage (NCBI taxonomy): Eukaryota > Metazoa > Arthropoda > Insecta > Zygentoma > Lepismatidae > Thermobia > Thermobia domestica. Next base: position 38,878,982 of record NC_137455.1, on the reverse strand, counting down.
ATTAAGCCCATTCTACATTCTGCCGTTAGTAGGGGAACTTTTTAAAGAAAAATGCAGTTAAATTCATATGTACGTAGTTCAAACCCTTATTGCCAGACAATGAAATAAACACCATACGCAGAATAAAACATATTCAGAAAACTACAAATTAGACATCTAACGAACCGAGATGTGAAATCAATAAAAATTGAAAGTACCCCCAGAGCTTATTTTGTCCTGAACCACAGTACTTCATACAAGTTAGTTGTTGCACCTAAACCTTCAGTCCGGCCGCTGTACACTAGAGGTTAAAAATAGTGTTCAAGAAGTACTGATTGTTTACATTTAGCTCAATTTTTTTTTCCAACTACCCCAAAATTACATGCTGGGAATATTCAGTATGTGAGGTATTGTATTTTGTCCCAATAACTGTACATTCGTAATCTTAACAGGTTAATAGAAACTAAATTTGAGCCTCTAAGGGACTAAGGATGCATACAACCATTGTGATTGAATTTTAATTATACAGATTGGCGTCTAGTAGCGAGTTTTTGTTCCTGCCACGATGAAAACTTATTTTAAGCCATACATTTAGATCAAAATGCTAGCTTTGTTCTTTTCAAATGCTTGATACCATCCATGGCTGTGTGTGTGGATTTGTAGTTGAATATACTAATGTTCTACCATTATGCGCATTGCCATTTTCACTTTATTGACAATACTACTGTCAAGAACAGACGTAAAGTGTTTCGAAACATCGCTTTTAAAATTGCCCATTACATGTCATGAAATCATAAAATCTAAAATGTAGCTTCATCTGTCATAAAATGTATTCGAGGAACGGTAGTGTATTTCAGTCATTTGACACACTACTTCGAGTTGGTTTCAGCCATCAGAGCAGTGGTTTTTGTTTCAGTTGTCATTAATAAAGAACGAATCCCTGTAATATTTTTATTGATTTTAATGACGCACAAGTTGTTTATAATTAAATGTATCATTCAACAGAATAACGAGATATAAATGTAACGCACATTTTTTTCTTTTCTTGCGAGAAGTGTCATTAGTCAACAAAGTATAGATACACAAAGAAACTAGATGTCACCCATTTTTCAACATAATCAGAACTCAGCACAATAAATTTCGTATAACATGAAAGTACCTCGTAGACTACGGCTGTTCGAGGATGCTGTTTCCGATGCGTTACTCCCTGCAGCGAACGCGATCTAGGTGGCTACTCGGTAATTTTACTTTTGCCAGTTATACTGTGAGCTAGTCAGGGTTTCGAGGCCTTACTCCCACACCCTTATTCTCATTCACGCGAATCATGAGAAATAAACCTATATGCTACATAGATTTTTCTGTGATTTTCGGAATTTTTTTTGTATTTTTGTAATTTTCCTTTTGTTATACACGCACATACTTTATAAATAGCAGCGTTCCAATACTCTGCACAAAGCATCTTCCAAGCAGGTGTTTCTTGCTAAAATTCCCTTGCCTTGGCAACACGTCTTTCCCTTTTTCCCTCCTTTTAAACATCTTTTATTGATTCCGAAACAACAGGCGGTCTATTGTTCCGAAACGCACCAAATACGCTCGAGACAACGTATTCTGCGCATTGTAATTAACCATTTACATTTAAATACATGATCAACGTATTCCAAGCGTACGCATGAGCCATAATACTGTGGAACGCATTGAGTAGCCAAGCACTTACCTTACAGGTAATTAAAATAAAAGCTTTGTGAAAATAATGACAACCTACGAACAGCGGATTGTACTACTGTAGCCGAATTGGTTCGGTAACTTTCCAAATAGTTTCAGGAGACAAAGGAAATGAGTTTGGATGAGTAAGTCGTGAACTGTGGTGTATGTACTGGACGACTTCCCATTGAAATTGCTATATATATTACCCTGAACGTGTTGGGAAATGTGGTGAACGTTGTCGTGAAACAGTCGACATTTGAAGCATAATGGATCGGTCGCATTTAATAAAGAACACGATGACGGCGTCTTAATGTTGTGGTTTGTTAGTGGCCGAAAGTGAACTTTACCATAAGAGCGCCTTGCTTGTTCTGGAACACTATCAGTAGAATATTTAATTTGATTGAAATTGACGCATTTTTCTACAAATTATTAAAAACCGTTGATTGTATTATTTTTGAGATCGTATTGCCTACTCAAACTGTGGCCTTGTTCAGTAACTTAAGTTAGGCCTGGGCTATAATGGGCAGTGTAAACTCAGCATTAATGCCGGCCGATTAGGGCAACGGCTATACCATTGAATCGACAATACTCAAGGACGCGCGCGAACCGAGCGTTAAGGCGGATTTTCATGCCCGCGTTAGAACGGAAGCATCACATGTAGCGTATTCATCGTAAATTATTTTCGTTTTCATACATCCGTGCGTGTATTGCGCCAAATTACTACTCGCTAGCTAATGCGCATGCGTAAAATAGAAAGTTTGCGACTTTAGTTTGTGATAATGGATTCCCGAAGGAGAGCTATCGTTTTAGCTGGAATATATTATATTTCAAAACGCCGCCGTCAGAAGTATGTTAGGAAAATGTGGTGGGTTCACCCCATTTTCCAGCTTCGACGAGAATACGGAATATACAGGAACCTTTTCTTTGAATTAAAATCCGATCCGGATAAATTTTATAAAATAAATAAAAATATTTATAAATCATACTAAAGTATGTTTCAAATTACATTGCTTTTATTTTATATAGGGATTGATAATTTGTACATACCAGTAATTGTATGAACTATCTATTGTTCCCGGTAATACAACTAATTAAGTACACAAATATAAAAGTACTAACCATCGATACCAATATTTTCAGCAATTTGATGGCATGTTTTTGTCCTTAATACTGAATCCTTGTATTTCGGATACTTAAGGTTGTCCAAATTTTGTTTTCTCTTACTTGTTCTACGAGCAGTTCTTCAAACGTTGTTCTTACCTTCGCCATGTTAGTCAGTGAATACAATAGTGTACGCGCGCTATTTCCGTCAGAATTGAACAAATTTCTACTCTGACGCGAGTGTAGCGCGCCATCTCCGATGCGTGATTTCATTGGCTGTTTAGCACAATCGCTCGCAACTCACGGAGGTAAAGGACACATGAAAATCCGCCTTTAAGCGTATTCAACGCATCTCACAGGGGATCCAATCGAGATCTGCATGTTGTATCTTGAACAAGCCTTCCTTCAACCGAAATCATCCAAGGACTTCACTTATATCCTGTAATAGTCTATTGAAAGCATTTATCTTCATACTTTAAATAAAACAGGCCAGTTGAAAGCAGATTTGCCAACAAAGGATGAGTTTCCCATTTTTTCATTTTCTTGTCATTTGCATTTTCTAACCACTCGTTTACTAGGACAAAGGTGCCCATACATACCATTTGCAACGTATGCATATTCACGACTGAGTGTGGAAAATCTCGTTCCAAAGCGCTGAATAGCTTGGTTACCGCGCTAGCATCGCATATTTAGCCCGTGTAGCCCGACAAAATAGTCACTACTTTTCCGCATTGCAAACGCCACGTTTACAGCGTTCTTATACTCAGTTCTCGCTTTACTCATATGAAGATCTAATCACATTATAAGCACGGTTTTTAGTACAAGAATTCATAGTTAGAAAGAAAACTTGTAGTTAAACTTTTTTATTTTTATTTTTTATTATTATACGGCAGTGCCTTTGTGAAAAGAAGTGGCAAATCGTTATTAAACCGATACGGACTATTTGTAGAAGTTAGATAAACCTTCTGTCTTGCATCTTTATCTAAAGGAATCCTGCGTGGCTTCTCCATTTGTTACAAGAGTAGATCATCTTACATACCTCGTGCTTAATAGAGTGGTCTCGCATAGTGTAGTCGCCAACACTCTTGCCTTGGTGCACTCGGTCGCGGATGCTATTCCCTGTGGGGACACTCGGTCGAAAAGGTGTAAAACCTTTTTCAGGCCCGCCATCCTGACTGAGGTTTTTACTAGTGGTGAGCACAAAAACCGGTTTTTCGGTTTTTAGAAAATGGAAACAGGTTTTTGAAATAAAAAAACGGTTCGGTTTTTCGCCGGATTCGGTTTCCTTCAAAACCGGTTCCGGTTTTTTCCAAAATTTGTTCTATTTCTGACCAGAATAGTGTTTCGTTGTACTCCGGAAACCGAACCCGTTTCCACAAATAGTTTTGTGTGTGTTCCAAAAGTTTTCACAGAAACCAGTTTCGGTGAAAACCAAACCGGTTTTGGTGAAAAAACTAAACCGGATTTTTTTTAGAAAACCGAAAAGTTCGTTTTTTTTCGGGTTTCGGTTTTTTGTAGAAACCGGTTTTCAGTTTTTATAAAAACTGGTTTTACTCATCCATAGTTTTTGTTGGGTTTTCCTAATTCATACCAGGCAAATGCCTGGATGCTGCCTACCCATGCCTTTATTCCTCTCCAATTGCCCAGGCAGTGTGACAGGCTGATATTGCCCGAGATGCCGAAAGCCCGAAATCGAATTCCTAATCTAACCTCGAGTGAGGTAATTTGATCACTTCCGCTGTTAGTCGTAGTGTAAGTCCCAGAACTTACATTTTCTGTGCCAAAGTAAAGACCGATGTATGTTTCGTCGTCTTATTTTCATGTGCTTCATTCTTGCCTTAGTTTCCTTATCTTTGACACATTTGCTCTTGAAAGTTTCTCCTTTCGGAAATTTGAATGAAAATCACAATTCTCTCTTTCATTATAACACGAAAATACAGAACTTTACCAGTGTAAGTTTCGTATGTAATTCATATTGGAATCAACGGAAGCAAATTTTGGAAATAACGTGTTGCTTGACCCATTCATTGAGCGCGAGTTCAATTGGGTTAATGAGTTGAGTGTGAGCTTCATTGAGGATAGTTAACCTGAGCCTCGATTGCAAAATGTCAGTTTCTGCCTACGTTTAGTTGATTTAGTGTTTGGAACCGAGAATGTGACCTTTGGAACCATGCATTGAGGTTGACAATGGAAGTGACGAATTTATTTTGACTCAGTGGTTGAAAGATGACTGAAGCATCATCTTCAAAAGCCTTCAGTCGTTTCTCTCAGCCCAGTTTGATTAAACTGGATTCCTAGAAGAGTGTTAGTGTTAATCTTGTGTGCTCCTTTTTTGTTCAAGAAGAAAGTGTCTGGTGGTTTTTGGTACCATTGTTTAGTTTCGTAGTAGTTCAAATGATCTAGGACCCAGCATCTGTTGCTGAAAATATCACCACAGCGAACACGTGGCGCCCAGTAGTTCCCGTACACAAACCACAGATATGATGGGAACATCTGGTAACATATGGCATACAATTTGAACAGTTCTTGAAGTTATCCCAAGAAAGAGATGAGAAATACATCCAAGCTTTTATCGTTGCAAAGAAACGACGTAACCTCGGCTCTTTCCTTCTTCCTATATTCATAAATTTGACAGTTCATATAGTATATTTTCTTGGAAAATACCGTGAAGTAATTTTACATGTAAAATTTCTGAGTATGGACGATTCGCAATAAACACGTAAAGATTATTAACAGCCAAGTAATTTTCCTGACAGTTTATCTTTTCGAATTTCTATCACAGATATAAAGTAAATAGCATTTTGAACTTGAGTGTGAATTTTTAATGATCCACCGTAATCTACTAGATAGGGGATGCAGATTGTTGGTACCCATTAATTTCGGTTAAGTTCTTTGCAGCAGTATCATATCTTTGAAATCTAGTGCTGAATTTTGACTTCGACTCAGTGTGTTGTGAATTGATGATTAATCAGAACTGTATTATTAATTATAGCTTAAAATTCGATTTTGGCTTCGTGATTCTGTATTAGTCCTGCACCGGAGTCCAAAATTCAAATCATTAGCCACAGTGAAACTCAGCTATCTGTGGGACTAATATAAAAAGATGGAGATTAAAGGGTGCTTAAACTTCGTTACATCGTACACTTACAAAAAATGTTAGTTGTGAAGAATAATAAATCTGTTTCTTTGAAAAATGCAATCTGTAGAGGGCGGCGGCCGGTGCGCAGTGGAGAGCGTTCACCTCTGGTGCTTGGAGTTCCGAGTTCAAACCTTGCTCCCGCCAAGTGAACTTTGTGGTGGACAAACACCGTGTGCGTGGGTTTTCTCGGAGTTCTCCCGTTTCCTACCACTTTCTTCATTCCACCATTCATCTCTCATCATGGTCTCTTTTAGCCTAACCGGTATAATCGTGGGACGTAAAACTTTGCAATCTGTAGAGGGAAGGAGAATGCGTTTTATTCACTTAAGCCTATATTTTCAGCAAAGCTTAGGTGTTGGGTTTTGATAAAATGGCTTCATGATAGTTCACTGCTTGCGTTTAACAATCTCTGCTTTAAGAGCTTTTAGCTTCAGTAAGTTATCCAAATTAGTTACTTTTTCCATTTGCAGCTCTTTAAAAAATGCTAGAAAATGTGTACAATTCTTCCTAGAATTTTTCTGGGATTTGGCAGAGGGAGAGAGGTAGAAGCTGAACAAACTTATCTAATATTCATAGAATTTCTGCACCTCTTCTTCCCATTGGAAAGAATATTAAATATTAAAGGTAAACGAGTCAACAAAATTCGTTTTTTGTGTGCGTGTATTTCCGAGAAATAGTTACGTGATAACAGTGAAAGTGACAGGTTTGAGGTCTACTCATTCAAGGCAAATGCATTAGCTGTTAAGATAACGTCTCATTCTCCTTGAATCATTAGGGATGGAATTTTTAACAACGTATAAAAAGACCCATAGTGAATAATTCTATATGAAGAAATCAGGGAAGCAGTAAATGCAGTAGCTTTTAGTCGATCAAAACACTCTTAAATGAAAAGTTAGATGCGACCCTGCATCCTGTGTTTTTCACGAAGTTATATTGAAACAGCTGTTGTGTCGGAGAAAATACATAACAAATACGAGGGGCGTCCAATAAGTTATCTACCTGGATAGGATGAAATGCAGGTAGGCTCACCTGGTCATTGTTTCTCGATGTAGTTCTTATGGAGGCCTACTACGCACCGTCGCCATTTTGTGGGCAGCGAAGAAATCCCAGAGAAAAAAAAATAGTCTTTATCATGGCCTGCAAACCCGTGGGAAACAACCTGTTGGATCTCGTTGTCCGACAAGTCCGGTCCCTGTCACCAGTTGAGCCAGGAATTTGTCCTGGTCGTCCTCAAAGAAGTTCAACGAGTCCTGAGCGGTGCTCCAACGTCTGCAAATCCATTGTTCGCGGCGTCACACACATTCTCTACGCAGTGTAGCACACATTGCTCACTGCCACTGCGTTGCTCCGACTGACCTTAAGAGTCTTCATCCCGGCGAAATTAAAATACCGCTAATTTTACAGTAATTATGTGATATCTTCAAATAGATAAAAGATAATCGAAATGTGGAAAAAGAGCGCCCTAGACAATATTATTTTACATAAGAAACCGTTATCACGACTCACTTATCTGCTTTCGATTTCGAGCCATTCTGATTTTGGGATTTATTTTCGCGTTTCTAAACAGCTGAAAACGGAAAGCCACTAGGTGACTTGTGATAACGGTACCTCACGCCAAATAATATTGTCTAGGGCGCTCTTGTTCCATATTTCAATTATCTTTTATCTATTTGAAGATATCACATAATTACTGTAAAATTAGCGGTATTTTAATTTCGCCGGGATGAAGACTTAAATTGCGCAGCGGGCTTCCGCACAGTGGCCTTGAGTGTGTGTGTCAGGGGTCATTACGCTTCGCCCTTCCTTTCTTATCTGGGTAGATAATTTATTGGTCGCTCCTCATACATATTTATTAATTTTATAGCATCGGCATTGAATTCCATCAAGGCCTTTTTTTTAAAATTCACATTCATTTTAACGTTTAATGTGTAATTTAACACAATGAAGAGTTTTAAAAGATGTAGAAGCTTACGCTACGTTGAACGTGTTGACAAAATATTAAATAAACTAGTGACGGTTACCAATTTTTCCCTTATAGGCCAGAAATTTGGGTACATAGTTTTGACACCTTAAACACACAACTTTATACACTATAGGGAATACCTTCTAAACAATTCTTAGTTTATATATTATTATTTAGTAGCTACTGTGTGGTATATTTTCTAATTTTGGAGATTATTCTTCAAAATTCAGAAGTAGGGCGTGAGCTTTGCGAAGACCTTCAGTATTATCTTTTTGTTTGAAACAAGTAAGTTTCGTTTAAGTGTGAAACCACATTAGATTTCCAAGCTATGGAAATCCAGTATTCAAACTTGAAGTAGTACATGTATAACTACTGATTGCACTACATTAATAAGGTTAAACCATATATAAAAAAAGCCATTACTCACTATTTCTTAGTGTTTTTCTTATATTGCGATAAAGACTTGATTCTATTCTCAATTTCTTTATTGCCATAGTACATTTCCATGTTCCAGCACTTCGAATATTACCTAAGGAGGAATTTTTGCGAGATCTTAATATCCAAACTCCAGGATTACCCAGAAATACAACTGATCTGAAATTTCTTCTAAAGTAGTTAATGGAAACCACTAAGATCGGCCAGGGGTAAAAGTGAGGGGGAATGGAGTGGACGTTAGTCCCCCGCTTCCAAAAAATATCCGACGTGCCCCCACTTTCTAAAAAAAAATACAGTGGGCAATGAAAGGCAGGGGTCACGCGTCCCCCTACCGTTTCAGATCCACTTTTACCCCTGAGAATACCGAACTGTTACAATCATTTAACAACTGATGTGAACATTTTTTCCAGATGCCAGATGTTTGAAAGAGCAATTAAACAAGTTTTGACGGAATAATATTACTTTTGCACTATTTGTTGACACTTTTTTTTTTTTTGTTGTTTTATTTCTTTTTCTTGCTGTTAATGTTTCCCTGTGTAAAATGGCAAAGTTATGCTGTATCTGGGAATTTGTTCAGGAAATAAGTAAAAATAAAGGTTGAAAGTGGAAATCGTTAATTTGAATAAATTCCAGATTGAATAGATGGTTGAAGAAGATAGAACTTACTCTTACGAAGCTGAATCTATTGCTGTTACTGAGCTACTAAATATATCAGAAAAGTTTTGTTGTATTTAAAAATTAAAACCTTTATATCAAACTTGAAAATTAATAATAACCTCGTCCGTCCCTGTGATCTTATTTCTAGATTTACTAAAAGAAATACATAAATCTGTTAGTGTTTTGATTGAGTGCTAATTTACTCCGTTTTTCTTTGCTTACTTGCAGTTCAATTTCGTGGGAAAACTCTTGGGACCAAAAGGCAATTCAATGAAAAGATTGCAAGAGGAAACAATGACAAAGATGGCCGTCCTTGGTCGAGGATCCATGCGAGACAAACAGAAGGTAAGTAATTGTACGATTAGTCACCTGAATCATTTTGATTAGTACATTAGCATACATTGACATAAACACCTTAGTTGGGGCATAATTAATATAATAGTTCTTCCTTTTTCGACATATAGCAATAATTACTCAACTCCAAAATACACAAACTGTCGGTAATATGGTGATTAGAGAGGAGATTTTAAGGTTTATATCAGGGTTGGCTGGTTTAAACAAAGGTGTTAAAAGAAAAAAGAAAAAGTTTAAATCAAAAAACTAAAAGTGTTCGAACAAGTGCGTGTTTGTAAAATTTTGAACACACATTTGTGGGTTACCACGTTTCACTCCCGTATAATATTCGTATTATATTCAGACCTAAATTCCCCAATCAATTTAAAGAGACACTACAAAAGCAACTTTTTTATTTTATGAATGTTTATTTCGTGTTTTTTTTTTTTTTGATTATTATTGTTATGCAATTGCAATTAAAAAAAGATTCTAAATATTGCTTCGTTTTAATAATGTTTACTATTGGTAAAATACTTTGTCGTGCTTTTTTTTGTAGGGGGGGTCATCAAAACCCACGAGAGGCATTTATTGAAATCATAAGTATCTTTAGGACTCGTTGCAATGTCTTCAATAGAGTCAAAACATCGCCCTGTCAACGCGAGTTTCATAATCGGGAACAGGCTGAAGTCTCACGGGGCTAGGTCAGGGTAGTAGGGAGAGTTGGGAACCGTTGCCATGTTATTTTTAGAGAGATGGCTTTGTCGTGATGCAGAAGGATTCTACAGTTGGGGTTGGACTGTCTGCTCACATTGAGTACTTCCGGTAAACATATGGTTTTTGCACCATTCTAAATTGACTATCCTACGATTCTTCCGTAGGACAGTTGCAATATGACCTGATTTACCAAAAACTGATGAGCAGTCATTTGTTGTAAAACATTGCGTGCACAAACAACTTTGGTTCATTTAAATTCTTCGTGGAACACCCGCACAGCAGATTGTCGCTTTGTTTCCGATTCGTATACATAAATCCACGTTTTACTACCTGTTACGATGTTGTTTGATTGGTCATCTCGTCATAGCTTTGTACCACTTCACACGGGCATGTTCTTGTGCTTAAGTTAAATTGTGTGGAATCTAACGAGCGCCAAGTTTTTTCACACCTAAATAATCATACAATATTACTTGTATTTGGCTCATGCCAATGCCTAAGGTCCCCTGAATTTCGCGGTAAGTGACATGTCGATCAGTATTAATTCATTCGCGAACTGTTTTTGGGCATAACGGCTCTCGATGGACGACCTACACGATCCTCATCACTCAGGCTGACCCAACTACATCTGAATTCCTGAAACCACCTGTAAATTGTCTGGGATGGGGCTTCATCAGGAAAAGCAGCAGTCATCCGACTCATGTTGTGTTAATCCTTGGCAAAAATTGTAATAAATCATGGAACTTAAGCGCTCTCTCGTCAGGTCCATTTTTGATCACGACCACTTCACTTCTTCAAACTAGTGCCCTGTAACAACAAAGATTCCGAGTTATATACAGTTTTGCATCTAGAGTGACCAGAGATGACAGTTTATAACTACAACAAAATCTAACAGATTACACTGTTCCTGGTACGTGATTCCCGAAACTTCCAATGCAATCCTCGTACCTTTTTCATACTTTCATTGTCCTTACGACATTTAAAATTAGCTTATAAGTCAGTTTTCAAATGCAGCCGATAAATAACACAATTTATGAACATTAAGGGGAAAAGTGATCAAGAATGGCCTATTTGTTGAAAGGTAGAGTAGTTTTCAAACTACGATGCCAGAACATTTAAATAGTTGGTCTATTTTTGAGTAATTGTGAATATTGCTTGTTCACGAAGAATTAGAAAAAGTTGCCCATGAATAAGGTAAAGTGTATTGCATAGTGATGTGCGAAGATGCAAACAATGAATGGTACTTCTGAAGGTCAGCGATGAAAACACCTAGGTGTTATTGAAGTATCAGCAATTACAGAAGTAGATAACACATTTAATAGCATTATTTCCATCATAAAGTATTGCAAGTAGTATCCATCTATAACTCTACGTTGAAGTTTTCACTTTTTTTTTATACGAATTGAACTGTAACCTTTTATAGTTGGAAGTCCAATAAAAAGTCAGATAAGAGAATGACATAGAACAAGTAAAATATTCAGTGTAAAATGTTTTGAAAGTTATTCAAATATGGACGCGACAAACTGTTATTTTAGTTTTATTATATTGTATTAGGGAGCATGCTAACAATACGTGCTTTATCGCTAGTTCACAGTAAATTTTACTACATCACTCAGCTACAGATTTTGCGCCGATGTTGTCTGATAATAACATTTACTTCGCCGAGACAAAATAAATTCGGAAGTCGATATAGGCCCCATACAGGAATCTCGGTAACGGACTAACATATTCCCAAATTAATTAATTTTCTAATCACTAAAATATATTAAACGCAGTTAACATACCAGGATTAGTCGTCTGTTTTCTTATGGGAACTGTTAGGCATGTATTATTTTTATAAATACCTCTACCTGCATTCCGAATTGAAAATTATCACAACAAACTCATGCTTCTTCGGGTATTGAACAAAATAATAGAAACAGCTTTGAGAATCGGAACATGGCGTATTGATACAATGTTGGTCGAATTTTAGCAATCACTAAAATTTTAATTATATACTGAGTAGACAGATACATGTCCTGTATAGCGGCGAGTGGAATTTAAAGCGATTCTTCTTCCAGCAAGCCTCCGAACTAGGGTAGAGATGGAGAAGGTAGAACCGTTTCCCAAAACAGCACACAAAGACTAGATTATATCTAGGTCTGGAAACTACGTGGGCCAGAAAAGATTGAACCTCATCAGCATGCTCTTATAAAACCACTCTTGAACAAGATCAGCGATGTGTATTGAGGGAAGGGAACATTATAATCTTGGAATATGGCATTCCCGCCTTGAAATAAAATTTTGCACCATTTGGCTTGGGTAACTAGGTTCACCCGAAGTTCTCTGTATTCTTTTCCTGTAACCCAACCGTGCAGTGTGACAAAGGAGGCTTCCAAATACCATGATAGAACACCCCAGATCATAAAACATCTTCGCTCGTGAAGAGTGTTTGCAGAAAAGGGTGAAACGTGACTCGTTCGAAAGAATGACACATTTCTATCCCTCCAACATCCAGTTTTTGAGGACATTGCATTATACACGTCGCCATCACCATTCATGTGGTTTATTAAGGATTACCAGGAGGTAGCGACACACCCTGCTGATTAATAAAGTTCTGTAATCACTTTCTCAACCGTTGTTTCCTTCTACCTCATCACAATACGCGTGAAGGTTCGGCGGACTCGATTCTGCAGCTTCGTCCTTCGACCGCTATTATACTTCGCCGACCGTGTTTTACTGAGCACTGTGTATGCGCTCATGTTGAAACTATGCCTTGTGTTATACCACATAACGTCGCTGTTTTGGTTAGGGGCACCCCAGTTAAATGAGCCCCAACAATTAGATCTATTTTGAAACTCCCTTAGGTTGGCCGTACTGGTCTTTCACCACACGTACTGCACTGCTTCAGTCACCTAGTAGTGCACAGTCCATATTACCTGCAACAAACAAGAGACAGTTCATTTATACGGTGGTCAGTGTTACAAGGCACAGTGAAAATATGCCCCACTTTTCACAAGCGTTTTCATTACTTTGTCCGTTATCTGTATATAGGAAACATTTTGTAGAGAATAGGAGGTTAGGTCAATTCACACTGTATGAAAATTTTGTTGGTTGATGAAGCAAACACTGAGTGATACAAAAAATAGTTATATGTATCTCATCGGGAAATTAGCTACTGTTCACTTCTGTATATTGGAAATTATAATGTTAACTTACAAGAATAAATAGGCCTAGCACTGACGATTATTTACTCCTGATTTGGTTCTGTGCCAAGTACGATTCAAGACGTACGCAGTAATGATAGAAATCACGAGATTTCCTACGACATAATAGTTGCTTTAAGAGCCTGACTTACTAAAAATAATAAAAAAAAAATTCTTTTGCTTGTTCATAAGTGAAAGAAAATGAAATGAAACTTTCCACAATGATAGATAATGCTATTCTACAACAGAAAATATGAACCTGAAGAATTTTCAATGTTGCCATCCATAGCAATTAGTGTTGGCAAATTAACATTCCCCAAAAATCTAAGTAAAGGCAGCTACAAGAACGAATTCAACTGCATTTGATTTTGTATCATGTTGTTTGGGTATCCTGTAAACTACTTTTTAAATAACATTATTATTTCATTTTAATAACTATGTTAAAACTATTGTTTATTTGTGTATGTTAAAACTAAATATAACCATTATTTAAAAAGTAGACCACAGGACCCAAGACAACATGATACATAATCAAATGCAGTTGAGTTCGTTCCTCTAGTCGCTGCCTTAATTTAGATTTTTGGGAATTGTTATTCTTGCAACACTGTAATATCTATGGATGGCAACATTGAAAATTCTTCAGGTTCATGTTTTCTGTAGTAGAATAACATTATCTATGATTGTAGTAAGTTGCGTTTCATTATCTCCTTTCACTTATGAAAAATAAGCAAAAAAAAAAAAAGTAAATTTTGTATTTTTGTTAAGTCAGGCTCTTAACAACTCTTGCCAGAAAAAGCGTCTCACTACCTTAATATGAACGCCTCTGTATTCTTTCAAAGAAAAGCAGAAAAACAAAAACTGGAAATTAATCACTGCCATCTTCTGCCAGTACTGTTGTCGTATATGGCAATCAGTAAGAAATAAAATACACAATGGCTTTTTTCAAATAATTAGTGGAAAGGCCGAATTGTCCGTTTTTTTTTTTTTTTTTAAATTCCCCTTCCAAGAATTTTTGATGCAAAAAATTTTGCAATGCCATGGGAAATTATCTTCATTCTGTCAAACTGAAATTGCCTGAAGTCAAATTGAATTAGCAGTTATGTGATCATCTATGCACTTGTTTTATTCATTGCTGGCTAACTTCAACAATGAATACATGTGTATCATACATACATAAAATCCATAGTGCACGAATAATCCTCTGATTCACTTAGATCTGGGCAAGTTCCATCGATTTTTTGAGGTAATTTAATATTGTCGCTCCGAAGAAAGAAAACAAAAGTAGGGAAAATACACAATACTGTCGCTTATTGGCGAGTAAATCATCTTGACGGATGGGAATCTATTGTATTGTCCGCTCTTAAGTATCGTACTGATTTAGATCAAAATTGTCTTAAGAGTAATTAGATGGCGTACGTCGCTTGTAGCCAGATTTGATTCGAATCTGCGAAGCCAAAAGCTAAAACATTAATACCCAAAAATTGACTGCTAATTCGATTTTTTTGTAAGGTGGAGGGGGGCGGCTAGAACTATAAAATAAATATTTGGTGACCACGAAGTGATTATGTCCGAAGGAAACCGAAAAGATAGGTAGGGATGCGAACCATTGTGTAAAACGTATGATTAATACTGGGAGTCCATAAATGAAGTTTACACATTAATGTTGCTTGCAAAATTGAACTAAAAATACAGAGTACTCATTTCTCATACGTACACCAAAAGGGAAGGTTTTGTACAACGTACATATTGCCTTCACATTCTCACCATTAGTTGTATGTAGTGTCTAAGTGGTAGTCCCAAATCCATTTATGTACGGTGCAGAATCAGGATTCCCAGGGAATTTTAAGTACAAACTTTCTTTTCACAGCACCTATTTTTTTAAATTGTTATTTTGCTACAATAGGCATACATGTTGCTTCAAGTAAATATTTTTTTTTTTTTTTGTAAGAGAGAAGTGGGGCCTATTTCAAGGATTATTATTATTATTATTATTATTATTATTATTATTTAGAAATTAACACTACTCCACCAACGACAGAAATGTTCCCGGAAAGTGGTACCATTGTGACTGGAAGAAAAACGGGAAATCGAAAACAAATTGTTATCAGAGTAAGAACTAAGGTAAACGCGCCGGATTTCGACAGGTTAAGGACCTTTTTCAAAATCAGTTGCCTATTGTGGCTATAATATTGGCCGGTGTTGGCCCATTTTTTCCTTGAAATGTACAGTCTCTACTAATACTAAAAGTCACTTCAGGGCTCAAATGCTAATGGTAAATTTTTTTTATGAAACTGGAACTCGCCAATGGAACCCGAATTCAACACACTTCACCTGGTTTCGACAGTTGCGGTATCTGAATTCGACACCTTCAATTATATCCATATAAAACATTGTCGGCATTATTAGTAGTAGTAATCTCTTCTCAGCTTCAAATATTGTTTTATTATTATGTAGAAATTATCAGACGGGCAAAAGAACACAACTTAAATTTTCTGAACTGAGTAGTTAATTCGATGATCCTGAATCCGACATGCAGGAACCTATTTCGACATTCCATATCGAACTGAGGTTACAACTATCGGAGAATTATGCAACAAATAGCTTTATGAAAGACTTTGAACATACTTGTACGTTTAGATATTCAGTTAAAATTATATTTGCACTACTGAGTATGAATTCGACAACCTTGTCGAAATCCGGTTCACGTTACAAATAAAGGCTCGTGTTTTCGACAACCCCCCCGTTCATGTTACATGACAACCTTTGTCCTCACAGAAGAAAACAAAATGCACTGATTGAAACTCCTTTACAACATTAAAGTACCACTATTTGCTTGAAGCAAACCTAACTTTAATAAAAGTCTTACAAAAATAACCTGCCGTCTTATGATTTTCTTAAGATTGTGTGTTTTTTTCTCGAAGAGTGTGTTACACACACAACAATGTCCTTCTTTTCTCCATGCGTATGACTCATCTACTGTAACCGCACTTTTGACACGAGAAAAGACACTCCCATAATGTTGCCACTTCTATTCACGATCGCAGGGATGACATCTTACGCTTATTTCACAACATTTAAGCACAGGTATGTCGAATTCGGGTGCCTGTCGAATTCAGGCGCGTTTACCTTATATCTATAGAAAGTACGCGATCTCCACGTGCAATTGTAATTTCAAAATACTTACTCAGGTAGTGACTTCGAATAAACTAGAAGTGAAAGTAGCACTACAAAAGTACTGAAAACTCACTTTGAATTCGATCGTAAACATGATCATGTACTGGCTGCTAGTCTGGACATACTTCATGTCTCGGGTATTTTATCCACTATACCAACACCTGACGTCGTCACTGGCAACGAGTAAAACGGTCTGAAAATCTTGATTCTGAAGTTGAAACTGACCACTAGCGAAATAAAACCGAATTCAAGATGTGATAAAAATGTAGTGTATATATACACTACTAGTGAGTGTTTTTTGTACTTACTATCACTTTCTATTATTTATTTACTTATTTATTTTTCTTAGTTTAACATGTTACAACTATGAACCGAGACTTAGAAAGGTGGTGAGGATGAGATGAATGATACTGGTGGAATGACGGAAGCGGGAGGCAACGGGAAAACTCGGAAAAATCATGCACACGGTATTTTCCCATCGGGATCTTTTGCCAGAAGCTGGGATCGAACCAAGGACCTCACTTGACAGCTAAGTACTCTACCACTGAGCCACCGCAACTTATTTCCTTTTAGTTGTTTGTTTCTTGAGAGAATAGTAATAAGGAATGATTATACTATTGACTTTCTTTACAAATAACCTAACCAATTTTAAGTGCGTGTATTTTAAAATTGTATACTCATTATTAATGATAATATTGGCCATTCAAGTGTTCAGCATGCTAACTAAAATTAATTCAATACTCGCATACAAACGTTTCATAAGTACTGAATTTCATTTCTATACTCCGTACTACAAATGATAGAAAATACGGGTGGTTTTCTTTACGTGTTATTAGAAACTGTAATTACTGTTTTTTTTTCTTGTATGAAAGAAGAAAAAAAAAGCATAATGAACTTCGAATTCATTAAAAAATAATGTTAATATAAATACAGTAGTATTTCAAATAATTATTTTTCATTAGTTAGTTTTAGCAGCACTGTTCCAAAGACCTTGCGCGACCTCTCAGTTATGAAACAAGGACGCGACTTGTGAAGGGTTAACGACACTATTAAACCTTCCATGTGAGCTTCTAGTATGAGGTACTCTCGTTTGTTACCTGGAACGATCACACTTGGCTTGAGTCTGATGTTTGTTATATCCATCGCTCTAAGGGAGGTTAGGAGACACCGTAGTCTAATGATTAGTGTTGGCTGAATCCTGGGTTCGATTCCCGGCCGTTGCTTTCCAATTTTCGGCGTCCACCCAGCGTCGTGAGGCAACCTGGGAAATTACGTAAAAACAAGACGTGACGGTCACTAGGTATAGAAAGATCTGATGCGTCTGTTAGGAACAGGACGTCGCCGCACGCTGATCGTGTGCTCGCTGCTAGTCTGGACATACTTCAGCCGATCGCTAGCGGATGGCGCTGGAGCAGGCTTAGGCCCACAAACTCGATTTGGTCTTCTAAAGGAGCTTAGAGTATAAATTAACACAGTTAATTGCTTTCCCACTAGGGTAGTGACTGGCAAGTGCTTCCGTGGGAAGGCAATGAACACAATGCAATGGTTCGGATTTCACCTTAAGAGTCTTCATCCCGGCGAAATTAAAATACCTTTAATTTTACAGTAATTATGTGATATCTTTAAATAGATAAAAGATAATCGAAATGTGGAACAAGAGCGCCCTAGGCAATATTATTTTACATGAGAAACTGTTATCACGACTCACTTTATCTGCTTTCGATTTCGAGCCATTTTGAAAATCGGCATTTATTTCCGCGTTTCTAAACAGCTGAAAACGGAAAGCCGCTAGGTGACTTGTGATAACGGTACCTCACGCAAAATAATATTGTCTAGGACGCTCTTGTTCCATATTTCAATTATATTTATTTGAAGATATCACATAATTACTGTAAAATTAGCGGTATTTTAATTTCGCCGGGATGAAGATTCTTAAGCTGCAGGTCCGCGTCTCATATAGTCGGAGTGCTGAAAAGGGTCCCTAAACTTTAACAGCAATAACAAATTAATGCAATTGCAGTTTATACAGATTTTGGTAATCAATACTGCATAACATACGTAACATTGAAAACTCTATGTGTACATACAACATACAAATTGTGTGTGATGGTGGTTTGTACGTGTTCGGTGCTGAAGGATTAAGTAGTTTTCAATTCAGAATAATTCAATTCAGAACTAAGTTGCATCTGTGCAAATGCAACTCGCCCAGTTTTCCTTTTTAATTATCATTGTTCGAGAGTGACAGTTCGATTCACATACTGATATGTGAATTTTTGGAAGTCACTTTGGTTACATAGAGCACGATGACAACCTCCAGACCCGTAACCAGTCCAGAAATGTAGGAGGTGCTCGGTAGAGTAGGGGGGCTATTCCAACGATATTATAGTTCATTTGCAAGCCAACTTTATAGAGAAATGAG
Organism: Thermobia domestica; assembly: GCF_964235325.1. Taxonomy (NCBI): domain Eukaryota; kingdom Metazoa; phylum Arthropoda; class Insecta; order Zygentoma; family Lepismatidae; genus Thermobia; species Thermobia domestica. The sequence goes on along the minus strand of NC_137455.1, from coordinate 38,860,182 downwards.
CCAGCAGGAAGATTGGGATTTTCCAGGAAGAAAGGTATTGATTGCGATTCTACTTCGTGTGTGTGTGTGTGTGTGTGGGGGGGGGGGTGATATCTAGCATTTCCAAGGAAAGTACAAAACTGAGTTTGTTCGGTTTCCATGCTATGATCTCTGGGTCGGGGTCTCGTTTAGCCTCTATGATGAAATGAAACTCTAAACAAGCAATTGTTTTACACTTGACCACACATGTAAGGTATAAAATTCAAGTAAAATAGTTAAAAACGAAAAGAACGTTCGACTAATTTACAGCAGCATTAGTTTTGAAGTTTTCTCGTTTACCGTTATACAGTATATATGGATGATTAAAACAATCATTCTCACAAAACTACTAAGTCTGTTCTCATTTCGTTTACTACAATCCGGTATTTTCATCAAAATTCGAAGAATATTGCTTGCTTAATCTGATTACGTGCGTTTGCACATCCGAACAACATGCATTTTTTTCCCAGTTGTGTGTTGACGAGTACCAGAAAGAAAAAAAGATGGCACCAGAATATCCAAATAAATATCCGGAAACTGTTTTATCAACAGGACTTATATACAGGATGGCCCAAAAGTAGGTATACAGTTCCGTACTGATCAGCTCATTGTATTTTATATAATTTATTATCAAACAGGTAGAACTAGTTTCTTTATTATTTGTTCTTAACATCTTTTTACATATAACTTAAGCCCGGAACAGTGGAAGCAAATAAATCTATAAACTAGAATGTTATACTTGATCAATGCAGGGGGTATACCTACTTCTGGGCCACCCTGTATATCGCAATGACATCCTGATCTGATTCAGTTTTACCAGAATTTTCGTAGATAAACTCATATCAGAGAATACTTAACTAAGTATGGAAATATTCATCGAAATAACTATTTTACGTATCTGCGAAACGTAATAATTCGATTTAGGGAATGTATTATAGGTAATGTATGTTTATAATCTGGCAACGATTATAGGTAACGTATGTTTATAATCTGGCACGAGTAATTTTCAGGACTTTCGTCCATCTATGCATGTTAAGGTTTTTTTTTTCTTTTTCACATTTCACGTTCCAGTGTAAATTGCAACAAAGTTGCGTCAAATACCAATATAACACTTTAAAGTACTTTGAGTTGGCATGTAACTGACTTCTCTTTTGCTATATGTCGCCAGGTTATTGCAAAAGACATTTTAATTGTACCTGGATATTATCAGATGCAGTAAATTCATCACGTGCACATTAGTCTTATTCAGTCTTTCTCGTCCTTTGTAATTATTTCAACAGAACTTTCTTTGGCGCACTTTTTTTTTTCTTCCAAGAGCGCGGTTCGAAATAATGCAACTGTAACACCTGTACTCTTGCTTTCGCTTGCAATGCTTCACTTTTTGCACTGTCAGCTGCAGATGTAGCTGTTGCCAGAAACATTTAATGGCTTTCCAGCGAAGTCACTTCATAGCCTAAGTGTGTTCATAATAAATACCTTTCTTTGGTGTTAATAGTCGTAATGATCGGGTCGAGTCACATTTTGATGATTATTAATAATTATAGAATATGATACACTCGTGATTTTATTTTGAAGAAAGTCCTCTTCATAACGTGATGTTGCATAAGGACGTAAAATAAAAATCTATGCACTGCATCGAAATAAACGTTCCAGTTGCTTATGTAAATTCTCAGCAACTTGCGGGTCAATCCAAATAAAATCGACCAATGATGGTTGCAGACAAAATTTAGTTTTTTTTTTTTTTTTTTTTTACCAAATTTGTACCACATTCAGGGAGTTGAAAACGGATTTTCATTTATTTTTTAGCCGTGTATTTTTTTTTGTCGTAGTGGCCACTTTGAATAGGCGCCTGAGCGTATTTTGAACTTTTTAGTGCATTCCGTTAAACGCTGTAACTTTTTAGGTTTTAAAGATAGTGAGTTCAAACCAAAACCATATAATATAAGATAATGGAGAACATTTTATGTTCTGTGCACATTGAGACGTACTTTAGAACGTCGAAAAAAGAAGTTCTGAACATTGAAGTTGGAAAGCTAGAAATGACTATTTTTGAATGCACATTTTGAAACGAAATAAATAAGACTCACCTTCAATTCTTTGTCTACATACAGACTAGATAAGAAACAACGTCCCCAACAAGTTTCAGATCTGAGAACCTTATACTTGATTTTTTGGAAATTTTTGAACATTGCAAATTTTCGAAAATCGTGTATTTTCATCATCAAATATCTCCGGAAGGACACAAGTGAAAAATCTCAAGTTTGCACAAAATAGACGATAGTTGTGCATCAACAAACGGGGTAAAATTGCATCACTGAGACTCAAGTAGTTTCTGAGGTATAAGGTGTTTCTTCCGTGGGACTTTATATCCACGCCTTATGGAACTTCATGGTATTAACTTTGTAGTAAAACTCAAAATAACACGACAGTAATGTTAAATGAATCATAATTTATAAATCATGTCTTGTACAAAAAACGAAACGCGCCTGTTATTTCTTTTCTGCGTATAGCGCTTCTGTTAAGACATCAGTGAGGTAAATAGTTAACTAATTTATGTACAGAGTTTGACATTAATATTGAAAGTACGAGCTGTAGGAGTTTGTGAACTCTATGGTTGTGAGTTTCTGCAAAACCTTAGTAATTGGTACCCACACTGTCATTCGCAGATAATTTAAAAGAGAGGTTCTTGGACCATGAGGATGGAAAAAGTGATCAAAAAGATTATTTTCCTGACTGATGTCTTCAATTCCCCCAATCCACCATTTCTCGTCATAAATACAGGTATAATTAGGTGCAAATCACAATGCTTTGTTCTGGAAGTACTGCAATCAGTGAATTCATCTGGTTGTGAGTATTCATTACATCTGATTTGTGTTTACGTCAGAGATACAAATCTGTGATATGATCTGGCACACACACACACACACACACACATATATATATATATAGTAGAGATGCAAGGGCTCGGAAAAAAACCGGCTTTTTTTGGAAAAAAACTCGGTTTTTTCTGCTTCGCTTTTTTGCTTGGGAAATTTTGGGCTTTTTTGAAAATTCTGCTTTAAATTGATAAACCAGATTTTGTTTCGCTTCTCTACAACACAAAAAGTAATTTAATTAGTGGTTGATGCCGATAATAATATAAAACCTCGAAAATAAACCATGAATTTCGAAAAGATATTTCAAACTGTTTTACTTCTCAACATATTTACATTATGAATTCCAAAGGATTAACCAATGTATATAATAAGATTTTTTTTAACCTCCTACATACAAAAGTAAGCAGGGTTGCCAAGAGCCATGGTTGTTTTTGAAAATGCCAAAAACCCGTTTTTTGGGGGGAGTTTAAACTAGGCTTTTTTGGTTTAAACCAGGTTTTTTGGGGGGGTTTTAGATATTTTGCTTTATGTATTTATATTACATATTGACAGAAATAAGTTTGTTTCGCCTTGGTGTTATTATGCAACAACGGGGTTATGCTGGAAGAGGTCACATAAGCTTAAAGAAGTCCGGTCAGTAAATTTCTTAAATTGAGAAACTCCCGCCCTAGCCATCGGGAAAATCCCGTCATTACTCTAAATGTAAAACAATAACGGAAAAAATCCTGTTATTGCTTTGCATGTAAAATTTAAAGGTCAACGTATCATAATCAGTACACTAAAACTGAGGTATTAAATTACAAATTTAGTGCGTACATATCATTGAAAGTACAATCCAAGCTAATGTTGGAAGCTACGTAGGCAATCGATAAATTTTGTCAACTTATATCAGTATATTTAAGCAACCTTGGCTTCTTTATAAAACAACAGGCATTCAGGCATGCAGAAATATACAATTTAGTTTCGTTTCGTATGTTCAGGCTTAACATCCTTACGTAATACCGAGGTTATCAAGGAGAAGACTTTCTCTTAAAGTGACTCCGAACCGCTACTTTGTTTACGCATGAAAGAAGGGCTGTGGTTCGACCGAGAATTGAACATGGGACACCTTGATTAAAAGGTGAAAAGAAAACTAATGCAGATGGTTTGATGTATGGAAACGTCACCATGAAGTTCACACGATTCGCATTTTTCGTACCTTTTATTTTTTTTCGGTTTAAACCAGTTGTTTATTTTTTTAAAAAAGAAGAAAAACAGCTGGTGTCAACCAGCCAACCCTAAAAGTAAATACTTCTTTTAAAAAAATACTCAAATAAGTAGCAAAATTCTACGTAGTATTTTTACTTCAAAATATTCCATACCCTCTTTTTGGAACAAAATAAAATTAAAATAAAACAAAGAAAAATACTTATATTTATATGATACACTTAAAGGCTGCACACCTAGAGCTTTTGGTTTTGTATATTCTTAAAATTCTACTGTTTTATATAAGCACCATCACGGTTTATTCAGTCCTCAAGTTTTCTGTATTTTTAACAAGAGGGATTGAACATGAAGGGTGTGAGATAAGAACATGGTAACCCATAATTTTACTATTTTAAGAAATTAGAAATTTTCTGCTGCACAATCCATTTTGAAAGTCGGAAAGCTGATTTTTCACATAAGTCTATACATGAGGGATTAAACGAAGCGGTATGCGTTGCTGCCTATCTGATGCTGCGTAACTCAGCAATTGAAAATTTGTTAGTTACCATGTTCTTGGCTCACACCCTTCATATCATTATGGAACTCTCCCCACCCCACCAACACACACACAAAAAAAAGGACTATGGAATATATTTAAGTTAAGATAAATACAACTGCACAACAAACATGATTGACGAGCATTTGCGCTTCTATCGAGAAGTCCGGAATTCAACTCAGCATTCGACCATTCTGACAAAACTTTCTTCATTCCATCTATGAAGTAGAAATAGTGCGTGTACTGTGAGTTGGCTGACTTCATTTCTTATTGTTTTTAAATCGTTATTATTACTAATTACCGGCAGTGACGGTTTTGCGAGGGTTAGGGGGGCGGTCTTTCGGACTGAACCCTGTTCCCCAAAATTACGGAATGTCTAAAACAAACGAAATATCTATTAGTTATGCCTTTACTCATAAACTTAAGCTGCCGTCAAATAAAAATTACGAATGTTTAGAAAAACGAAACATTAGTAAGAAAAAAACCCTCCCAAAATACTTTTCGAAATCCGCCACTGATTCTCAGTATAAAATGATCTTCAAGGTTGTATCCGGAAGATTATCGCTAAATATATAAACGAAACGAAATACAGTATTAGTTATGCCTGTACTCATAAACTTCAAGCTCCTCCCAAATAAAATTAGGAGATTTTAGAAAATGAAACAATCAGAGAAACCCGTTTCAAAGTACGTTTCTAAATCCGCTACTGATTATTTGTATAAATTAGTATTCAAGGTTGTATCCGGAAAATTATTGCTAAATCGTTGCACAGCTACAGTATAACAGAAACGTGGAAGTACGGTTAGACGGATATATTGAAAAACGTACGCTTTGACGGATATATAGAAAAACGTAAGTTTAACTTCTGCGTTAGAAGCTAGAGTACTAAGCTCTTAGAAATGAAACAGACGACAAACTGAAATGATATCGAGAAGAAAAAATATCGATAACTCAAAAGTTAAAATAAAGTTAAATAGCCTCTAAAATTGCCCTCAAATACTACATTCTTCATGTTAGCTTTAATTCGTAAAACATGTGCTCCATCCATCTTGATGGTGAATTTTAGAGCGAAATATGGCATTTAGGTCATGGAATTCTTATCTAAGTATAGAATATACTATAAGAAAGCTATTTAGATAGAAAAATCATGAAAATGAAAAAAGCCAAAATTTCCAAAATTCTCGTTTTTTTCCCAAAAAAGCCGGCTTTTTATGTAAAAAAGAAAAACCATCGATGCAAAAAAGCCGGCTTTTTTGCATCTCTAATATATAGTATATAAAAGATAATATATTTTTTACAAGTAGCAAATCTCGAATTTCTTGCTGTTTGACATCACTTCTTCTGATTAAACATAGATAAATTGTATGCCTGAGATACTATATCAACACAAAATCTGTACATCTGTTCAGCTCTTAAAATCGCGAATTTCACATTTCAACAGCTTATAACTAGACATCGGATTTTTAGGTTCTAAAAAAATATGTTTTAGGTGCCAAAAATACTAAATTAGGCATTAAAAATGAAAAAAATAGGTTCCTATAGAAGATACTCATTTTTGAATAGAATGATGCATTATGATCTGAATACAAACTTTAAGATACAGAAATACACGCACATGCGTCATGTTACTTTACATTTTAACCCATTCAATATTGAAATATTGCTGAAATTAAGAATTTTAAATAAAACTATATGTTATATAAAGTTTTATAAAGCCGTAATTGGCCTCACAGTAAATAACAAGCACTTTTTCCAGGTTTTCTATGGTGAAACGGTGGCGTTTGTTCTTGTTGGTGAGGATGAGCTTGTACGTAGAGAATGAATGTTCCGCATCAACTGACGTGATGGTAGCAAACTTCAACTTGGGTACATGTTCGATTGGTATTTCGCATTTGTATTCACTTTGTTTCCCAGCCAAAATATCTGCTGTTGCACACCAACTCTTGAGTCCCAAGTTCTTTTCCAATACACTTTCAAGTTTAGCATTCACTTTCTCACCAACTTCATCGGGCACTTCCACGACGTTTTGCTTCACTACTTGAATAAACTCAATATTCTTAGAAAGTGGTATTTCCGAGGCCTCTAATCCTGCAATAACACACACAAGAAATGTGTATTGTGAGCGGATGTATGTCAAATCAGTAGGGATGGAAGAATTATTCATCAACTCTTTGGCAGCACTGACACTATAAGCATCTCCCACTAAATTTTTTCGTGTTTAATCTTTCGAAAATTTTCACTTTATTGTGCGCAAAATAGGCAAAAATAGGATCTAACGTTCAATTAGGCACTTTTATGCAAAATAAAACTTAGTGCTAGTGCTTTAATTTGTCATAAAATCTTCATATGCGACTCCATTTTTCATTCTGAGCTAATTACATTTTTCACTTGTGTCCTTCCTGAGATATTTGATGGTGAAAATACACGATTTTCGAAAATTTGCAATGTTTAAAAATTTCCAAAAAATCAAGTATATGGTTCTCAGATCTGAAACTTGTTTGGGGCGTTGTTTGCTATCTAGTCTTGATGTAGACAAAGAATTGAAGGTAAGTCTTTTTAATTCGTTTCAAAATGTACATTCAAAAGGCCATTTCTAGCTTTCCAACTTTATGTTCAGAGCTTCTTTTTTCGACATTCTAAAGTGCGTTTCAGTGTGCACAGAACACAGAATGTTATCCATTCCATTATCTTTCATATGGTTTTGGTTTGAACTCATTATCTTTCAAACCTAAAAAGTTACAGCGTTTAATGGAATCCTCTCAAAAGTGCAAAATACGCACACGAGCCTATACAAAATGACCGCCACAAACAAACCTGTGAGGCTAAAAAATAAATGAATACCAGTTTTCAACTCCCTGAATGTGGTACAATCTTAGGTATAAAATTAAAAAATAAATTTTGTCAGCAACTTTCGACCTGGAAATTGGTAGATTTCATTTGGATTGCCCCTTACTCTAGTTATACCACTACGCAAATAGAACATTTTGCAGTTGACTTTAACCCCGCACCGAGAAAAGGAGAAAGGTTAGATCTACTTATCGTATGAATTCTTCTCTTGAGTATCACTAAACTGGTATCCGCGTATGTATCTAGTCATTTTTGGGGTCTTCTGCGTAGTTTCCATGGCTTAGTATATTTCTTTTTCAGCCATGTGGCAGTTGGCAGGGAGACTAGCTCGCTAGGTGTGACAAATAGTAAAACGGAAAGTAAATAGAGTTTTAACGATCTTGCTTTTCGTATTCACATTTTTAAACAATATCTTTTCTTGGAACTAGAGCTAGAAAACAAAAATACTTGTTGCAACATAAGAATTGAAAAAAAAAAAAAAAAGTCAAGAGAACCATTCTGTTCATATTGATAAGTGACTCGAGTAGTCTACCAGAAACTTTCGCGTACACCAACACGGAGATTTTCCAAATGTATTTTCTTCGTACTTTGTGTGACATAAAAGCGTTTTTACCAAGTGTTGCCTTGGTGATTGTTGTAAAGACTACCTCAATAGCATCCTTTTAACTGTTGGAATTAGCAAGTATACGAAGTAAATTTTAAATTCTGGTGGAACTGGATCAGATCAGGGTATCATTGACTATTTTATATATGAAGATGTTGGAGGTCACTATCAGTCTTGTGGATGAATAATTTTCGGATATTTATTTGGACATTCTGATGCCATATATCGTTGTTCTGACACTCGACAATAGATAACTGAGTGGACAAATTGGTATCGCCATTGGGAAACATGTTCCTTGATATTACCCCCACAGAAAGTTATCGCAAGACCTGAGATACGGATTTACCGGACACGACTTGAGAGGCGTTAGAAGTTACGATCCCAGTAATCTATCACCAGTAACTTCATTCAAGTACTTGGCATTTATAGCATAATGGGGAAGGCACCATCTTGTTCAAACTCATTTAGATTGACATTCAACCTCGGGAGGTGTGAAACAAACCACTCCCGTAACATGGTGAAGTACGAATATTGGTTTATACAGGGTCCTGTCAAGTGCTTGCTTGATACGCCCGTCCAGATCAATACATGTTAAGACGTGTGCTACACTTCTTCGTAATAGTGTAGTTTCTTTGTTCCGGAGATAAATATTCCTGTTTCGTCCATTCTAGTAGATTGCACACTCATCGGAAGAAAAAAAAATCTTGTGTTGCGAAGCACATCAGTCAACTGTCCACAGCCATACCTAGTGCTTACGTCTGGTAAAACAGCAACTGAAGGAATTAAATCGGACCACCTTATAGTCATCGGGGCCGACAGGGAACGCATGCACAAAAATAAGTCAAACACGTAATGCGATTATTGCCAGTCGTCAAACTTACAAGGGTTTAATGTTAAAACTAGAATTGAGTGAAAGGATTCTCAATACATAGTAAGATGTGACATTGAAGTTACTGCTATTGAAGGTTGAAGAAATATATACATGGAAAAGCACCCAAAACTTGTTTTTATTTATCTGCTTTTCCTACCTTGAGCATACTTTTCGTAAAAAGCTGATAACAGTAGTCTCGAAGTCTTCATCTCTCTTTCCCGTTCAGCTACTTTCATATTCGGAATATTGAAACTAGTAAGAAAACATGCTGTAAGAGGAAATCAGGTCTGTATAAGACCTTTTTAAAAAATATTTTACTTACGTATTCCATTTACAGCGTTAAAAAATACTTTTCTCTATAGTCGAAAACTCTGTTCTAAAAATTTGTTAGAATTCTTCACTTTCATGACAACATACTGGTTTATTTTACTACCGTTTATTACTTTACTAGCAAAAGTGTATATATAGGTGTTAAGCCATTAATACTGTCAGTAATTAATTACCAGTACAATTTGAAAAGTACCTTCAGAAAAAAATATCAGGACTGTTTTCCACCATGGACCTGGTGTCTGGGAGGGAGGGGAAAATCGAAAATTCCCAAGAAAGGATAGCCGAAAGCGGAAAACCAAAACAGTCTTGATTTCGATTCGTGAAAACTATATATCCACTTATGCTCCGTTGTTCAAGCAGTTTCTGGGATTGTCGAGGCGTGTTAAGTGGTCCCCGCAGAAACCACACCGTATACTACTTGAGAGGCACTTACAGCCTATGGTTTACATTAGGGATGGCCAAAATATTCCAGGAAATTAATTTTCCGGAATCGGAAATTTCACTTTCCGGATTTCGGAAACATCCCGGAATTCAGAATCCTAATTCCGGAATTGACCATCCCTAGTTTACACTCAGTTATTGATAGCTAGTACGTAGTTTACAGAATAAGACACGCTTATCAGTAAATTGATTTTCCATTATCAACCTAAGACTAGTAGAATAGATTCATATTACTACTCAAGCATGTTGTATAAAACTTGGTTTTAGTTTTGAAACACTATGTATAAATATATAAAGGTTAGTTTTCATGCTTTCTTCAGTTTTTTGTATTTACACCATAAGTGAATGTAATGTTTTCTTTCTTGTATTTGCAGGAAGAGGAACTTAGAAATTCGTTGGATCCAAAATATCAGCACCTAAATGATGAGTTGCATGTTGAAATAGCAGCTTTCGCTCCTCCCGCAGAAGCACACGCACGAATTGCGTATGCTCTCGCAGAACTTAGAAAGTACCTTATACCAGACAACAATGATGAAATTAGGCAAGAACAGATGCGGGAGATGGAATTACTTTCAAATGGTGAGCCAAATGGTCCGGGAAGAAGACCGGGTGCCCCTCAAGTTCCCATGCGAGGTGGTGCCAGGGGAGGTATTGGTGGTCGAGGGGGTGTTGTACCTCCAGTTCGAGGAGCCATGAGGGGTATGCCTCCACGTGGTCGAGGTGGTCTTCTGGCTCCTCCACCACCTCCAGTGGGCAGAGGTGGACCCCCGCCAGTAAGGAAGGTTCCTCCACCTCCTCCCCCACCACACCCACCAACAGCCCTTCTGCCAAGACCAACGCCTACGAAACAAAAAGTGTTAAGTATTTTGGACAGAGCACGAGTGGCGATGGAAGAGTCATATACATATGAAGATGAACAAGGCTATTATCCACAGGAATCATACGATTCGTACGATGCTACAGGGTGAGTAGATTCAAACTTTGCATGCTTCCTTCGTGTATTTGTGTTCTTGTGCAACAGTGCCTGTACAATCCTGATCTTTCAAGTCTGTTTGAATATGGGGTATGTTATTTTGTTTTATCTGCTATACTGTCAAAACCAGTAGTTACACAGGTTTCGTAGCTTGAAGTCATTGATCAGTCGTAACTTGCCTCTTGTTTTACCAGTTCAGGTGTAAGCAATGTGTGTAGTTATTGTTTAGAATTGCCCTGAAACGTCTGACGATGAAGTTGTAAACCAAAGAAAAATTAAGATATATCCATTGATTATTAGATACTTTTTTCTGTGAACTTTCTCCAGATATTCCAAACTTCTAATGGCGATATTCTAAGATACTCTTGTTTCTTAGTTTTTTCGTCGTTTTACTATGATGTATAATAAAAAGGAACAACATACTAACACACGTATTGTCTCTGTAGGTAGGTTATTCGTTTTAGCTTCAGCTAAACACGTCTTCATTCAGTTCATAGGTATACCTCTCGAAGGTATTTCGTCCAGCTGTTCTGAAAAAAGAAAGACAATAGTGTTAAGGCACTTACAATTTTTTTTTTTTTTTTGGTTAGTCTACAGGAAAATAGGCACAATGTGGAGAGTATCATAGACACACTACCCGTTGGCATTGTAGCGTGGGACGGTAGGGTACAAGATGCGAATGGTAGACTTTAGTTCTCTTTCGGAAGAAGGTATTGGATTAAGGAGAATTTTCGTCGTAGAGTGAAATTAATCGTGGAAACAGGTAATCCGTAAAATGTACTTATTTATAAAAGAGAGTAGGACTGGTAAAAAGGGGAAATCAGCCTTCTCTTGTGGAACCTACTCATTCACTGCTAGAGAGTTGAAGCACCAAATCTGTGGGGTTTGCCCGTAAATCGGTAGATGCTATTTGCAAATAGCTTAGGATATCTAGAAATACGTTTATTAGCAGTACACTGTGGAAGTCTTTAATGTGAGTAATTTTTGTGACAGTGTACTATACCACTACGTAAATAAGGTATTAAGTTGGAGCGAAGTGCTTAAGAACTATGTGGGTATTCATTTATGTTTATGATAAAAATGAAAATGTTTTTTGGGTCAATTTAATGATACTGTCTACGTTACTCTTCTGCAGAGGTAGATAGACCTATTTAAAGATTAGAGAAGTATGGATCACTTGCCTAAGAGGAGCTCGTGCAACAAGAAAAACTATCCTGGAGCGAGTGATAATACCTTATGAAGTTCTTGTGTTTGACGTCCCATTTGAGATACGGAGCGAAGTGACTTACCCGCCTGAAAAGCGATGTGGGTTAGTGTGATTACTAACCTTAAAACGTGGGCTTTTTAAATGCAGGAAATTGTTAAACGTGGAATGATTTACATTTGTTTGGAAGGTTTATGTAACTTGAAACTTAGCAAATCTAATATATCATCTCCGAGTGGACTGTAAGACACGAAACAGAAACCGTTGCGCTTTGCTTACTTAATTTCTTATTTTAGGAATTAAAAAAAAAGAAGAAAAAAAAGTGCATTAAATGTTTTTGCGTATTAACGTGTTTATAAGTTAACCTGCTCCAATATGTTCCGCACACAGCAATCGCAACTTGTCTTGTGTCAAAAAGAAGTTCAGAGCAGCTCGTTCGCGGTTTGCTGTATGACTTTAAGCCAGAAGGGACGATTTATTGTTTCTTAATGTTCTGATTATAATTTATAATGAAGTTTCACAAAGAACATTTTTGAAGAACTCAAATATGTTAAATAACAGCCGAACTGTGTATAGGACGCAGACCTCATACACGATCATTAGTGCAGTTTGCAATCCTTATATAGTAATACAATTCCTAAATTTCCTTATAGTTCCTTGAGTTTACCTTTAACTACAAGAAATGCTAGGGAACATATTCTATAGCATACAGGATAAATAATGTTAATAAACCCCTTTTCCTTCAAATTCTCTTAAGGCAGATTAATTTTGAAGCCAATTTTCAGCTTTGAGGATTCGTTAGAATCCTCTAATAAGGGAACTGTGTTTAAAACTTCTTCGTGAAGATAGGTTGTTTAAGATGCGAAAACTCCCCCTCCTTCCTCGCCCCCAATTGATGAATCTGTATTTTCTCCAAAGTTGTATGTGGCTCGTGTTTCATACTCAGGTTTTTCATTCCTCTTCAGAGGGCTTGATTTAAAAAAAAAAAAAAAAAAAGTTTAGTGCTTTTATCAAGAAGAAAAATGTGGTGTGGAGCAATTTTTTCCTGCTAAATGTTTAAACCACAGCTTTTTGCATATTCTATATTAGATAACTTCGTTGTTTCTGAACTGATGACTTTTAAGTGAAGGTAAATCTGATTGCACTTCTTTTCAGTTTTCATATTATCTTTTGAATATAAGGTAGGACACGAAATTTCAGGTTTGAAGCCAAATGAAAGGGTTGGATCGCAATTTTTTCCAAGACAAACAAATCTAGACTAAGTGCCTCTGATATAAGGGAAACTAGTCCTGGAACCTGATATCCGATGCTTGAAATCTGACACATACTACATAGCCTATCTTTGTATGATAGGAAAGCTGCATTTGGATTTGTGACATCACCATAAACTTGAAACATGAGAATTTAAAATTTTCGCCGGATAAAATAGCTCCAACCCATTTCCTCAGGTGTACAGATTAACATTAAAGTGCTTCCTGATAAATGGTAGTCAGAATGAGTATCTTCGTGAATAAGACTTTTTCCCTCCTTGAAATAGTATTCTTAAACGGTTGTTACACTGTTTTAGTTATTCTGATTCACATGGTAACATGTTGGCCCTTGATTGTCATACAAGGCTTTTTGCGTAATACTCTTTTTGCCTGATTTATAGTACGTAGTAAAATATGTTCTTTGTGGAAGGAAATATATATTTTTTGGTATAAGGATCATGTTAACAATGTACGAGTGTTAATAATTTGGGCACTAAGGTTTGTGAAAAGGTACGTATACAAGAGATTTGTTTTGCATGAACTTCTAATTGCATCATCGGGGTTTTCAGGCACTGTACTTACACCATAAAATGGTGAATAGAGTTGTAGCACAAATCAGTAGATTTTATTCTAAATATACAGTACTACAAAAAACAATTTTTTCCCTGTGTAGAAACCGGGCGGCATTATGTTTGTATTTAATTTTTGGAGAAACATTGTTTGAATGCTTCTTGTTTTCAATTTAAAAAAAAAAAGAATTTAAATAAACAGACGAATTAGATTTTTGCTGTAAATGTTTTATGTAGGATAACTAGGGCCACTGTTGACTTCTGACAGACTGTTTCGTCCTACAGGTATGGTGGGTATGAAGACTATGAAGAGGGTGGCGGAGAATACTACGAGTCAGGAGATGGATTTACAGGTAAGCGGTTGTCCCTGTAGTAATATTTCACGCTCTCACGTTTCTGCTGTTAGGTGATTTGATAAGATTTCAGTATCTAGTCATCTTTGGGGGTAAACACATTGATTAGTAATCTTTTGGATACACAGTACATGTATTTATATAGAATTTTCCTTCACGGAACGAAGTGACATCAATTTATAAATTTAAATTAGATTTATAGACCTTGAGTGCCCAGTAATTTTTATTTCAGTTACAAAAAATAAATTGACTACATTGTGAATGATGAAAAGATTGCTGCACTTTATTTGCCTTTTTATTGTGTAAGTGAAGTCCTTTTTAAGCTTTTAACATCTAAACGTTAGCTATATCAAAGATAACTTTGTAGTGGCTGCTAGTATCTGACTATATAGAATTAAGTAGTGGCTGTAGTTCGTTGCAATTTGGTATGTTGTAAAAAAAGGGAAATTCTACATTCTTAAAATAAAATTGAAACTTACTTTGATATGAAAGCAAATAAGGACTGCTACACTGCGCTAACATAGGTATCTTAATATTTGAGTTTATATTTGAAATTTATGGGCGAAATATCGTGTATACATATGCACTGAGGTTATTGTTCTCAGTCTACAGTGACGATTTCAACGTGTAATAACTTCAGGAAATTCTATACACCGCCATCGATAACTGCTATATGGTGACCTAGCATCGAGGTTTCACATTAGAATTGGCGAACACACTAAACATACCGGAGACACTCCTCTTCCCATATGCTGTTAATGGTGAGATATCTTCCTTCATTGAAATGTGGTGGAAGTAAATGAATATCGCAAATTGCGGTGTCTTCTGTCATTTTGTTCAAGTAATAGGACGGTCAAATGAAAGGTACGGCAGTACATGTTGTTTTGACGTAGCCATGCCCAGTTTCACTCACCCATTCAGATTAAGAATGTTAAGCAATAAATTGGTGTCAGGACGGTTGTTCCATCATAATTGGGATTTGCCGTTCGCTTTTTAGCGAAACTGCGTATCTTGTATATGTTATAACTTTCCATTGTAACTAATGAACAACGATTATGAGTCCCGTGACGAAACTTTTCAGCATTCACGGTACAATCTTCGGAAGTCTTCAGCACCTCATTCTTTGTAGAAAATTACACATTTCCTGTTAATCATTGAGGTACACATGCCTCTTCCACTGGATAACGTATTTCCATCGTGTCTTATTAGATGGTGCTCGTAGAACCGTTGAGTGCGATGTCTTCAGTGTTTTGCCAACGTCTTGAACACGTTCCTTCCGAAGTTTCTCTAACTCCAGATCACGGTGAATCGTCTCAAATGTTACAACGCAGCGTACCATACCTTGCCTGTACTTTGATTCTCCTTTTTCCATGAAAGCTGGTGTATGGCTTGCAGGACATCGGTTGGCTTTTATCTGCCGCACAGGAATCGCTCAAATCTTGTTGTTTTTTTGTTCGCTCGTTTGTTTGTGGGTCCTACGCCATTCTTCGCCATAATAAATCGAAGTTCCCTGTACATCTGAGTTATGACACTATTTGATATATAGAGCGCCGTTATGTATCCTTTTCAGCTTTCATCACACATATCACGGATAAACTTGTGCAAGACCGTTGATGTCATTCACTTCGCGCTAGATGGCACTACTGTAAAAATAATAGCTATAGATCGGAGTCAACCTCTAAAGATAAATCTCACCTTTGAATAGACAACTCAGAGCATAATTGGAGCAATAGACTGACTGAAAAGTTAATAATTATTCGAGCATTTTAAAAATCATATTTACAAAACATGGAAAATTGTAAAAGATTGTAATTCTCTCAGAATAGTGTTATTTGAGAAGTATATTTAGCTTTAAACTAGCATATACTGTATGACAATTCTATGAAATACTGAAAACTACACATCACTGTCCAAATTCTGGGTTATCCGTGCATGGAGTAATATTCGTGAAATTCCTCAAGGTGTTTATTTATTTATTTATTTATTTTAACTGCAAAAGAAACGTGGATGTGTTTCTCAAACTGTGAATTACTGAAGCTCTAGCGTGTCAGATTTAAAACTGCCTCAGAAGTACGTCAGAGGATGGTGTCTTGCACATCATTGTTTTCTCTTCTTGCATTTCGTTCATGTACTTTAAGAACAGTGCAGCTACATCACACAAATCTTCTGTATCAAATCTACGAAGTTAAAAGTTGTTTGCAGGGATTGCAGTTTTCGTATTATGTAAGCGGTTTAGAAATTACCGTTGCTTGTCAGATAGTCGGCAAAATAAAACTGAGCCTTTTGCGAACGTGATGGCGTTGAGAGTCTTTGCGCGTCGACTTGAAGCTAATTATATACAAAATACTGTTGAAATTCAGATAATCAGATTTGAGATATTGCGCCGTAAAGAATGAATTTTTCGTCAAATTGCGGTACACTTTTTTTCTCTCTATAAGAGGGCAAATACGCAAGCCTATGAAGTACTAGTGCTGTTATTTGTAAGATACGTTATTAAAAGCACCAACAGCCAAAAGACGGTTCAGTGGCTTTCGTTCAGGATTATATATATATATTTAGATATTCTCATCGCAGTGAGCAACCAATCACTGCAGAAGTGAATGATTCTGGCAAAAATTGAGCAAGACTGGTATGTGAACAGTCGTGATATCTCCACTGTTTTAAACATCCATTACCAAACGGTATTTAAACAGTTTGTGGAAAGCTGGTTAAAAAAAAGCTCGACATTTGGGTGCCAGATGAATCTGATTCAAACATTTAGTACTTGATCAAGTTTTTATCTGCGAATTACTACTGATCGTAACAAACACGAGCCATTTTTGGTGGTCACGTATTGCGTAGGCGCTAACGTTTTCGATTTGATGCGAGTGGTCCCAGGTTCGATTCTCGATGGAGACACTCGGTCGAAAAAGTGTCAAACTTTAAGTCCGCCATCTTCAGTGCAAATGTCGGAGTAATACCTAGGCCACTTCCGTCCTTCTCCATTCCTTTCTTCTTCAATTTCCCTAGTTAGTGTGATCGCCGAGAAACATTTTCCCTCATACGTAACGGGCTAACATGGCCATAGATACCGAAAGCACAGAAATCAAATTCCTAATCTTAATAGTCATTGCTGAAGAGAATCGCGAGTGATGAAAAGTGTATAACCTACAATAGCAATAGCGACAATGATCGTAGTCGAAGTGAAGAGAAGCACTATTCTGCTGGTAACGGCACCCAATAAAGTTACGCTATGTTTGGTGGGATAGGAAGGGGATCGTGTATCACGAGCTGCTTCTGCCGAACAGAACGATAGATTCGGACGTGTACTGTCCAAATTTAGCACGAGTGCACCTAACAAATAAAGAATTGGTCAACAGGAAAGGGTGTGCGTGTATACTACGCTGACATGCGGCTAGTCAGAAACTGAGAACTTGGCCGGGATTTAGTGCATCCACCGTATAGTCCAGATCTGGCACCTTCAGAATTTAATTTGTCTACACAATTCCCTGAACGGTGTTCAGTTAATTTCGAGAGACACGTAAAAACTACGTTCATTTTTTTAAAGCTGATACCACGTAAGTTCTACAACGATGGGATTCTGATGTTGCCAGAAAAAATGGCAGAAGTTAATCGAACAAAATAGTCATATGTGATTTCATGACGTTCTTAAATTTTAATAAATATATTCTCAAACTTTAAAGGCTCAGTACTGCTTAGGCAACCTGATATAATTTCATTTGGTTCAAACTTGGAAATTTGTGAACAAGCATTACATGCTGTTAGGTTCTCATTATGCATGTTAGGTAAGATCTTCAGGCGTATAAAGCTAACTTTCATTATTCTCGAAGAGCGAACCTCGTTCTAAAACAAGAAGATAGTCCTGTCATTTGTTTTCATCAACCTCTGTAGGCTAAAGTGAGCTGTAAATCTCAGCAACTAGAGCATTTTCTCTCCTCCTCGTATACGTATTGTCCCTGATTTTAAATGTGTGACCTTTCCTGCGTAGCCGTATGATAGAACGCTTGCTTTTTGTACTTGGTAGCATGCTGAAACCTAGGAGTACATCGGGTACGCGTAGTAGCTAGGATTCCATTTTATTAGGAGGTTCTCTTTCATAATTTTCACGAAATATCAATTATTAACGTAAATAAAGTTAGCCAGCAGTATTTAGTATGCAGTGTTGTATACAGAAATAACCATAGACATTCAAAAATTTTCGTTGACACCTTTCGAAAAATTGGATTTGGATGAATAACATAGTGTAGAAGCCAATAGTTCACACATAATATACAGGGTGGTAGGTAACTCCGCCGACAAACTTTGGGAAATGATTCCTTATATGAAATGGAAGAAAAAAGTTCTAACGAACATGTGTCGAGAAACGTCTCCTTTCAGAGTTATAAAACGCCAAATATTCGAAAAATAAAGTTTCAAAACGGCCTGGCTTAGAAACTATAGGGTATTTCCGAAGCGGTTTAAGGAATTACCAGGAACTATTATGCGTTCTGTCTAAATATGCGTTTCAGAATTCACCGGTACCAGCGAAACGAACACACCGTTAGTACTTAAAGGAGTATCCCTATACCTCAACTTCCTTTTTACAGTTCTTTTCGCCGATAACGGAGGATGGTAAAACACTAATCTTTAAATAGAGCGCATACTAGTTCCTTTGTAATTCCTTAAACCGCTTGGGATATGTCCTATAGTTTCTAAATCAGGGCGTTTTAAAACGTGATTTTTCGAATTTTCTTAGTTTCATAACTCTGAAAGGAGACGTTTTTCGACCCATGTTTATTAGAACTTTTTTTTTTTTCATTTCATATAATGAATCCTCTCCTAAAGTTTGTCGGTGGAGTTACCTACCATCCTGTATATATACAGGGTGTCCGAGAATTATCTATACAACTTTACGACGTTATATTTAAAGAAGTTAATGTGATATTTACATGCGGTTTATTGCATTCAATGCAGAAAGTCTTAAAGTTTTTTCAACACGATGGAGCTCTGCCACACTAGTCTTTAGAAGTTCGAGAATACCTGGATGAGGTGTTTCCCAATAGGTGGACTGGTCGCGACGGTCCGATATCATGGCCTCCGCGGTCGCCGGATCTGACACCACTGGACTTCTTCCTGTGGGGGTACCTTAAGGACATCGTCTTTGCTACGAAGGTAGCAAACCTTGAACAGCTAAAGCAGCGTATCCTTGCTGGTTTTCACACAGTAACTGATGATTTGCTGCAGCGCACATGGGATGAAATTGATTATCGTCTGACTATCAGCACACATGGTGTCCACATAGAGGTGTACTGAACAGGTAAAAAACTTTAATACTTTCTGTATTAAATGCAAAAAACCGCATTTAAATATCACATTAACTTCTTTCAATATAACGTCGTAAAGTTGTATAGATAATTCTCGGACACCCTGTTATATATATATATATATATATATATATATATATATATATATATATATATATATATGCGCGCGTCAATAGGTAAGAGTGAACCGAACAACACCGAGAATACACTAGAAATTATTCGATGTAGGTCGGTCGTGCCTCCTTGTTGAATGACAAGGTCCCAGTATTCTCCCTAACCAGTGATACAAAATGGTTGAAAGATATTACATGCGTATATTTAAAGGAAATTTCAGAGCATCTGCGTTACTCCCTACATTTCGTTGTAGACAGAAAACCATTAAGCAATAAGTTGTAGAATTTTAGGTAAACGACTAGGTCCAACTTTTAAAGGAATTATAAGGTTTCCTGAGCTCCTCATATTAAGAAAATGAAACTCAGTTTTTAATCTTTTATTATTTTCATTATTATTATTATTATTAATAATATAATAATAATAATAATAATGATAATAATATAAAAACTCTGTTGATAAGATATCGTAGCACCAAAGGGAGAGTGAAAGATGTAAGGGAATAGAGAACAACCAACATTAGTGTCCAATCCACAGCTTTTGGGTTTCGTCTGAACCAGGAAGCCCCCAATTGAAGAAACTTTAGTGAAGCTAGTGTTCACTGATTACAGCACCATCTATCAGAAATCGAGAAAAATATTTCAAATAAAATTACTTTTCCTCGTGGGATCCGAATCTGTAATAGAAAATGGGTGTCTCCATTTGAGTATCCGAAGTTTTCCTCATCCGACTTCCAGTGGGGATGGAGTGGGCTAATTTTATCACAGGGGAATTTTGTCCTCCAAAATATTAACCTTTTATTTTTATTTATTTATTTATTTTATTTTATTTATTTATTTTTTGTTTGTCCTAAGCTTACTTTTCCAGATATTTTGTAGTCTCAAGTTGAAAACCTCACTCTGTTTCTGTTCAAACACAATTCAGTCAATATCTTTTGAAACGATTGATTTTAAAGAGGAACGTATAGGAACCTTATTTTGTGTGTAAAATTTTATAAATTACAATTTTCTTCGTAAAATTATAGTTTTCGAGACAATTGCAAGAAACTGGAATTTCTCCCCCCTACACCTCAAAAAGAAAAGAATTTCTCAAATCAAGAGTGCTTGTGAGAATATGCGGAGGACATCAAAGTCCTCTACAAAAAATATCCAGCTTATTCGGAATTTTTCGTACCCCTCTCTAATATATATATATATATATATATATATATATAATATGCATGCGCCATAGCACGATTTACTTGAAGTTGGAGCGAAAAAGTTTAGTGCAATTGGCCGGACCTTTTTATTATTTCTGATTTGCTGGTTCCATAAGTTCCATAAAAGTTTACAATAAAGTTAAATTAAAAAGCACAAATGTTAATTTGGTTTGAATTGAAAATCTGCGTTTTTTTTTTTTTTTTTTTTTCACTCTCCCGCACAGAATACATATTAGTAACGTGTTAACTATTTCGTTATGATGAGTAGGTGAGGACATCATTCTATATTGACAAAAGTGCGATATATGAAATTGGAGCATACCCACTAGGCGGGAGGAAAATCTATACAGATAAATGTGGCACATACGTAATTCATTTCACTGCGAGAAATAAAAGATCAAACATGTTGTCAATTTAGATATTTTTTCCCCTTTATCACTTAGTTCATTATCTTCTACAGACCAATGTTTTCTCCCTCTTAGATCCTACACCAGTTGTTCTAATCAAGTTATTATTATACATTTGAATGGTCCTTGCCATGACATAACGTGACGAGTCGTAGCTCAAAGCGCGCAGCATCCATAATTTTCATTAGCTTAACACACCTACTTTAAGATGAGACTGTTCATAGCAGTTTTTCTGTATGCCAGTTAAATAATATGTATGAGGGTAGAACTGTTATTTACCGTAAGAGTAATATTTTAAAGCACGTTAACTGGCTATTGTCTCTTGAATTTGTGCATTTATTCGATGCTTTAGTTGTAAAATTTGTTCGTTACTGCAAGAATGGTTTTAAATTCTTTGTGAAGGGTTAGTGATTTTTTTCGTAGAATATTTACCCGATGCCTTCCAATCAAAAAGATCATTCAATGAAATAGGCAATTAATACAATCTTGTAGAAGCGAAAAACAGGTTGTTTGCTGTATATCCGACCTTTTTCGATTCGGTGCTGCCACTTGGCGTATCATGCTGGAACTATGCGTTTGCTGGCGGGAGTAGTGTTGTCTGACCTTGTAAGTGTGTGAGTATTGGTAGTTTCGCCGAAAATCAACCAATACTGGGAGGGATACGTAATGGACCTTTTCCATGCTAAGGTTTCGTACGTACGCATTGTGAAGCAGTATCAGAAAATGGGTTAACGCACGGGGTGGCTACTGCGAAAGCTATTGTGGCCCGTCACACACAACAAATTCCCTTTACGAAACCTTCATCCACGAAAACCACTAGAAGAAGGGCTGCAAGCAAAGTGACACCCATAGCCAAAGGAAGTCCGTCAAATGACGTGCCAACAAAATCCCCGATTCAACGTGATATAGGCCATAGTTAGTATCTCGCACTGTCAACTGTGGACAAAACAATTTCGCAAGTCTCTCATGTTGAAGTGTGTACGTGGAAGGGCCGTGTAGACCACTGCTACGGCGTCACATTGCCGAACGTAAGACGAACTGCAGGAAACTCTGAGAAGAACCTGGTGGGTTCCAAATGAAAAAAAGTTGTCACAATGGATTAATCATATGTCCATCTCGCTGCTGGTGGTCACATTCGGGCGATCCCGTACCATGACATTGACGAGAAGGTTCGCAGCAACTTTGTTCGTCAGTGCAGGGAAAGTTTTCCTCGTGGCTTTGTGGTTGTTACGGAATTTGGATGTGAGGGTAAGTTGATGATACGCAAGATAGACAAAAACGTGAAGGTGAATGCAAGATATTTCCAAGAATCCATTTTGATACCTATCTAGAGACATCCCATAATTGTATGGAATGGACGCGAACCAGGTGATCACCCGAACACCCTGGATGTTCTATGAAAAGCTTGTATATTTCCCATGTCTGTCCTGCATCGGAGCTTGCCATAATGGAAACTGCGATGCCATGTGATAGTCCACAATGCTGGGGGGTCCAATTAAACATAAAAAATGGTCGGATATAAAGTGAACAACCGTAAGTAGTACTTGAAGGTGATAGTTTACTCGCAAAAAATTCAAAGCGTGCCAACTGAAAATATGAATGTCCAAATAATCTCTTAAATAACTCTTACCATTGATACTGGATGTATTGATTAGAGATCTTATAATTCAGGTATATCGTGACCATATTCAACATATCTACATATACTTTGGGGGACATAACCTGGACATTGATTCACCCTGTGTAACGCTATGGTATAGGGTATTATTTGTATGTGTGCGACTTTTTACGCTACACACCTTGCATGCTTCTATATCGTTCTATTTTAGTCTGATACGTATTTTAGTCTTTTAGAAGTACGTCCGACATAAGGTTTATATTGAGCGTAATATTTTAGTGGTAATGTGAAAAATCGTACTCAGATTGAAATTAGAGACAAAAAGTATTTATTTACTAAAAACAAGCACTGAATGAAACTACAGTAGTACATAATAAGAACGCATAATGAATTTATTCATTGGAACGTGACTTCACGGAGTAATACGAAATGTCAGTGATGTTAAATTTTGAATTAAAAGTTTCAGAATTTGTTTCCTGTATCTACATAATGGCCTCTGTATATAAACCCAGAGGAATGTCCAGTAAGAAAATCATGTTACATACTATAGTTATTCACCATGTTTAATTCACGTACTATCACTACCAACCTCATTTTTAATTCTTTTATTAACTGGGATACCATTTTCTCCCCTCTTGTATACAACACATGTTAACACAGCGAAATACAAAGAAAAAATGGGTAATTATATCCCAGAATGATTAGCATTAATAGTTTCCTTCAGACGAAAGTACTAACCAAAATGAAGTTGATACATTTTCGTCACTTAGGTTTCTGTGCGCTCAGTCTGTTGTATGTGATGTAGTATTGCAGAACGTGAATAGCCCTAATTTTCATCCTAGCCCCCTTCCCCTCCCCTCCAGTTCTACTCCTTCACAAAACTTCCAAGATGCCATTTAACACTACGGTATGAAAAGTTTTCAAGGAACGTCAAACTGAAACACACAGTCGTATTCCTGTGAAGGCACAAAGGCTGTATTGATGAATGAGCCCGATCCAACATGAACATTGTCCGGTTTAGTGTGACGTCGGAGCTGAAAGAGAACGTACAAACCCAGTCAATTATTTCTGTTTCTTTATACAGTATTATTTTTTCTAACAGTTCACTTTTTCTTCATTATCGGTGTTTAATTTTTTGCAATGTTTCCTTTTGGCTTTTCCATCCAGTGTCTTGAGTGTTACTCTTTATCGTTTCAGTAAAGTTGCATTATTTCTAACTAGCAAAATACCCGTTCTTCGCACGGGGAGAAAGTTTTAGTTTGAACATTAAGGGGTGAATTTGGATTTAAGCGGCATCGGAAATGTCACTGTTCGTCTCAGCGATCCCGAAAACTATGGATTCTGCACTAATATTGGTCATATTCCATCATATCTTTCCCTCCCTTAAGTTTCACCGTCAAAGTAAAATGAATAAAAACCATCCGAGGCCCGAACCCCATCTATGTTGAAAATTTGAGATCGGTCGGGTGGTTCAAGAGCTAGGAAGTCACAAACATAGTCACTTTCATTTATATACAGTAGAGCGTCGATTATCCGAAGTAATTGGGGGACATGGGTGTTCGGAAAACTGGTTTGTTCGGATAATCGAACTGTACATGTTTATTTGCCAAAAAGAAGTACTGTACAGGAAGGGGGGGGGGGCGCAATCCTTCAAACTGCGCGGAGCGGCACGCCTCAACTTTAAGCTGGCGCAGCTGTTGCTGTGAACAGCTTTGATACTGCCGCTACTTCTACAGCCAGTGCCAAACCGACAGAAGTGTGCTGATTGTTGAAACACAGCGACTGGCGGCTTGGCCGGTCAGCAGCGCCTTATGAAGGCCCCATTAGAAGCAATGTTCCGCCAGCGGTGGCTCAGTGTGGCGACTACTGTGGGAAACTTGGTTTGGGAGTGAGGGGGATGATGGACTGTAGGGTGGGAGAGTAACAGGTGCGAGCGAGTACACAGTTCGGTTAAGCGGTCGTTCGGTTGACCGACGCTCTACTGTATATATAAATCGATGTGGTAGGAATTGAGTGTGTATCCCACATAATTTGTTTGCTTCGTTGGGTGTTTTGTATATTAGAATAGTAAGGAATTATTTTGTTTTATGCATAAGTTTTAACGCGCTTTTTTAGTACTGAACTCCCAATTAGACTTCCGGTAAAGATAACAATTGATATGTTCACTGTTAGTAACTTTGGCAAGCTTCATAAATTGCTGAAAATGTACTTCAAATTTTAATAGACATGTTACAACTTTGAATTAGTATGCCCATATATTGTGATAGTGAAGTTGCATAATCAGGAAGTCCAATACTGTCACTAAATATCACATTCTCGCGGATAGAATTGAGAGATTTGAATTACCTTTTACGTATACAGAAGAAAATTATTCCATGCTAGAAGTTGTTTAGTTCAGCTGTTGTAATTAAGTTTTGCTCTGCTAAGATATTTGCAGTTCTAATTCTCAACTTAGATCCCCCCCCCCCCTTTTTTTTTTCCTCAGCTTCATTTGCTCTATGTTTTGAATAAAGTTCGCGCGTCCCATGCTCGAGTATAATTCAGGAATCAGTTAAAAGTCTTGAGAAAATTACTTTAAGAAGATAACAAGAGTTTTTGTGTGTAGGCAATACATTCATGCCAAAAATGATTATGCCTAGGTTTTTAGATTTCACTCGTAAATCAGCCAAGTGCTAAATAAAAAGGCCATTGTTTTTGGTAGTAAATTAAATTTCCATAGTGAAACCAAACTTAGAACTGTTGAAAGTCAAACGTTATTAACAATTAGGATATAATTCCAATAATTTTATTAACACTGTTAGTCAAAAGTAATACAATTTATTTATAGAGGTCAGTGGTTTTAGTAAAAGAAATTAGTATCTTGCATGTTTATTTTATTAGAATGGTGATACCAGAATGACAATTTTATGTAATCTAAACTTAAATATTTTAAATGTAATTTTGTGTAAAAATAATTACAAATACCTGTATATTAATAATATGTAACAATAAGCTTAAAATTGAGACTTGAAAAGTCGGTTTCGGTTTCTTAAATATATAAATTGTATTTTCATAATTTTTTAAATCTGTTATTTGCGAGGTGTTCACTGGGGTTAATTGTAAGATCAGTTACTGTAATTCAGTGTGTTCCGGTGGTGGTTTTTCACCTGTTGCTTCTGTTTTGTAAGGTGAAATCGTTCCAAAGAGTGAGCGAGCATAAATTGGACTCAGTTTTAGAGATCACAGATTCTCGATTCATTGATCCAGTATATATGTGAATGTGCTTTCCTAATAGTGAAAATTTTAAGAATCTATAAATCTTTAAATCCCATTCTAGTTTTCACAATTGCACTACTGAGCCTGTCAAAATTCCGGACTTATCATTTTGTATGTTGGTGGTTGTGTGTGTTATATAGTATTTTGAACTAACTTGAAATCTTAAAAACGTAAAATTGACTTTCATAGTATACTTACGAAAGCTTCTACACATGACAAACTTGGTTGGACAACACACTTATTTTCTTTTAATGTATGAATGTTCAAGATAAAATTTTTAATAATTTTATTATAAAATTATGCTGAATAAATAAACATAAATATTAAAAACTATACTGAATCCATAGTGACGTTCTAATAGTTAACCACAAACCATCCTTTATTCCTTTGCTCACAGACACTACTGGCGGCCGGTGGAAGAGCTTCAAAGCACCAGGTTCTATGGACAGAGCTCGCTTTCGACCAGTGCCATACGCCCGACCCAAGTAAATCAACAACAGCAGTCTAGGTTGGCCAGCACAAGGGGGCATCACTGACAACTAAGGACTACTTCCATCTTCCTGCCTGCCTGCTGGCACAACAATTATTTTATATTGTCTGTCTACAACATAAAGAACAGAAGACTACAACTATGTGATGGTGATAAACTGTGCTTGTCTGATAGCCTCCTGTGTCGTGTCCAAGAGAGTGAGAACAGGGACTTGCGAAGGTGAGGGAGAAAGAACAAATTCTCTCTCACACATGTTTACACATGTACTCTTCACTCTTGCTCTCTCCATGTACTATTTGCAGGTTTCCAACTCACACTTCGTTGTGGGCATGTTGTGTTCAGGTTTCATTGAACCTCTATCCCCATAAAGAAGTTAACAAAAAATTTTATGTCCAAATAAATGTGAGTTAAAAAAGAAAGCACGATCATAGTTTAAAAAAATGCATTTTTTTTAAATAAAAAAGAAAACATATACACACACACACATTGAATAAATCTTAACAAGAAAGTATTTGTCTGGACCAATTCATTTATTGTGAATACACCTGCATTCACGTATTTCATGCAGTTTTCTGTATTCTTAAATAAATAATAACTAATAAAAAATAATTGAATAACCTGCAAAATAATTAGAAAATTTTAAACAAGACCCTTGCTCAAAGGTAATTTCAATAGAAGTGGTAAGTTAAGTAAGTCACCCAGCAACAGTAATTTTTTTTCTTCGTGAATACATCAAAATTTGGTATGCTGTGTATCTTTTATTTTTTTTTTTTTTTTCCCCCTTGGGGAAGTTGTTTAATACCTTTTCCGCCCTCTCAATGTTGGTTATGACAACCCTTTTGCATGGCTTTTGTGTTAAGAATAGTTTACAAGCTGTGGTTTCATCCATTATTGTGTTGCAACATTACTTTGGTTTGAGTTTTTGTTTTTGTTTACATGTTAATGCTTTCGAAACAAGAGGATATACTCAATTCGTATTGACAGATCAGAATATTGGCATTTTAAACCTGCGAAGTTCAACTACTAATTATATAATTAAAGTAGGTATTTGTTTCAGTATATTGCGTTTGCCGTGTGCTATTCAGTATTTTTGTGTAACTTTCCTTAAAAAGCAATTGTGCATGTACTGCGTTCCTTTTAGCATATCCTACTTTTAAACTTCAGATTTTGTGCAGTATGTATTTGCTCTTCCTCAAGCATAGTTTCGAAATTGGTAAACAGTATACCAAATTTTATTATTTTTTTAAGTATTAAAGAAATATATATATATATTCGCAGAGTGAAATGAAGAAGAAAATTTATTGTAGAACAATGGGTGATTTTTCTTTTGCTGGAAGAATGTGGAAATGCAATATGCTTTATTTTTCTCTTTCTGTCCGGGATTATTGTATTATTGATGCTATTGGTGTTTTGGGATTTAAGCAGCAGTAGCAGATATTTTTTTTTCCACGATGATAAACTATTTTTCACTCATGGTATAGGCATATATAGATATATATGTATTGGTACTTGTCGACGTAGGAGAGACGGTGAATTAAGCGTTAATGCTTTGTTTTCCTAAACTTTATTTCGGGGTATATTTATGACCACCTCATGCTTCTAACCAAAATCATAATGTGAAAAAAAAAATTCAAACTGTGAAGAGAGAGAGAGAGGAGAAAAAGTATATAAAGCAAGGTTTTTTAACAGAAGAGAAAGATGTTTTTCACAGTCTTCCAGTATAGCTCTATGTATCTCGTCACCCTAATTTTTATATATATAACAATGATAATATATGTTTGATTATTTACCAGAAGGGAGTGTAATCTGTAGCTAATAGCTAAAAGAAAAAGTCTTCTGAATTTCATAATAAAGAATATATTTTAATGAATGAAATACAAAAAAAGAAAAAAAAAGACTGCAGTTATGCTTGTGGTTATGAACTATTTTGAGAACTATTATGAACTATTCAGTTTTTAAACTATTATTATTTCTTCCTTATTGTATTAACCGTGGGAAATAATTCAAATCTCCTTCAAGATATGGTGATTAAAATTCCTACTTTCAATTTTTCCTTTTTAAAAAAACAATTTTAATTAAAACAGTTTAAAATTTGCTTATGTATTTGATGCGTAATATTATTTAAGTATGTGGGGGAAGGTATATTTAAACAAGTATACGGATTTTAAAACGGGGAAAAATCTTAAGAAAGATGAAGTCCTTAGTCAATGTGAAACATTCCACGCACAATCAAAGAACGTGTTTTCTTTGCATGAAAATATCCCTATTTTAAGTACTATGCTGTTTGGATAGACCAAATTAAGAGCTTGTATTTCAATACATTCAAAAAAAAAACTTTAAAAGGAAAAAACTTGAACCCTTACAGTGAATGTAAGGACCTTAAATTAAGATAATATAAGCTTTGCTAAATAATCTCGTAAAGTTGAAACAAAACTGAGTATGTTTCTTTCTCAGTAGAATGTAAATAGGTGGCTTTGAGTAGAGAGAAAGTTTTATTCCGATTTAATGGGAATGCTTTCATTATTTCAGTGTAAACGTAAAAATACTTATACTAATGCTTCCCACTCTTTTCTGATGTGTTAATATTTTTATTCCTGTCACACGAGCTGAAAGACATTATTTAATTTGACATTTAAATTTATGTGTCTAAATAATGTGTAGTTGTGAAATATTTAACATAATATTTTTAATTTTTTGACAGTTAGTATAGCATTTAAAAATTGAAACGAGAGAAAAAAATATATCTAGTAAAGTAGATTCAGCTTTCTGTATTATTCCCCTTTATCAAATGCAAATAAAGTTGTTGTAGTGAAAACGAAACAAAAAAGTTTTACTAATTATTCAAGCATCTTATTCAGGCACCAGTATTTTTTATTAAATCACAGCACTAAACAGCCTCACAAAATCATCATCTTACAGTACATAATTTAGGATCGCCGTCTCACATGGAACCAAATTCCCAGGTAAAGATACTTGGTTTTAAAAATTTTGTATTTTATCAGAACTCAAAAAATCTCAAAAAAAAAATGCTAATTATAAATTCATACCTTTAATTCCTTAAACATGTGATCCAAACTATTATATAATCAGAAAGGCTAAATAATATTAAAAAATACAATCTGATGGGTTAGCTTTGTTAAATTGCCTTAAAAATGAAAAACAGATACACCTCCTTAAAGTCACATTCTTTTTTATTTTTTGGGGGATAGGGCAGTGGTATGTTTTTAAGAATTTATAGTTAGCATAGTGTATTGTGTTCTGTATTTTTTTTTCTTACATGTGTAGAGATCTAGTATGCAAATGTTTAGAAGTTTCTTAGGAACAAATAAAATTTTTTGTAATGTTTTTTTTTGTTTTTTTTTTGTTTTTTGTTTTTTGTTTTTTTTTTTTTGTCTTTTAATTTGTCGTACTTCACAGTAGTAGTTTTCATTGTATTTTTTTTCTTTAAATGTTGACACCATAATTCCGGCTACGTTAGTATAGTTTCTTCGAGATTTACACATCAGTTTATTTGTTCCTATTTTGCTGTTTAAGTTTACTAAACCGATGGTATCATTTCTAGTTTCGTGCTCCTTGGCACTTTCACGTCATTATAAGTTCTGTTTTCACTTTGTTCAGATTTTTGGAGAAATCTTTCAGGTCAAGAAAGAAACTAGTTCATCGGATATATTTATTATTTGAATTATTATTATTATTAAATTCAGGAATATGTTTCCTCATTTTAAATTCTTAATCGTAAAGGATAACCAAAATCTTACTACAGTAAATTTTTGAGTATTTCTAAACCGAATTTTCTAGTTGTGTGTATATATTTGAAGAGAGAGATTTCGTTCTTGGCCAGTAGATATACATCAGTGCTCCGAAGATCTGCATTATTTTATTAACGTGTTTATATGGTATTTAACGAAGCCTGACATATTTTCTGTTACATGGAAAGTGACAAATGTTGTGTTTTCGTATTAGTATTAAAGGTAGCACGTTATGTTATTTTTGGCTTATAATTTAGTTTAATGCTAAACATGTTACAAGTGATCATTATTTTGATATAATTTTAAAAAAACTTGCGTTGTTGAACATTATCCCAGATGCAGCTTTGTAGTTTGTCCGGGAGCACAGTAATGGGTAGATAGGTGAGAGAACAACAAGCAGTTCCCGAGTTTTTATTCTTTTAATTAATTCAGTAAGCATGTTGTAGGCCTGCATCAAGGTTCTTTTATACTGTAATATATGTAATTACCATCCTTAACATATTAAATTGAAAAATCGGATCAGATCGTATTTCTGTTCACGTAATTAATTTTCACACAGAGTTTGTATTTCCAAATATAAACCTCAAGAAGTAAAGCCATGCAAAATAGGATATATCATTTTTTTTTCTCCCACTTACGCTTATATAGGAATGCATAATGATTGCTTTTTTTTTCTTTCTAAATGGGAACAGTTACGAAAAGTATCAGTAATAGACAGCGATTTGATGCTTACAAGGGCAAGTGGTTAGTGTATAAGAATAATGTAATGATTTTTTTTTCTCAAGTTAAGCATCCAGGTCTTAAATATAAGTATTTTAAATCAATTTTGTAAGCATCACATTGCTGTTAAACATTTTCTCAAGATATTTCCAGTTTTTCTAAAATTGTATATATGTTTACAACTTCAATTCCATATTTTAGCAGGAATGTTCCTTATATATAAGATGCAAAGATAAAATAATTAAACAAGACACTTCTTATAAATGGCGTATTTGCCTAAAATAGTTTTCATTATAGCTTTATAAATGGAAATTAATGAAAATATCCAAATTATATTATGCAATGCAGAATTGGTAGCTATATCGATTTTAAGATAACTAATGTAACAGCGTGTAATGTTTATGTCAAATCATTGCTCTTAAACTTTTTAGAGTTCTTAAATCTATGGCACAAGAATCCTTTTTTAGGCAAAATCATGATTGTGGTGCACATGGTAACTGCATCTTAATTATATTAAAAAATAAATAAAATTGATGTTTCATTTGATTTTCGTTGCATTTATCTTTTTTAAACCAAAATGAAGTAAAGTTTTTTAATAAAATATTTCTTAAAAATCCAAAATTTCTGTTTTATTTTCAAGGAAATCGAAAAAATAGTGATGCTGTTAAATTTTGTGGTCAAAGAATACTAGCAGTAGTAATACAAACTTCTGTAGATTTCAGAGCGTCAGCTTAATCTCTTAAGTAGTCATAGCAATGAGATGAAATGTCTTCACCAAGCGTAAATAAGTTGCTAAATAACTTTCGCATTGTAAAGTAGCAGTACTCCGCATTTGTTCCAAACTAACCAGATAACGAGATATTGAAAAGTTTCTAAATTTCATGCGAATTAATATATATTGTAGTATATATCGCAGTAAGTAATAATCTTATTAGTAACTTGTATGGCATAAATTATAGTGGTATATTGGCAGTTCACATGAAAATGTCTGAGGGATTTAATTTAGTGAAGTGTACGTATAGAATAGTTTATATGATGAATGATTTGGGGAAAATTACTTGCTTTCAAACAATAATTTTACAAAATAATAATAATAAAATAAATAGTGTTTATTGGAAATCTAGATGTTTGGTGCATTCATTCTGACTGAAAGCTAAGGAAGTAATGAGTGCAATGTATATCAATCATTAATCTTTCTTATTGAATAATTTCCAGTAAATTATACGAAAATATGTCAGGTACTTTATATTACAGATGCTAGATAAGAGTTCTATTTATATAATTTTCCTATAGGAAATAGGAAATATTGCATGTATATATTGTAGTTAAAGCCTACGACGAAATAACAATTTTAACCTGTAAACATGATTGATTGGAAGTGGTATCATCGGTTTCATTTGTGTTATCAAATGGTAGTGTTCGAATAATAATAGTTTATACCTTCTTTAGTGCATCCTGTGTGAGGACGAGATGCATCTGGTGAAGTCGTCCTAAGAACTCCAGACAACTGGAACAGGTAGGGAGGCATAAAATATGTGATCTCATTGTAAACTTATGCATGTGTTGATTGGACAGGCTTTTCTAGAATTGTGAATGCAAGTGGACAGTGAAGTTCGATTAGCACAAATCTTGTCACGCTTGCTCTATTTAATCCCCAAATCCGTATGAATGCGAACGAATTGCATCTGTACAACTATAATCTTCCCTCTACACTTTTCTTCCTGATTTGATATTTTCCATTGCTTTAGATAGACCTGTAGCATTTGCTTCATAATTCAAGTACATGGTCTGTTCAAATAGTATTATTCTCTCGTGGAAACAAATATAGCATGGATGTACACTGATGGGGGAACGTTGGTTACACTTACATACACGTGAATTTTCCCGCCTCCAGCTAACACTAGTAACTGGTAATCACTCGGTAAGCAAGTATATGAGTGTAGTTAACGACAGTCTGGCTTTTCAATATCCACAAAAACACGAAATAATGTAGGTAACACTGCATCATTTTTCCCAGTAACTTTATATTGGAAAGGACTGAAAATTTACGCAGGCTTTAGGGAGCAAGATAACCTTACACAAATTGAGGAATGGTACAACCGGCACAAAGAAAACCGCATGTCGGTGGAGAACGAATCACGGATCTATGTGCTCTCAAGAAGCCTAAATAACAACTGACTAGGTACGAACTTGATCCATGCAGGCCCTCCTATCACTGTCAAAAAGTCGGTGAGGTGGAGGTAAACAACAGAAGCAGATTAAGACTATTCTTGATCAAATAGTTTACTTGTTTGTCAGGCTCCCTACTATTCGGAGTGACTCGTCTTTATCTCAGTCAAATATCTCTAAAAAGGGTGCAGATATAGCAGTAAAATTAGCAAACTGCGTCTGTCCAGTTGTACTGCATTTCCAGAAAATTCTTGCCACCAACAATAAAAGCAGTGATAGTGTGCGTACATACTATTTTATATATGTGTGTAAATGTGTACGCAGTCCCATTTATACTATAAAGAGGATTAGTTTCAAATTTGCAATGCGTAATCGTATGTGTGTATATATATATATATGTATATATATTTTTCCCAGTCAAACGTTGGCTACTTTGTGATTAGACGTCATACAATTGTTGACAATGTATCTTTTTCACAAATATCCGTACCAACGAAATCAGACAAACTTAGATGCACAATGCTGTCACTGCGAAAGTTTTTTCGAGTACCTAAATCGGGAAGAAAATTTAGTCATTTTAGTATTTGTTCTATAGTGTTCCAGTAACATGTTGACTTGAATAATTTGTTTTCATCGTGCTTAAGATTTGATGTTATGTGGTGCATGTGATCTGAATATCATATGGAATCTACTGAAATTCCGGAATAGTTTTATTATTATTTATTTATTTGAACGAGCACCGTCCTTCCTCTAAACATCTGACCATGTGTTTGGGTAGTTCTGGGGTAGCTATAGTTACAATATACTTCAAAAGGGCCAAGGATACAACACCAATTGCAATCCGGCCCACAAATAAGGATATAGTTCTATATTTTACCTGTACCGAATATTACTAAATCTTTGCAGCGTTAACTCAGCAAAAGATGGCATGTACCGTACCTCCCAATTCAATTCTAACGGATAATAGTCTCAATATAGTAGATACATCCAAGTTAAAAGCAAATCTTTCATTAAAAAAATAAAATAAAAAAAAAAGTTAGTGTCCTTATTTTTTTAATAACAATGCAAATAATATAATTTTACAGCTGCGAAGTATGTATATCTATTTTTTTCTCATTTCTCGCTTTTTTACACTTTATTTCACCATTTAATCCCTATAACCAAAATATTGGACATTTGGATGTACAGTTCAGAATAGAATTCGTGTGCATTTGCAAAACACTGTAAACTCTAAAATTGAATCTGCCAAAGGTATTTTGTACACCTCTAATTGTACCAATTACTGAAATAAGACTCACTGTTCTTCCACGTGTAACAACAATACAGTTCAGAAATGCACACTTCATTGCAATACGAGTAGCGCTAATGCATGTGGTGAAGTATTATTTGCGTTTATTAGCAAATCTTTTCAGTTTGGTAGCCTGAATCGGTATGCATGATTGTTTTTTTAAAAAGTCATATTTTTAAAATTAGTTGAGTAAACAGTGTTGTTAGGATATAGTTGAGGATTGATGATGCCAAAGATGATGATGATAATACTAAATAAAGGTTTCTAAATATCTTGTTGAAAGTTATTTCCTTTCCTATGTGTACTGTATGCAATTTATTGTTGGATACATTGAAACTTGTATATACCGTGGCATTCAAGTTGATTACTTAGTGCTATTGCAGCTAAATAAACATGTGAATCAGTTTTTTGTTCTGGGAGCCTTGCCAAGTAGCATTTCTACATTCTTAATTTTCACGTATTTCCCTCTGACAAGTGCCCAGGAAAGACAAACTCAATGACCCAAGTATGAGAAATTTCTGGTCGTACGTCGGAGATGGACAACTTTTGATTATGAAAGAATTGGTAGACTGAGAATGTGGGAGGAAACGAAAATTTACCGGACTTAATGTTCACCACAAACTCGCGTGGGCAGGAATCGAACCAAACATCATACACAGAAATGGCAACGGTGAAGTACTAATTTATCAAGGCCATGTGTACGTGTATCAGCAGGATATATCAAAGTTAGAAAGGCTACTAACTTCTCTGGTTTTACTGTATTGGATGATTTATAGTTAAATTAATCATTTGTAAAAATGTCCTAAGCTCATATTCTACCGTGAAGAGCAATCAACAAGACGTGACAACATACTAAGTAATTAAAACACGTCTTGGAATATGTTTATTTCTATAATCATGTTGAAAATATCTTTCTTCGAAGAAAGCCTATACAACACATGGTCGGCTTTACAAGAAATGGCACTCAGAATTATTGTATTTTAATATATGAGATGAAAGAATGTAGTAGTCAAATTCTACTCTTGTAGAAAGCATTTTTGAGCTGTATCATTTCTTAGTCTTGGTGCTGAAAAGGAATGTTAAGCCCGTAAATACCAGGTCGTTCGCAAATTGTAAATACCCCAAATGCTTAATTCCATCGTACTTGAGATACCTAGTGTGCTAATGATGGAATGGTAAGTAGGATCAGTTGAAGGACTTAAGTTAATTTTTGTATCGCATAGCTCTTAATTTTTGTAGCGCAGAAATTTATCATAATGTAATGAGTGGTATATGAACGTAGAATTCACTGCGATGTAGTTTCAAATCTTCGGTGTCCTCAAAATGAGGAAGGCAGAAGGTGCACCTTGAGAAAGGGTAACTACTCTTAAAAGGCATATGTAGAAGCAGATCTCTCCAATACCATTAGGAACCTTACCCCAGGTACCTCTTGTAACATCTGTCTTTATATGTATGCATAACAAATAGCAGCACCATGGTTTTTATTGAGATACTTATGTCATGTACAATTTCGGTGCGGTTAAACCCCGAAAAACACTTTTGTGTACGCCACTGTGTTTCAGGAACTAATTTCATTTTCCCAGTTATAGGAATTGGCGTTCTAAATACTAAGGAATTAATATTGCGCTGGTAATTTTATATGCAGTGTACCCACTGTTCTGGAAATTCATTCTTGGAAGCATGGAGAATACAATTGAAGGAAATTGGTTCGTTCTGTTGTAAATCAGTATTGATCTCTATTGTCATGATTGTGTATGTTCAAATAAATAAACTAAACCCCAGTACACAATGGATTAGCCGTTTGCCAATGGTCTGAAAAGTTAATCGTAAATTCATAATCAATTTGGCAGACACGTAATGACTGTGCCTAGTAAGGAACAGCTGATTATGGAGATGGGCGTAGAATATGGCTAAAATTACACAGAAAGCGAATCAAGCCCTCCGTGGGCATGGGAATAGTCCTCAATGCCCGAATTGAACCTGTATTCAGGATATGTGTATGCTGTACTACTGAGAGTTAGTCTAGTTTTCGCATAAGCGCAACATAAAACCTAAATGCTTCAATAGTATGTCGAACGTTAGGACAAACAAATCGTAATCATTATTTTATTCATCATGATAATTAACTACGTTTTCGTAGTCTTTGTAGTTTTATAAAGAAGTGGAAGGAAACTGCTTGAACGGAGTTGAATTTTCGTGTAAAAACAAAAATGTTCCAATGAAACTGTGTACATTCCATGCTCGAAGAATGAGCGTCCATGTTGTTTCATTACTTCCGTATACATAAATGTGAAAAAAAAAAAAAATGTAAACTTGTTAAACATTTTCAGAAGCGAAATGTCTTTTTCTTTTGCAGGATTCGTCTGTTCCCAACCCATACAAACAAAACCGAGAAAAACAATGCAAATTTACTTCTGTATAATAACGGAAGTAGATATTCCTGAAGTTGAGATTATATTCATATTCCTGTGTACTGGCACTTAACGTGCTTTGTACAAAATAGGAGAGAAAGAAATAGGCTGTGTATATATTTCAAGTTTCGAATCTTTCCCACTCCCATCCTTAATACTTTTTTTTTAAAATGTTAGAATAACACAGTAGAGAGACTGTTCGTACATTTGTCATTACTGGTTCAAATAAATAAAAATCTAGGCATACTCATATGACGTACACACAAATACAGACCATTGATTCATTATTTATAGTTGATCTTCTGTTGTAATATTACGTCATTAAGAAAGAAAACACAACTTCAAAGTTGTATAAGTACAAAAGAGTTGAAGATGATATTCGCAGGTTTCAGACACAAATTACTGTGGTTTAAACTTTGTCCTTCACAGTATATGACAAATAGTTATGCTCAATAGTAATTCCCATTCATGGGTATGGGTTACGCTGGGGATGACAGTCTTAATGCAAATCTCAAGATAATAGTTCTACGTATACTTGTTCAAGAACAAAATATATATTTGTTTGTTTATTAATCTGGTTCCAGTATTCTTAGTAGTAATTTGAACACACTTTATTGTAAATTTAATAAAGATGGTAACTAGTTTGAAACCGTAAAGTGTGCTCGAAGAACAGGAAAATACAAGGATAAATTGAAAACAATTGAACGATTTTATTGCTACATTTTTCGTAAGGGTATACGTATTAAGAAAGAATTGCGTTTTGCACTTAAATATTGTTGTTCCCATTGCCTGCATTCATCGTCCGTATTTACATTTTTTTTTTTTTTTAAATGCTGACTGTTTGGCGATAATATTTGTGTTGAAAAAACTGTAGATATTATTTCAACGACAGGGCGAGGATTATCTAATTGTGCATATAGTGTACTAAAATATTGAGTGTTAATCAACATCTAATACGTATGATAGCTAGTAGATGGGATTTACTTTTGAGCGTAACTACATACAAATGAAAACACAGGGTATATCATAAAGGGGGTGGGAAAGCAAATGATGTGTGTTGTAAGAACCTAGAATGGTGCTCAAGTTGTTTGGTCAAAAGATTGACCAAAAGTATATTGCGATTGAATTCTCGATTTACATTTTACATCAAAGTGTTAAAAATTCATAATTAATAATAATAATAATAATAAATTAAAATTTCGCGTTTAAACAATATTAAATCGGTAAACATAATTTTTAATAGAATGGAAAATAAATGGAATGGAAATAATTCCATACCAGCTGGATCTTGATTTTTTTTTTTTTTTTAAATCTACCATACTAAAGCCATTGAGTATAATACTTCTATCAGTAGAATATCAAAAACTTCGCAGTGAGGTAATTTGAAAAACAAACTACTCGAAGATTCACTTAACGTGGAGGAGACAAACTGAAATACGTTTTATATATATATATATATATATATAAAGAATATTTAGTGTAATAAAAAACTAAACTACAGCGTTGCATATAACACTTTTTAAATGTTCATTGAAGAATATAAAACATATATGCGTCTTACATGTATTAAATCAAGTGTTAAATGTTGAAAACAATACATACGTAGTTCTAGAAATAGGTAACTAAACTCATCAGGTGTAGCTTTGTAATATTACGCTTGCACTTAATATATATATCTATACATATTTAAAAATCTATACGTGATGCGTTTTAATCTTGTATAATTCTTTTTTTTTTTTTTGTTTTGTTTGTTTGTTTGTTTTACTTAACCACATTATTATTTAACTGAATAGGAAAAGTGTGGATTGTTATGCATTTCTGTTTCAGAGGAGCAAAGAGGCATTGCATAGAACAGAGTTCAGACTTAGTATTTCCGGATATACATATATTTGAAAAACAAAACTTTGTTTTTCAAATATTACGTATATCCGGAAA
Organism: Thermobia domestica; assembly: GCF_964235325.1. Classification (NCBI taxonomy): domain Eukaryota; kingdom Metazoa; phylum Arthropoda; class Insecta; order Zygentoma; family Lepismatidae; genus Thermobia; species Thermobia domestica. The sequence continues at coordinate 38,821,451 of NC_137455.1, read as the reverse complement.
TACTAAACTTTGTTTTTCAAATATTACGTATATCCGGAAATACTAAACTTTGTTTTTCAAATATTACGTATATCCGGAAATACTAAACTTTGTTTTTCAAATATTACGTATATCCGGAAATACTAAATTAGTGATGGAAAGAAGAGATTAACTCATCGTCGTAAGACCTTACAACTAATCGGTATAGATAGATTAAGTATTCCATGTTCCAAGACATTTTGTTTTAAAAACTTACATACTTTTCCAGAGATACAGTATTGAACTCGGGTTTAAATATTTCTGATCAGTTTTTTTCCGGCACGTTTATTTTTGGTTTCTTCACGCTAGGTCATATAATCTGCGGATATATGTATCTTTCTACTACTAACCCCGTGTAGGACACTTCCAAATAATATAAGATATAGCAAAGTTAAATCTACCTAACCCATAATTTAATATTAGAAGTCGTTAATAATATAAAACTGAACGTTGCATGGCGTTGATGTAATATCTCGGCGTAATTTGATGTTAGATTTTTCAAAATGTAAATTTATATTTAGAACGTACGTACTAAATAATAATAATATCACATGTGCTACTGCTTTGCAGTATAACTGTTATAACTACCCACTTTTTTTTTTTAATCTTAAGAATTTTGACAACTAAATTTTTAAATTTGAAGTAGACTTAACAAAATCGTCGTCGAATATTGCTTCTAATAACTTCTAAATATAATTCATTAAATTATATGAATTTGCGTAAAACGTAAGATAATTACTTTCATCGAAAAAGTAACTTTTAAAGAAAGGTATGGGGGTATGGTACCGTAATCCTAACTTAATCATTCAAGAAAAGGAAATTTAAGTTTTAAAAACGCCCTCTTCTAAAGTTACGTATAATAAGAATAATTCCATTTCAGAAATTAATTAAATCCAAAATCGAGATACATTCCTGCCACTGTTAATTAAACAGTATTTTTTGATCTTCCACTTTTTTTTAATACATTACCAAATGTGAACTGAGTCATCCATAATTACGTATCAGGTGAGAGTGGCGAACAAATGCGTGTGTAGTATTTATTCAGGTGATAGCATATGATGATGGTGATTATCTTTGATATGTATATTAAAAAAAAAAAATAAAGATATCCATAAGCCACTGCAAAATGGGTACTGAAACAAGAAGAAAAAGGTTTGTGAGAGCTTTTATTTTCCATATTTTACAATATAGTTACAAATTTTAAAGATTTAATAAAGTTTTCATAAAAATATAGTGTGTACTTTTTATTACTAACCTTTTCATAGTTTACTTCTAAAATGCAGGATTATTCTTTGAGTTCTTCTGTTACTTTGTACTGTTGCTTACGTACAAGAACACATGGAGACAACATCCTGTAGATGGAGAATAGTAAGGTGAAATGGCTGTCGTAATATAAAATCCCGCCTTAAATGAGGTCGGATCTGTAATAAGATTTCTGAATGCCAAAGGACAGAATGCAGTTGACATCTATTGGGCATTGTGTGCCATTTGTGAACCGACAGTAATGAGTGAAGGAAGGTCAGGCACTGGCCCAGTGATTTGGGAAGGACGTTCGAATGTTAATGACGAGGAACGTAGTGGATGATCGGCGGAATGCGTTAACGAGAAAGTACGATTTAATCGTCAGCTTAAAATTGAACTCGCATTGTTTTCGCAGATATCTCTGGAAACTAGCATGTAATTGAAAAAAAGTTATGCCGTTTAGGCTGAAGAAGACGGTGATTATGAGAAATGAATGAAATGGTAGAATGAAGAAAGTGGGAGGAAACGTGAGAACCCGGAGAAAACCCACGAGCACGGTGTTTGTCCACCACAAAGTCCACACGGCGCGAGCTGGGATCTAACCAGGGACCCCAACACCGGAGGTGAACGCTCTACCACTGAGCCACCGCGCCCCCAATGCATCTAATTGTTACTGGCAGTGTGGGTTATCATAAACTGTGTGCGAGGTGTGTGCCTAAACGATGAAACTTGCATGTAATTTTTTTTGGCTCATTGGTGGATTGATTGAGATGACATCTTTTTCTCTGTAGCAGGGGATGAAACCTGGATGTTGTACGCCAATGGGAAGTCAAAGCAACAGTAAATGCAATGGCGGTACTCGGTTTCTAAAGCAAAGAAATTCAAACACAATCAGTTCACAAAATCATGACAATCATAATTTGGGACCAAAAGAGTGTGATCCTTTTATAATTCTTGAAATCACGATATAGCAGATGTATATTGCCAAATATTGAATAATCTGTAACGTGTCATCCAAAATCGGGGAGGGGGGAGTGGTACGTTCTAGGATTACTCTGATCCATGACAACGACCGCCCACACACAGCTGCTCTTATTGTTGAGACAGGATTTCGATGGGAACTATTCAGTCATCCCTTTTACAGTCCAGATTGCATGAACGTTCGTAATGAAATAGTGAGCAGCTTTCCAAAAAAAATTCAAATGATTAATTGTTCTTACTTTACGAAACTTGTCAATGATTTTTTTCTTATGGCCAGACTCGCTTAAAAAATTAAAATTCTTGCAATTGTAGGCAAAAAAAGAAAAAAACTTAATTTCTTCTATAGATAAGATTACAGAACTTCATAAGTTTTTTTGTTTTATTTATTTTTTTCTTATTTTTTATTTTTAAGACTGCATTGCAATAATAGGTAACTGATTTCATGATTTCTACAGGCCCAATAGGTAAGTCATTTACAGGTTTTGAACAGTTTTGGAGAACTTTTATCGGCTCGTAACACTACTTCATATCGATTCAACAGCCATTCGACTGTTACCATAGCACAGGCAGTACGTGTAACTATGGGAGAACGATAGAGCAAGCAACTAAGGCCAACCAACGAAATTCCGTAATTTTTCCGAAAGAATTACTGCCTTTGGGTCAGTCCATACGAAGTGGTCCAAAGATGGTTAGTGAAGAACCTTATGTATGAGAAGGTCAATAACAGTATTCACGTTGTTGTATGTGCAAGGTGTCCTGAATGGCGGCTATCTTTGTTGTTGGTGCAGTGCCAATTTTGCATTTGCAAGCGTTTACGAAAACTAGAGTTGCTCAGAACGTACGAATCAAACACCAAACGAAGACGATTGTTTACAGGAGAGACTGAAGTACACGGAGAATATATACTTTTGCTTCTAAATGAATAGGCAAGGTTGCAAACCAATTTTTGACCACCAGAAAAAGTACAGAAAATTACACGTTTAAAGGGGCTGTAATTTGGAATGACACAAAGTGGGGATTTCAAAAGTTTTGCACTGAATACTATTGCATGTAAAGAGTATTCAGAAATATCCACAGCTATGGAACTAATGGCACCGTAGATTTATGGGGGTCTGAAAGTTGAAGTTTGTGAAATTGATGCCATTTTTGAGGTGTAATATCTCAGGAGGGCAAAATGCTAAAAATTGCTGCTTAGGCAACAAAGTAATTCCGTATGTGAATAAACTATTGCAAAAAAAAAAAAAATACATGGGAAAAAGTGAAGACAGTAAAAAATTAAGAGTACGTGCGTGGCGTTGGTCGTAGCCCGGAAAAAAATAAATGTTTGGGTATGTTTCATGCTAATCTCAAAAACTACGCATGATTCAGCAATTAGACCCGCTTTTGTTCGTGTTCAGTTGTACAAAAACTTGCGAGTGGCGTTCCATCTTTCTAGCTTCATGATCATTGCTACGTCTATATGGTGAAAGGTCTAGCTCCCCCTTGCATCCACAACACCCTCGTCAAACTGGACTATGGTATTAAGGAACCTTTACAGGGACATAAATATACCAAGTTGTAAAGGTTATGGAACAGATTCGAACAAGCTAACTCTTGTGCCTTGGAAAGCTTATGGGATATAGATTCCAACGAAGTAACTTTTGTGCCCCCGTGCCCAACCCGTAAAAGGAGAAGAAATTAATATATATATATATATATATATATATATATATATATATATATATATATATATATATATATATATATATATACTCGAAGTGGTATATGCGCAAGAACGGCCATATACAGAATATCATTAGTTAAGAAGTTCATTTATCTTTATTACTACCACTTTTTATGTTTGTAACTCCTTTGATTGGAGGGGGCGCGGTGGCTCAGTGGTAGAGCGTTCACCTCCGGTGCTTGGGGTCCCTGGTTCGATCCCAGCTCGCGCCGTGTGGACTTTGTGGTGGACAAACGCCGTGCTCGTGGGTTTTCTCGTGGTTCTCCCGTTTCCTCCCACTTCATTCCACCATTTCACTCATCTTTCATTATCATCTCCTTTAGCCTAACCGGCATAAACGTGGGACGTTAAACTTAGATTTCATTTTTTCCTTTGATTGGAGAGTTTCCTTCCCCAAATTCGGAGGGGGGAACGTAACATCCAACTTCTCCGTTGCTAGACCCCCTCCTCCCCCCGATGTGGACGAAATGCACACCGTTGGAAAGTTGCATCCTTCCTAAAGAGATAGACACCTAAATCATCTCTCTAGGTTAATTAGGAGCGAAGCGATGGAGGTTTCAACTGCTGGCTGAGCCTTTTGTCCTGTTAAGCAAAGTACGTATCATTGAAATTTATTCCGTTACGGAAGTTCATGTGTTCACAAGGTATAGGATAGATAGGTGTAACGCAACCTTATGAACACATTAACTTCCCTAACTGAGATTGGATTTCAATGACACTTTGCTGATAAATTAAGTGTCTTAATACCGCAGTCCAGTTAGACGATGGGTATCGTGGGTGCAAGGGGGAGCTAATCCCCTCACCATATAAATGTGGTAATGATCATGGAGCTAGAAAGATGGAACAAACTACAAACGATAATGTATATCATATGTACTTTTAAGTATTATTTGTATTTATGGGCAAAATGATCTATTGAAAAAGGCACAAGCTATCAAGAAGAAGAAATTGTATGAAGAAATAATTTAAATGTTTTGTATTATATTGAGATTTTGTTTGTTGTTGTTGCTATGACGATTTATTTACTTATTTTAATGTCGTTGCTATAGTAACTAGAAAGATACAGATGCAAGGAGGAACAATCTTGTGTAATCTGTATGTACAACATTTTAAGGTGTCGAACAAGATATACGTTGAAGAAATATATATATATATATATATATATATATATATATATATATATATATATAGGGGAAGGTAGTACACAGTGGATCAATTTTTAAAACTTTCAGCACAAATCCATTTAATGCAACTATTACTGGAATTTGTTTAGTGTAGAACATGAACACATGTCTCCACTACATTCGTAAGTAATTTATTAATATGAAGCGCTGCTCTGTATTTTACAGTTACAGTTAATGCTAATGCTTGTAAAGTGATTCACTGTGTACCACCATCGTACACAGTGGATCATATATGTGTACACAGTGGATCAAAGGAACAATGTATTGAAAGTAATTAATAGAAACCGTATGATAGGGGCCCATCATCTGAAAATCTCCAAATCTACATAAAATTGTAAGCATTATTGTCAAAATCTTTATTACTCACAATACAAAATAAATTTTAAAATTCTAAATAATAGTTAGAATCGAAGTATTACAAGCATCTTAATTGCATAGTATTAATTTCAGAAATTGATTACCAAAATAAACAATACAAACGACTGTTATAAAACAAACTTTTTAGACAATTAAATTGATATCTTGTACGGAGAATCTTTGGTTTTGGATTAGTAAATTTAGTAGTTATGCACAATAGCATAATCAATTTGTTATAAAATGGAGAATTTAACTTTCTGTACTGAATTCAATTATTCTGATTATGCAAATTATTAGTTTCACTATGACGACAAAAATATATGTCCAGCTCGACAATATCATCCTTTGAAACTTCAAAAGGTTAGCGGAGATCAATTCCATGGAACTCTACCGGCAACCTGATATGAAGAGAGAGTATTTTATTCTTCACAATAAGAGGTTTTGGAAGCCGTCTTACTATTCAAATATTGTGTGTGGGTGAAATATCTGGATTATTTGGGTGGACGAAACTTTCGTGTATCTTCTCACTTCTTAGAAACGAAATCTAAAAATCATTTTCTTTATTTTATCCATTTTGCTTCAGATTGTTGCTGAATTTGAACTCCTTTTATTCACTGGCTTCTTTCTCTGTTATTACTTTCTTGGATGTCTGATCTGTTCTAGTTCATGTCCAAGTTGAAAATACGTAAAAGGCTACAGAATTTGGGATATTTCGTAGACAAGTTACGTAAATTACTAAAGAATGCCTCAACATTGTGTTTGTTGAATGACATCAATCTTGAGAGTCTAAGATTGACGCTATTCAACACATCTTCGGGATTTCGAATACTAAGATCTTTATTACGATTCACTCTAGACCTGAAATTTTGCTTTTTTTCCCACTAAGCAGGTATCGATATATTGTTGTTCTTGTCAATTTCATATGCCAAACGCCTCACGGCAACGTAGACTAAGACATCTTGTTGCACATTTTTATGTATTTCGGAAATAAATGCTCCAACTCTGAAGTGAATATTTGTCATACAGAATAATTTGACTTCATTTTAACATTGTCACCTGGTTCTTTCTTATTTTTTTGACACATCTGCTCAAAGTTGTGTAATCAATGTTCTTCAATTTACCAACGCTGCTAATAGAATATCCCTGCTCCACCACTAATTGCACTGCTTCTCTTATCTAAATAAATGTTTTTCATGTTGCTTTGCGTATATTTCCTTGTGGTTAAACGATTAATCTGTAACGTGTAACATGATATTAAAAGCTCCGTGAAATGCCAATACTATGACTTGTTTCTAAACGAGTATGCCAAATACATTGACTTCTATAAACACAATGAGGTACGGAGGGATCAGTCCACTGTGTACCACACCGATGTGATCCACTGTGTACTTGTTGATGTCAACCCAAACAGTTTCTCACAATAAGGAACTATTAAAGTAGAAGAACAAAATAAACAATGCTATATTACAAATACATTCTTACCTACCTTCCGTGTCCGTGATATTCTAAATTAAAAGATAAATCACAGCGTCAGAGCATTCACTCCTATTACTTCATTTTTTACTTCAGCATAAGGAAAACAGATTTTTCACTTCACCACAAATGAGAAGCATCCATTGTTGTTGACATTTCGTTCATAAGTGTGTAATGTGAAAACAGAATAACTGACATGCGCTAGGTGAATTTGTGCAATAAATAAATGAATAACGCCTTCTGATCCACTGTGTACTACCTTCCCCTATATATATATATAATATAAGTTCATTAATGTGTTTAATTATTCCAGATAATCTCGTGTATTGCCTAAGCATTTACAGGGTGTCTATCGGTCACGAAATCAGAAAACGGTCATGAAAGTTACGGAAAAGTCACGAAATTTAGCTTTTGGGTCAAGATTTTTTTAAACTGTACAAATGTAAGTACAGATTGGAAAATTTTGTTCTATAAAACGTCAAAATTCACCACCAAAAATGTCTATGGTCGGCTTTAGACGCTACCAAATCGCAAGCAAAGTGAGTTTCTATCGCATGGATGAAAATTCGGCCTAATTTGCTCTTAAAAATGTTAGGAAATTTTGTGATTTGGTAAAAATAAAAAAAAAGTCACGAAATTTCATTTTGGAATTTTAGTAGACACCCTGATTTAGAATCAGGGCATATGTAGGCCTAACATAGTTCACGGCAGAATTAGCATTACAAAACGCCACTCGCAAGCTTTTGTACAACAACACAAAAGCGAGCCTAATTGATGCACCATGCGTAGTTTTTGAGATCCAAACATTTATTTTTTTTTTCCGGACTATGACAATTGTCAAGCACGTGCTTTACCATGTCTTCAGTTTTTTCTGTATGTAATATCAGTCATCATTTGTTTTTGCAATAGTTTATTCACTTACGGAGTTATTTCGTGGCCTAAGCAGCAATTTTTAGCACTTTGCCCTTCTGAGATATTATGCCCCAAAAATGGCATACTTTATGCCATTCCACCATATAACCCCTTTAGAAGTGTGATTTCTATACATTTCTGGTGATTTCATGTATTGTTTTGCAACCCTACATATTCATTTAGAAGCAAGAGTATATACTCACGACCCGCTCGAGAGAGTAATGCTCCCGGAAGTACGTTTTTCTGCGCGCTACTCTAGCCAGCTGTTTTACGCGCTATCCTAGCCAGTTTTAAGTTGGTCAGAAAATTTATATCATGGAGTACAAGGGAAACAAACGAGCCCTGCGGGGCCTCTAACCCGTTCCTACTACTACTTATCTGCACAAAACTAAGTAAATCACTTTTTTGAGTATTAATTTAATTTAAAAAGTGTTATAAAAATGTAAAAAAAATTCCTCGGGCCGGGTTTGAACTCACGCCAAAAGAGATTTTTGTTACTAGCATATAGCGCTAACCCAGTCGGCCACGAAGACCGACAACAACAATCGTTTGATTTCTGCTATTTGAATGCAACGTGGCAAGAAGTAGATAACGCCAACCAATCAGAACTGTGTTTTTCGTTCCTACTTCCGGAAGCATTACTCTCCTGAGCTAGTCCTATATATTCTCCGTGTACCTCAGTCTCTCTTGTAAATATTCGTCTTTGTTTGGTGTTCGTCTGATTCGTATATTCTGAGCAGCTCTAGTTTTCGTAAACGCTTGCAAATGCACAAAATTGGTATTGCATTAGCAACAAAGATGGCCGCCATTCATGAACAGTTGTACAGTCCGCAGCAAAAAAAAAACCTGCAACCCTGCAACATTAGCATGTAAGTTTATTGTGAAACTACGCCTAACAGCGCAGAGAATTAACATAACGTCTAAGTGGCACAAATCACGCCAGAAGAAACCTCTGTGTCCTCCCCTGCACATTTATTTTTGAACAAAAGACTTCGTCGTTTCACAATAAACTTACATGCTCATGTTGCAGGTTTTTTGGTGCGGACTGTACATACAACAACGTGAATACTGTTCTTGACCTCATACACAAGATTCGTCACACTGTTTTATAATTTTCGGTGATGGTCGAGCAACCTGCTCTTGGCCACTTCCTATGAATTGACCCCGTTGATAGTGGATAAGTGATGGAAATCTTTGGGTGACTAACTGGCCCAATGTATTTTACTCTGTTCGAACTACTAATTCCCAAACAGCCTACATAGGGTAGCCAGGTTTCCTGCTAGCGTCTTTATCTATGGAATTACTCAAGTTCTGGTAAGTAAAAATACTTTTTTTTTTTAAAAAAAAAATAGAAATTTGGTGTTTTTTTTTCTTTCTTTGAATTAGACGTGATAAAGGGGGTAAGAGTTTTCGATAAAACCTATTTACAGTGTCCGTCACTAAGCAAACTGTAACTTTTTCAAGAACCCTAGTTTGAAGAACATGGGACCCAGTGATGATTTCAGGATGTGGCCCTCAGTAATTACCTCTCGAAATCCCCAGCTTCCCGGTATCCTATCATGCTCTGTCCCCAGCCCTACTTAAAAATTTAAATTGAAATGATAAATTTAATGAAATCATCAGCAGTTGTGTTTCTCAGTACATACATAATTTGAGAATAGTTGTGTATTTACCACAAGAATGTTTCCAGAACAGAATACTATTGAACAAAATTAGACCGTATTCAGAATCATTTTGACGTTTGATTAGCCTTATATTAAAGGCCTGACTACTGCATGAAACATGTTAGTAGAACATTTTAGTATGGTTCTAGTCACGCCTCGCAACGACTCTGAATACGAGACCAATATGTTTAGGAATCATGCACAACGAATTGAATTAGCGTACGATCAGATTGGCTGTAACGGTGTTCAACTGTAAACTGGGCGAATAAGTAATGCGACTATGTTCACTTTGTTTTTGTAGTACATAGTTGCGTATTCATGCTAACAAAATTTCTTTCTTCATGTGTTAAAAATCATCTTACAAATTTACATTTTTTTTTAATACCATAATTTGAACCAAAAGCAGTGCCAAGGCTTCATTAAAAAAAAAGAAAATAAAAGAAAAATTTACGAAAGAGCTACCTCTATTTTCTCAAGAATACACCTGGACAATTATATACATGAAAACTAAAACTAGTTATATTAAGTAGGAGATGAAGAAACTCGAATTCTTGAATATCTAGTGGAATATGTGACGTAATATATTGTAAGAAAACAAATTGGCAATTGAAAATATTTAGAAAAAATGCAACATTTGAGTTCTTTAAAAAATCCAGTTAATCCATTTCAATTCTTATTTTTCTTTTATTCAGTTAAGTATGTACTACAATAGTATTCCTCATGATTTTCTTCAGAAGAAAACAAGCTTGTATGTGTTCATAATGTACCAAAAGAAAAGAAGAAGAAGAAGAAAGCAAACAGGATAAATAGGGAATTTACTTTCTTAAAAAGATCCCGGCAGCGATTTCTCCTATAGGTACCGACCGAATATAAATCTACCTTCGAAATTATTACGACATATACGTAATGCGTATGCTACGTTTTGTTGCAATATCTAGAATAGTTAAAAGGGAAAAATATTTCTCAGATCAATTTGACGACAAATTATATATTATCGGAGTATTGAACCCAGTAACAACACACCATTTCCTTACAGTACACCTTCCAATTGCCATTCCCTAATAATAATAATAAAAAAAATGCAACTAACGCACATGAATAGCAACAAAAGGAGCATTTGCTTTCCTTGCATGGTTCAAAACTAAGTCGTAAAATTTTCTGTATAGAAGAAAAGAGAGGAAAATGCTGTTAATTTCTTAATAGGTGGGAATGAATTGTGAACCTAAAGTACGTACAAAGAAGTATTGATAAAATTTCTTCTCTGTCCATTTTTGCGAAGCAAGCCAGATATTTTTCTACGCTTCCTTTGAAGTTAAAACAAATGGCTTTCTTTCAAGTTAAAACCCGAGGGGACGTTATTACCCTGTGTATAATATAATATAAAGTTTTAAAGCATCCACAATATGGCCCGGATCTAGCATTGTCAAACTATTGTTATTTCGTTCTCTGCAGAATTCCTTGAATGGTGTTAGTGTCAAAAGTGAACTGTGAAAACTACACGCCACAATGGAGATTTCCACCAAAATTTTCAATATTTGAAGATAGCAAGTAAAGAAATAGTGATTGAATTCTCTGCAAAAGATAATTGTATTCGTTTACTCCATAAGTGTCTCTGAAGAGGAAATTGCGTAGCATAGATAGTATGCGAAACCGTAGACAACTAATATCTAAATACTTAGGGAAGAAAGATTTCTGAAAACTGATTCATCGTAATACTGATTATTGCGGAGGTTAAACAAAAGGGGGAAAAAAGTACGAAGAGTTCTAAAACAAACCCATTGGGTTCTTTAACCACACTGGGAACCTCTTATAATGAGAGCAAATGAATTGAAAGAATAGGTAAGTCCTTCCCATTGGTCTAATGCTAAGCGCGTGTTCGTTTGGTTACTTGGTCCCAGGTTCGATTCTCGGTGGAAGAGCGAATAAAATTTAATTCCACATTCATTAATCATTCGTCTATTTTACCGTTAAGCACATAACTGAGATGTTAAAAAAATGTTTACGGAGTGTAAAATTTGTTCATAGAAAACTTCAAATACGTATTTTATATTTATTTCGGTATATCTTAATTTTAACTATATATAAAACTACATGAGCTGACATAAATTATTGAGCACTTCCTGTAGGGCTACAATTATTAAATTTACCATGATTGTAGCTTTCCGGAACTAACCTACAGGAAAATTGCAAAAAGTGAATATTTTTAATTTTTTTAGGGTATCTAAAGAGAGGAAGAAGAATTTCCCCAAGTTATTTAAATGACCTTTTTTATTGGGGGGGGGGCTATAAGCTCATGTTTTAGGTACTTAGAATTGGAATAGAAACTTGAAATTCGGTATGCTTGTACGTTTTCGTTAGCGTTAGCTATGTGAATCATCAGAAATAAAATTTTCCAACCGTAGAGTGGTTTTATGGGGAACAAAAATTTTTCCCATGTTATTTATATAGGACGTGTTCTACACCCCAAAGTGTTTATAGACACTTCCGGCAGGATTAGAATGATGAAATTTGGCATGATTGCAGCCTTCCAGGACTAACCGACAGGAAAATTGCCAGAAGTGATTATTTTTAATTTTTTAGGGGTGTAGAGGGACGAAGAAACGCTAATGTTGTTTAAATGAGCGTTTTCTTGGGAAACAATCTCTTCTTATTTCAACTATCTAAAAGATGCGATAGAATTGTGGGTTCAAGAGGTGCGAGGCCGTAGGCCGAGCAAGGACAGTGTGTGGGGGTGAAGTCCCCGGATGGGCAGATTCAGGAAATATGAAGAGCAAGTTCACGAAATTCACTATTGATGTAGAGGGCGATAGATAAGAAATGCGAGGCCGTAGGCCGAGCAAACTCGGGGGGTCTGGGGGCGGAATCCCCAGCTAGCCAAAGGCTAGTTAACATATGTTTCGAACTTAATACCTGTGTGATATGAAAGTGAAATAGTGTATTTGATCTATACAATTTATGTATAGTGCAAACTGATGTATACTAGTAGTAATTATGGTTTTCATTATTTAAATTATTTGATGAGGTAAGAGCGTAAAGTGGAAGCTAATATAAATTACCTGAGTGACTCGGTATCAGTTTTTTTTTTAATTTTTTATCTGGGTTCAATAACTATAGCTCTTCTATTTCAAGTGTGTCCTCAGAAAGTATGTGAAACATACTTCGACCCCACCCCCACCATCCCTTTGTAACCATACTTATATTACGCTAATTTCGGTATCTTTTTAATTTCAATTAAACTATATATAACCTCAAATTCGAAAACTAGCGTATATGTATGGGTGGGAGAGGAGAACACATCGATCGGTTCCCCCGATATTAATTTTAGTGGTTTCGTAATTCCACACTGAAATATAGAAAGGATACGTAATCTATTATCGCTACTAACAAGCAATACTATGAAAATAAATCTCTGAAGAGTAGTAGGAGGATTTGAGTTCATAAAATAATACTCGTACAACCGATCTCCTTTAGAAATTCCAGCAGTATATTTAAACTTTCAAGAACCCAATAATCAACATATATTTAACAATTCAACAATCAGTATTTCATTATGGTCTTCGTAATAGTGGAAAGAGAATTTCAATAGATTCAATCATTATCCAATTAGCAACGTAAACTATTTGCCTCAGTACCAGCTAACTTGTTCTAATTAGTCACACCGATTGGTAATAATGCAGGAATCTAATTCAATTTAGAAAAAAGGTAGAAAAGTTATAGGCAAAGTGCCTAAAACTAACAAAATGGCAAAGGGCCCCTTAAATGTAAGCATAATATAATGAAGGAAGGAAAAGCATGAAACTTACGTACCTCGCTGCCTTATTAAGCCAATCCGTGCTATCGAATAGAACAAATAGCCAACATGAGGTTACAGCACTCCACTTTAAACTTAATGATTATATTCGAATTTTAAACTTTAACAGAATTATACTTCGAATATCACTCGTAGATTATGTATATAGAATAACTTTTGATACAAGAACTCGATCACAAATTATGATAATAGTAGCGAAACAACCATTATACTTCCTCCCTCGGACGTTCCAGCACAACTATGGCCACCTATAGAGATAGCTCATCCGTCGTGCTAGTACGTCCCACCAGAGGGCATAACCAACAAAAACAAAAGAATAGGCAAGACCGAAAAAGCTTTTTCGGTACAAAATAATATAATATAAATTATTTCTAGAGACACCTTTTCTATAAATATTTAATAACCAGTGACATAAAATCTATGGATTATATGTTACACCCTCGCCCCGGCCCACTCGCAAGCAAAAAAAAAAAAAAAAATCTTTTTTGAAAGCGAGCGAATCGAGAAATAAAGAGAATTACAGATAAAGACATATTGTGGACGATATTAGAAAAATGTTAGTATAGGAAAGAAAAGAACAAACACTCATCCAAACAATCATACTAAAAATAAATAAAATCCCCCTATATCAACCATACAAAATAACTCATACTAGGAAAAGTTTAGGAAAAGAGAAAATAAATTATCAATCCACATACGTCTATCTGAATTCACCGTGGATCCAACTAGTGAAACTATTTGCAAAAGTTTCAGAAAACATTGTCATAATAACCAGAGACAAATTAGAATCATAAGATCCAAATAATATGTTAATAAATAATATCAATTCCTATGGAAAAATTACTTTCAATATATAATTATTTCTTTTTAAGTGCAAAATAAATTCTGATGTGGGTATAATCTCCAAATCGATTCTAGTAACATAACACAATACCTGAGGAAAATAGCATATATATAAATACATGTATCCGACCTTCAAATTTCATTTCATATCCTCCTTCCAGCAATCCATAAGCATACCAAGAAATCATGGGTTCCCATTATGTTTGTAACAAATGGAGACGAAATACAAAACAAGAAGCCGAACAAACATGACTAGATTAGCAGGTGGCCACCCTACATAAATAGAAAAAAGACAAACAGTACGAAAACACCAAAAACAATTTACATACATATAAATATAATTATTTACAGTTTGCTGAAAATTTCAATATTACTCTCATATCATCACTCACAGGTCTCTCTCTATATTGGTAACAGTACAGTACCAAAAATTCACGGTACAGACCTCCTCTCACGAAATCTCTTTACTAACGCCACATGCGTTCTTCTCACATCTCTCGGATTTTCCACATTCCGAACGAGTAATGTGTTGTTCGTCAACAGCTTAACAATCTCGAACGGTTCAGACCATCTCATAGATAATCCTTTATTAATCTTATCTGTCAATGAAGATTTCAGTTGGGATTTTAAAAGAACTTTCTGCCCCACCTGATAATCAGTGGGGACCCTATTTTGGTCATATAACCGTTTACGACGTTGCCACGCTCTCTCCATATTTTGAATAGCACATTGCAAAGTATCGCGATCTGGTTTATTCTGAAATAAAATATCGATCCTCCATTTCACGTCTAACGGATCATTGACGTTATAATTATATTTCATCTCCATGGGAGAAACACGTGTCTCCTCGTGGATAGAATTATTCAAAGAGAATTCTATCTCTCCCAACATCTTATCCCAATGTTCCTGTTTATCATGAACATATTTCAAAATATCTTTAATTACTCTTATCGGACGTTCCGCTGAATTTGCCGCTGGAAAATAAGGTGATACCCGACAATCTCTAATCCCCAATCCCGCAAGAAAATCACGAAACATCTGTGATGTAAAAATTGACGCGTTGTCATGGGAAAGAATATGTATATAACCGTGTCGGTTCATCAATTTACGTAATATCCTAATAACAAGAGAACTTTTCAATTCCCTTAGAGGCTCTAACATTAAAAATTTACTGCATCTATCAACAATTATCAATATGTATCGCCCAACCCTACTTCTTGGTAGGGGACCTAGGGTATCAATGTCCCAATGGGAATTAATAATTTTGCTTACTTCAGAGATTAACTCTCCCCGCGGGGTAACATTACTCGCTTTCGCGCGTTGGCATAATTCACACGAAGTAATATAATCATGAACGTCCGTAAAAATCCGATCCCACGTGTATCTCATGGCGATTCTATTGATTGATTTATAAACCCCTAGGTGTGACCCCAATAGTGGGTCATTATGGTACAAATCCATAATCATAGGCCTAAGAGCGTTCGGAACATATATCTTAAACGGACGAATATGAGCCTTGGTTTTCTTGCAAAGAATCCCATTAACTAATTTGAACGATTTAACTTCCTTACCTTGCTGCAATTGTTCAATAATCTGTAAACATTCAGGGTCCCGCAACTGATGTTCCTTTATGGAAATAGAAGAATTGGGATTATTCCAGAAATTTATATTTAACAAATTTTTCTTAATTTCTTCCTCACCTAAAGTAGTATCATAAATATCAAAATTGAAAGGATCAAAAATCCGTGAAATCAAGTCTGCACCGATATTTTGGACTGATGACAAATGTTTAACATCAAAATTAAAGCATGCTAACCTATACAATAAGCTGCCATACTTTTTCATCCGCCTTACATTACTCAAGGCGTACGTCAATGCTTGGTTATCTATCAAAAGATCAAATCGATTACGTAAATACAATTTATATCGTTCAAGAGTTTCTACCACTGCCTGCAACTCAAGATGATACACACTCTTATGAAAGTCCGCTGGCTTAAGAGTTCGCGAATAGAAACCCACAGGCCTAATATTCCCGGCGCTATCCATTTGTTCGACGACCCCGCTAAGGGCCCGGGTGCTTGCATCCGTCCGCACTATGAACTTCCGGTCTAATTCTGGTAACTTTAAAACAATCTGAGTTTCAAACAACTCCTTTATTTTGTCTAAAGCGGCCTGCTGCTCTGATTTCCAAGCAAATTTTGTCCGTATACTGCGCAACTTATGTATAGGATACATGATTTCATTAAATCCTTCAACAAACTTCCCATAAAACTGGAGAAATGCTGCCAAAGATATTAAAGCTTTTCGATTTTTTGGTGGGGGTAAACTTCGTATAACATCAATTCTTTTAGGGTCCATTTCCAAGTTTCCATTTGAAATCACAAATCCTAAATAATTTATCTTAGTTTGAAACAATAGACTTTTAGTTGGTGATATTGTAATCCCATTATTACGGAAAATAGTAAGTACCTTCTCTAGCAAGACTTTATGTTGTTCTACATTTTTACTAAAAATAATTATATCATCACAGTAATATTCAATTCCTTCATCCTTCAACTCATACAATAACTTATTAAGTACTTCCATTAAAGCATAACTACCCATTGTTAATCCAAAAGGTAACTTTCGGTACATATAACTACCGCGATGAGTTACAAAAGAAGTATATTTTTTGGAACGTTCTGACAATAATAATTGTGAATACGCTGAAGACATATCAACCACGGAAAACACTTTTCCTTTGCTCAAAGCCGAAAGAACGTCCTCCATAATGGGAGAAGGCTGAGAAACAATATTTAACCTTTTATTCAACTTAGAGTAATCGATCACAAGTCTCTTATTTCCCGTCTTTTTATCCACCAAGAAGGCAGGAAATGCCCATGGACTCGTTGATTTTTCTATTATGTTACCTTTTAATAAATTATCCAAAATCTTATCAAGCTCTTTCTGGTCTTGGCGGGGCAAAGGATAAGGTTTTAACCGTATTGGTGATTCATCGCTTACATGAATATCTAAAGTATAGTTATGTACTGTGCCTACCTTTTCAGTAAAAACATCGGAGTACGAAGCATATAATTGCTCTACATAACGTTGAAGCTCTCCCTCCGGATTATCCAATTGAGGATCTACAGCAGGTGGCTCTCCTTTTGTGGAGGCCTGGGTACCATCAGTAGACGAAAACAACTCTTCAGTTACTATCCTCTGAAGACTGGGCTGCTGGCTCGATCCTGCGACCGGGGACCGACTCGCCGAACTCGTACTATCAACCAAGGCATGAACCACTGGACCATCTTTTCTCAGCATCACACCACGATTTCCTACAGCTCCCTGGATTCCATTAGTGACCTCCCTCTGGAGTCGCCTTTTCGGATTAGCTGTGGGCCAAAACAACTCAATCCTCCCCCTCCGGTTCCGCTGGACTGGTCCACTAACAAAAGACTTAGAAGACTCATTAATGCTTGAACTTGATGGTATGTAACGTTTATAAAATATAGGGGCACGCACTTGTCCACCCTTCAACATCACTACGTCGTTCACCGTATCGATGACCATATGATTAGCTTTAACGGCATCAATACCCAATATAAATTTTGGAGACAAACAAGGACGAATGAAAAATTTGATATTCATAGTAACAGAGTCAATCCGGATAGGTATTTCCACAGATTCATTAATAGTCACTGTTTTCCCGTCTATTCCCGAACCAACAAAACTTTCATTTTTCCTTTTTATTTGTTTATTATTCTCCAACAATTTTACTAATGCATTGTCGATCAAACTAACTGTCGAACAAGTATCAATTGCACCTTCAACATGGTTTTCATATATAATTGCTTTAACAAACACTGCAAGGGGACGATGCACCATTTTATCATTAAATGTCCGCACACTTCCTTTCTTAAAATTAGTGATGTTATTGTAAGTTCTTTTCTCTTGACCAATACCTTTATTGTAAATAGGTTGCTGTCTATGGGGACAATTTACTAGTTTATGGTTTCCATGACAAAGATGACACTTAATTCGCACTTGTCGAGGGATTTCTAGAAGCTTACGTTCATAAGTTAACACTGATTGTTGCTGCAAATTATAAGTTTGTAACCTATCTTTTAGTTCCTCAAGACTTCCTGGTTCAGAATATCGGAAAAGTTGATAACGCAATCGGGGATTCATACCTCCCAATATGTAATACAATATGGGAATTGAATCATATTCACCAAATAATATATAATAACAGTCAGACACGTGATCAAAATATTCCATTATATTTTCATCCCTGTCTTGCAGGCGTTCTAAAAAATGCTGTTTTATTACACGTAATCCGGTTTCTGAAATTAAAGCTTCTCGTATACGAGTTGTAACCCCATGCCACTCACAATTATTAGTAACGCACTCTAAAAGAATTTGTTTTAAAGTGCCTCCTGTTCTAGAAAGTGAAGCAATTAATACGATGTCAAAAGAATACAACATTGTCTTTACAATTTGATATAAACCTAGCAGCCACTCGAATAATAACACTTCATTGTGTCCATCACAAAAGGGCAAATTCGCAATCATTCGTTCAAAAGGTATTATGGCTATTGAGTTCATTAGTTTATCAGATTTAAAAGGAATAACAACAGATTTGTTTTGAAAACCATGACCTAAAGAAAAGTTTTTATATTGTTCAGTAGGTTGATAGCCTCGAGGCAATGAGTGAGATAAAGAAAAACCTGTTTGAAGGTCGCGAGCCTTGGCCTGCAGGTGTGGCATACTCGATTCACTATGACGGTTGATAACTACAGGATTTAAAATCCTTTGCCTCATCTTATCATTTCCACTTTTATAAACAATTTCACACAGTTTTGGTTTTGATAAATCCATTGGGGATTCTAACGTTATAGACTCGGTGTTCTGGGTAATCAGTTCAAGGTCCTTATCACTATCGGAGAAAGGAACACTCCGGTCACCTCTAATAGATCCGGCGACATTCATAAGACTAATCTCGTCGTCTACTATTATATGTTTTTGTTTACCACCAGTTTTTTCATCTTTAGACTGATTCATGTTATGTTCAAATAAGGAAATAAACTCCGATTTAACAAGGATAGCACAGTCCATGTAATATACCAACGAAT
Organism: Thermobia domestica; assembly: GCF_964235325.1. NCBI lineage: Eukaryota > Metazoa > Arthropoda > Insecta > Zygentoma > Lepismatidae > Thermobia > Thermobia domestica. The sequence continues at coordinate 38,802,129 of NC_137455.1, read as the reverse complement.
AAGCTTTTACAAATGAGAAAATCCAAAAGCAACACTTGGATCGAACCCGAGACCTCTAGTGTCAATCTCACACCCCGTATACCTTACTCTTTCATTGCGAGCAATACTGAAATTCTTATACACCATAAATTATGCAATACTGAACTTCTTTTATAAATCTACGAGTGATATTGCACGATTACCACCCCTTCCATATACAGAAAATTAATGATAGTTGTGCTGGAATAATGTGTAACCATACTTATATTACGCTAATTTCGGTATCTTTTTAATTTCAATTAAACTATATATAACCTCAAATTCGAAAACTAGCGTATATGTATGGGTGGGAGAGGAGAACACATCGATCGGTTCCCCCGATATTAATTTTAGTGGTTTCGTAATTCCACACTGAAATATAGAAAGGATACGTAATCTATTATCGCTACTAACAAGCAATACTATGAAAATAAATCTCTGAAGAGTAGTAGGAGGATTTGAGTTCATAAAATAATACTCGTACAACCGATCTCCTTTAGAAATTCCAGCAGTATATTTAAACTTTCAAGAACCCAATAATCAACATATATTTAACAATTCAACAATCAGTATTTCATTATGGTCTTCGTAATAGTGGAAAGAGAATTTCAATAGATTCAATCATTATCCAATTAGCAACGTAAACTATTTGCCTCAGTACCAGCTAACTTGTTCTAATTAGTCACACCGATTGGTAATAATGCAGGAATCTAATTCAATTTAGAAAAAAGGTAGAAAAGTTATAGGCAAAGTGCCTAAAACTAACAAAATGGCAAAGGGCCCCTTAAATGTAAGCATAATATAATGAAGGAAAGAAAAGCATGAAACTTACGTACCTCGCTGCCTTATTAAGCCAATCCGTGCTATCGAATAGAACAAATAGCCAACATGAGGTTACAGCACTCCACTTTAAACTTAATGATTATATTCGAATTTTAAACTTTAACAGAATTATACTTCGAATATCACTCGTAGATTATGTATATAGAATAACTTTTGATACAAGAACTCGATCACAAATTATGATAATAGTAGCGAAACAACCATTATACTTCCTCCCTCGGACGTTCCAGCACAACTATGGCCACCTATAGAGATAGCTCATCCGTCGTGCTAGTACGTCCCACCAGAGGGCATAACCAACAAAAACAAAAGAATAGGCAAGACCGAAAAAGCTTTTTCGGTACAAAACAATATAATATAAATTATTTCTAGAGACACCTTTTCTATAAATATTTAATAACCAGTGACATAAAATCTATGGATTATATGTTACACCTTTTACGGACGAAACCCTTCCTTTGCTTTGGGAAAAGAAGTGAATGACCTCGGGTGTGTTGCCAGTTTCTCATTCAGTCGTTTGGTCTTGACGAGTGAAGATTGTAGGCTACTTAGAATTGCTAACAAGGTAATACACAGCGAAGTCCGTGAAATAATTCATTGTGGCAATCAGTGGTGTAATGCAAGAAATTTTGGTAGGTATACGCTCGATCGTTTTCAAAAGTATAGTGTATAAGCAAGACTACTTGGCGTATACTCACCCCAATATATTATCATTCTTACCAAATTAAAAAAAGGAAACTTTCTCTATTTGCTCTGTATTCTGATAACCCCTTAGATTTTCGATAGACTCTTGGGCACTATCTACGTCATTTCCGCAGAAACATGGCGCGGGGTCATTTTCAGTGGCCTGATTTTAGAGGACTTTCCAAAATTAAATTTACTTCGTTAAAATTGCATTTAAATTTTAAAAACGTAGAGTAAATTCCCAATTTTTGACCAGAAACCACGGAAGTTCTAAAGCTATTGGATTATGCTATTGTCGAAAAACAATCATCGAACAAAATAATGCACGTGTTAGTTTAAAATCGCAATAATTTATTCTCGATTTTGACTTCGAAAAGCTCAATAGTTTTAGATAACTCACATATACCCCTCTCAGTCCTCTGATTACTATGCTAATTACCACAAATTAAACGCAAGTTTTGAGTTGTATACACGCAAACTACTAGGAAATGAGGACCATGCGCTAACAAGGAATATACTGGAAAATGAAATAAGACAAAAATAAAAACGGGATGATAATCGATACAAATGTAGAGGATGAATATGACATGTCCTACCTTCGTTTAGTATGGTGGAAGAAGTTATTTATTTACTTCTTCTTGGCCACCGTAAAGAGCATTTATAAATCCATATATGACTTTGTTATGCGCAATTAGTATATTCAAATTTACGAACGACGACGAACTGAAGGGTATGAAGATGCGATTGCAAATAACAACCGTAGTCATAACAATATAGATAAACTAAACAACGATGAAAATAGTGGGGAAATTTGAAATGACCAAAAGCAAATAGTTTACATCGCTCATTTCGAAATACAGCTAGAAGATTAAACTTACAAGAAACGACAAAAAGCCGTTAAATTTGGCGTTATACAAGCATAGTTTGGGGATCCCCGGTGGGGATATTTCAGCTGATTTCTTTGGGGGGAACAAAATGTGATTGAGGGGGGGAAAATCCCCCCGGTAATTCGGACCCTGTTCTTAAGGGTGGGAGGCATCTTTCAAGTACTTGAAACGGAAATAAACCATGTGTCGTACGTTAATATTCCAAAATTGTGTACCGGTACTATATCAATTAAAAAGAAGATATTGAGTTTTCAGATACCTGTTAACATTAGTAAGTTATATACGGAACCTTTTTTAAAATAATTTTTTCTACCATAAAACTGGCTGAGTAGAATTTTTTAAAAACTTTTAAAAAGTTTTTTTTTTTTAACTTTTTTTAAAACTTTTTTTTTTACTGATGTACGCCTTGGGCCTTGTATAAACTAAGCTCATTGGTTGTTTAATACATTGTAATTATTGGAATTACACTCTAGTTGTAATGTTGAACTAAGTTCAGTTAGCCTGTTTGAGCCCTGCTATATTCCAAGGTGATTTCAATCATACGTGACATGCTATCGCATGTGTTTATGCTATAATACAGCCATGGAGGATTTCATTACACATACAGTCGTTTAGTAGCGAAGGCAGTATCAGAGCTAAATCATGTTCTATATATATTGCAATTTTGTTGAAATAATCAAAACCTCGTTTTGCCAATTAGTAGTTATGTACAGGTGCAGCAAGTTTTATACCGTTCCAAACGCACGCATAGCTGGACTTCTATGTTTGCTGATTGATATGTACGAGAAATATTCATGCTTGGGTAGTGTAGTTCTATACATGGCTGTCCGTACAAAGATGTTAAATTATAACAAAACTCTGAGATACAATTCCATAACAATATACGTATCTCCGAGTTTTACTGGAATTTAAGTTGGCAAGCAGGAAGAACTTTCACCTATAGCTATTGTTATTATTATTATTTGTAAGTCTCATAGCAATATTGGTTTTCCATTCTTTTGATAGTAGGTAAATGGTATATGACCAAAATCTCGCGACTGAAACTTCGCTGCCCAAAGTCCCGGGGGACCAAAATTTTGTATGGTCGAAACCTCGTGCGCCAAAATTTCGCTGAGTCAAAATCTCACAGGCCAAAATTCGCGTGACCAAAATCTCACCGGCCAAAACTCCTTGTTCCAAAACTCAAAGGCCGAAATTTCGTATGGACAAAACCTTGCCATAACAAGAGGTGAGAATAATAATAATTACAAGTGAAGTGTTCTCATTTTCTATCAACAAGAATATCTAAACTGAAGTGAACGTATTTTTCCAAGTTCAAGTTGTGCCCGTTTCTGAAAGCAACGAAGTTGAACTATGTAGTTGGCTGTTAAATTTGCATTGCTACTTTTATCATTGCACCTGGTGGAAACTCTCCAATACCAAAAAACAAGGATACATAAAATGGCTTCGAGTGCTTCTACATCTACAAGCACAGGGAAGATGAGTGATTTTTTCTCCAGACAAGTTAAAAAGAATTATAAATAATCTTTTAAGAGGCTAGGAGCACAGAATTCTGCTTTGGTCTAGCTCTTGGAAATGAGTAAATCCAGTCCTGTCAATTACACACGACGCAAGGAGAAAAATCAGTTAAGTTTTCCCTAAAACATTTTTATAAGACGTTATCTTGAGTTTTTAAGTCGATTCTTCTGTAGTTGGATTGTAAATATCTTTATTCCGTACAATTAATTGCAGGGAACGAAGAGAGAAAAGTAGCTGCAGCTTATGAAACTTTCCCCTATTATAATATCGTTCATAATCAGAGCTACAGTTCATTGGATTGGGTTGGAAAGTTTGAGAGGAAGGTAGCATCGAAGGTGTCCCGTATTCTCATGGAAAAATATGGCAGGCTTATCCATAGTGGTCTTCACAACATTTGTGAATCAAATGCACATAATGCAATCAGTACTATAAAGGTAACTAAGAAAGTTGCGGCTTTTTCACCTACCACCTTCCAACATCGATATGTCACCTAAGACGTACTTGGAAAATCAAAAATAGTTTCCGTCAGCAGGGTCGTAAACAAAGGGCCCGCAGACCCCGCATTGCGGGGGGCCCGAAGCCATCAGGGTGCCCCCAAATCGTGAAGTGAGACGTAGAAAGGGGCCCCAGACCACGTCTGCGGGAGGGGCCCCAAGTCTTTAGTTACGCCACTGCCCGTCAGCATCGACGATCTTCTGCCAGCGTTCTGAAAGGCCATGGATTCCATCGCGGTAGAACTTGTTCTTCACTTCACGACCCACCGTATCAAGTGCATTTTGCACCCCTACTGAGGATTTGAACTGGCGTCCTCTAAGGTGATTGTCCAAGGAATGGAACAAATGATAATCGGACGGTGCAATGTCCGGGGAGTATGACGGATGGAAGTGTGTTTCTCATCCAATGCGTAGAATGGTGTCCCGGATTATCCTAGCCACGTGGGGCTTAGCGTTCTCTTGTAGCAGGAAGACCCCTTTGCAATTCAGAAGTGCTGGCTCCAGAGTTTTGAGTCTTTCTTAAACACGTCTCAACTGGTGACAGTACACAGTTGCATTGATGCTCTGAGCAGCTATTATAAGTTCCCGATGCAAGAAGCCGCGAGCAGTCCACCAAACACAGGAAGGCCTTCTTCTGGTGCAATGCTGATTTCGGCTGTTTTGGAACCGGTTCATGAGATGCTAACCAATGATGACGGTGTCATGGAGTTTCGTACAGGTCCCATCTCTCATCATATGTCAACACCCTGTCCTTAAATGACTCCTTCCTCGACGAGCCAGCAAAGAAACACAGATGTCTGCTCGCGTTGCCTTCTGGCCCGGAGTCAAATCATGTGGGGCCCATTGACTCAACTTTTAGTGCTTCCCAAGTTGATGTAGGTGCTGCCGAATGGTTTGTCCACTCACACTGAATTGTAGTCCCAGTACCTCACATGTCTGGCCACTGTTTGCCTCAATTGCTGCCTGAAGATTTCCATTTTGTACATGTGTTGGTCTTCCGGCACGTGGTGCGTCTTCTAGCGTTTCGTCGCCGTCCTATAACTTGTTAAACCACCGCTACACTGTCCACATAGTCACGACACCCTCACTAAAGGCCTGCCGTATCTTTCGTCCGCTGCAGCAGCGTTTGAACCCGTACAGCATATACGCCCTTATGACGTTCTGTGGAGGTCCCATGTTCACTCTGTCCTTGCGGAAGTTCACGGTGTAACTGAACTGCCACAACCAGGTAGTATGTTGGATATATCCGCACCAACAACTGACCTTCGCCTTATCTCCATTCGCATTCAACTGATGGTGTGAGGGCCAATTGAACACATACCTCCACAAAAAGCGACAAAACTTCCTTGGTTACCTTATGGTAACTGCAATGCCGATAACGCAAATTTTGTATTGTGTTGACGCAAATCCGTATGGAGTGAGACCTAACCCCGCTCCAATGGACACTTGCATGTCCATAGTTAGAGAGATTTCATAGTGTAAACTTTTATTTAATTTCATCGACTGACTGCTGGTATAAAAGTGATATTAAGAAAGTATAATGGACGAAAATAAACGGGAATGTGCTGTACATTGCAAATAATTGTATGAGAATTGAAGAATGACATCAAAAGTATATGGTGCTTTTACACTTTCGCATTGTGCTAAGCATCTTGTGACGTAGCAAACAAATCACTAGAGAATAGAGCAATTATGGCTCCGAAACTAAAGCGTGAGGTAGCTAAAGCTATAGTGGTTGTAACAACAGTTCTCGCCGGTTACATTAAGAACCGAAAACCACAAAGAAGTACGAGGGCCATCCGGAAAGTGGTACCCGTTTGTGCAATAAAGACACAGTAGTATATATTAACAAATATACACATTTTTATTGGAAAGAGCATACTTTACACTACTTCTCCACATAATCACCAAGCAAATTGAGGCATTTGTCATACCGTGTGACGAGTTTTTGTATTCCAGCGTCATAGTCCTACGCCGCCAGCGTATTGAGATACGTAGTCACGCCTCGTTTAAGTTCTTCATCGCTTTCAATTTTTTTCCCGTCAGAAAGTCGAGACACTAGGAAAATGTTCACAGAGTTCATCAATTGTGACGCGCCGATCGTTCCTCACGCATTCGTCTACTGACCTCAGCAGTTCGTCTGTAATGACAGTGGTCTCCCTGAACGCTCCTCGCCGTGTGTACTACCGCTCCCCAGGTTGAAGTTGCGACACCAGCGCCGAACAGACGACTCGTCCATCACATTGTCTCCATAAACCTCCTTTAATTGGCGATGAATTTCACAAGGTCGAACGTTTCGTGCATTAAGAAATTTAATCACGTCCCTCACTTCACAAATGGCGGGGTTCTCAATTCGTTTAATCATTATAAACGAGCACAGACACAACAGAGGCACTGCTAGCGTCACGCAACTTTGCACAGAGCAGGCAGACAAGTCACTGACGCGGTCTGACCTTGCCCAGCGGCTCCCCGAGTCGTCAGCCCTTCATGCGGCGCAAACAGGTACCACTTTCCGGATGGTCCTCGTATGTGGGCAAAGAGCACCCCTACTCCAACTCAGTTTTCTTTACTACAGTTCAATTTCCCACACAAAACAAAGAGCATGGATATTTGGCACAAAGTCTTTCCCTTCCTTTTAACAAACCACGGCGCTACAATCGGACCAGAAATGGGCATGGGAAATGCTACGAAATAGAGCAGGTTCTATCGACAAGAAATGCCATAGGATATGCTATGCATGGGAAATGCTATATAGCATTTGCTACTTTACTCGGTAGGATATCGATGATACGATTTTTGCTACGGTAAATGCTTTCGTCTAAAACTAGCCTAAGGGAAGTAAGAAGAAAATGAATAATTAGCAAATAGACTCATATAAAAAGTATACTATTAAACTGTTTTGAAGATATGGTTAATGTGATCACCCAAGTTTCTCAATAACTACATGTACAGATTCGTTCCTATTACTTGCTGCTATCTTATAATATCCTTTCGCAAGGGCGGCGAAAGGATAGTTCCAAAGAAAAAATATTATATTCTACCTGTCTAATACAATATAACGACGAGAAAGCATACACTGTAATGATTGTAATTGTTTCAAGCAGAAAGGCGTTGAATTTCGTGGGCAAAAAATGATGAAAATGTAGACTTTAAAAGAAAATGCCTGTATAAATTTGTGTATCTCGTACAAGGTTAAAATAAAGCCTCAAAAAGCAAGAAATTGTGCATCTTACGCTTTTCTAAAGTGGAAAACCGTTGAGTACTCAAGCATTGTGAGAACAGAACCTAGGGCTAAAGTAATATTCGAGCCAAACATAAAGCACCAGCATTATGTGGGCCGTATATTGGCCATGAGATAAGACAGCCAAGCCAAGGTTCGGTATTTGTGAGCAACGCAATAGTCTCGTAGCGCATATTAACATCACAGCGTTGGAGAGAATTTTGTCTAGTGTGTGCTTCACTGAATATGCGATGCAATGAACTTGCTAGACAAGTCCTCTCCAACGCTGTGAAAGACCTTTCACTAGCACGTGATTTGTACTACATATTCATTCAAACACGTGCTAGATAATGATATCTCCAATGCTGTGAGAGCCCTTTGATTCGTACGTGCCTTGTACTGCATATTTATTCAAGCACGTGCTAGACAAAGACCTCTCCAACGGTATGAGAGGCCTTCGATTAGCACGTGCCTTGTACCGCATATTCATTCAAGCGTGCCAGACAGTCCTATCCAACGCTATGAATGACCTTTCACTAGCACGTGCCTCGTACACATATTCATTCAAACACGTGCTAGATAATGATATCTCCAATGCTGTGAGAGGCTTTTGATTCATACGTGCCTTGTACTGCATATTCATTCAAACACGTGCTAGATAAAGGCCTCTCCAACGCTGTGAGAAGCCTTTGACTAGGACATGCTTTGTAACACACATACACTGAAGCATATGCTAGACAAAGGCATTTTCAATGCTGTGATGTTAATATGCGGTACGAGACTTTGATGCATTGCTCACAATAACGAACCTCGGTTCAGCTGTCCTGTCCTCTAGCCAATATACGGCCGGCGGACTTTAGCATAGGTGCTCTCTCTCTTTAACCAATGGATTGAGAGATAAGAAACGAAAGCATACCATATTATTTCAATGCTTGTTAAATGCAATCCCTTTCATAGTCCATTTTCCGGATACGAATTTTGTATATCTGAAATAATACTGTATAACATCATATATTTTGGGCTATTGGTTGAATTTACGTCGTTACGTTCGGACGGAAAGTCAAATTAATTCCCACGAGAAACCAAACGCACTTCCCATTAAAGAAAACAAACAAAAAGGAAATCCAATTTACCCTTTCTTGCTTATAAGGACAGAAATTGCATTGTTGGGATGTATTGTGTATTTCGATCTACCTACAGGAAACGTTATGCGTATTCTGTTCCGTGCTCGGAGATAGCAGAGAGTTCTCAGAGAAAATTTACAAATTAAACATTTGTTTTGCGTCACAATTGAGTTTTCTCTTTCTGTCTCTCGCTCTTTTGTGTATGTGTGTCCCTCTCATAGTACGACTAAAAACTCCGACTACGTAATGCATAGTGGTTTCCTCTGGTTCAGCGAAATGAAATGTCTCTGGAGAGCATTCACGTCAGAGGTTGAAGGCTGAATCTTCTCTAACAGACACTGAGAGAGTAGCTTCCTTCAAGTCGAACACGTCAAAAAGTAGCACTGCTTTCTTGGGAATAAAGTTAGTATAAGGTCTCCGTTCTTTGACTGACGCTTACATGCGAAAACTCAAAGGTTATAGTATTCCCTGCTGTGTGGTTATCGCACTTGAACGAGCCCTAAGATAGGTCTATAAAAATCATGGTCACGAAAGAACTTTTCTCGATTTCTTTTTCACGTTAGAGGGATGAGGGAGAAAAAGTTTCTTTCTTAGGATCGAAGCAGACCAAGATAGGAAATTTTACAAAGAAGAACTCATATTTCAATAAATTTTGACCTCCAAAAGACTTCTTATTTTATTAAAATAAAATATAGTTCATACTTCTGTTTATCTTTTTTTATAACACAATATTGCTATACACAATATTTTCTGATATTCGTATATATATATATATATATATATATATATATATATATATATATATATATATATATATATATATATATATATATATATATAATATTACGTGGCAATTATCACAGATATGAACTCGAGATACTTGAAATGAGAGAATACTTTACCCTATTCAAAATGAATACGAAATTTATAATAATGGGAACTTTCTAAATCCGTGTTGTGTTCTTTATAGGAGTTTGTCACACAAAATCCAAAGTACGATGCATCCATAGTAGTGGTTTCCAACCTGGGGTGGGCGCGTCCACCCAGGAGAGTGAAGGCACAAAGCTACCGACAAAAATAATTACATTCATAATTACAAATACTAAGAATGCTGTAACAAAGATATTAAATTATAAACAAAATGCAAACACAAAGTAACAATTAAATAGAGACTGTGGTTTCATTAAGAACAAACGTAGTAAATAATAATAATAATAATAATAATAATAATACTGCATTAAATTGGTATATGCAAAAGTTTTGCTCGGTATAGATATAAATTGGTGGTTATTATTATTAATACTATTACTGAAGATTTAAGAATTTAATGCTGTACCTGACCACACATCAACCTAGCTAACAAATGCATTTACCGTCATATTGCTCGTAGACCAAGAAATTTATGACGTTTTCATGTTTAGCTGAAAAAGGAAAAAATATTATAATGTGATTATATCTATATCTATCTATCTATCCATATATATATATAATATATTATAAACACTACACTTACTATTAAAATAAAATTAGTTAAATTTTTGTATATGTGTACGAATCTCACCTTGAGCTGTAGGTTCACGTCTAATATTGCCTTGCTGGTGAACGGGACAGTAAACTCAAATCCAACCCAATCTAATAAAAATGAAGTCAGATTTGCAGTGAAAATCACATTTATCTTACATCAGCCATCCGGACCATTGCTCAGTTCCGACACTCCTTGCCAAGAACATAAGATTCCTTCCTTCTTTTGTGATCGAGAATATAAGATTTTATATCTTCTTACTCGTATGTTTGATATTGATTCTCTTAAAACAAAAACTGCTTCTCCTTACTTGTTAAACTATTATCCGTTTTGTTTTACTTTTGTACGAACATAAACAGAACCATGTGTGACAACTAAGGTACGCTGATTTGCTGCTGGCTGGATAGTGACACATGTGTTTCAGTAAAATAGTTTATAAATAGGTAAATATAATTTTAATATAAAATAAGCATATAAAACTAAAACACTATAGTGAGAGACAATAACAAGATAGAAATTAATTAATAATACTCCACTCAAGTGTTGGTATTGTTTGAAGCAGGAGTAAAAGTGGATCTGTAAAAGTAGGAGGACGGTAGATAGCGGCATGAGGTCACGCCGTCCCCCCGCCTATCTTTTTGCCCATTGTATTTTTTTTTAAGAACTAGGGGGACGCCGTACATATTGTTTGGAGGTGGGGCACGGCGTCATCCCGCGTTCCTCTCACTTTTAGCCCCTGGTTTGATGTATTAAAGAAGTATTGCGTGTAAGCATCACCATGATAGACTTCCTCGTGGCGCTGCTTCAACTGTATAAATATTCGTTCCGCTTTCAAGTTGAGAAGGTGGCTGAATGTACAGTTGCAACCCGGAGTTTGGGATAGTAGAACTTTTGAACCTGAAGTGATACACAAATAATGGTTATACCAAAATGGAGCCTTGTTCATGCATACATTTTTAAACTAGGAAGCAACGATTGAAGTACACTAGGAACCACACAGTGTTGCCAAATGTAACCGAAGGTATATATATTTTTTATTATTTGCAAAACATGTAAATTGATTCATAACTCATACGTATGGACGTTCTGTTGTTAATTTTCAGTTTATTTTGTTGGAGTAGCTTGGAAACTATGGAGCAGAAAAAAAAAATTCATTTCCACCGATAACTAATCGGATGAGGCCTCTGTAAGGGGGAACTAAGGAAATCGTAGTTTTCATAAATTAACACTGAATTGGCAACCTTGCTGATGTTTCAGTGCATCAAGAGGTGTGTTAAAGATCTGTCTACATTATGCAATTCCTAAAAACAATGAGAAACAAACTTTGAAATTATCATGATAAAATTTTTACTTACACGCACCCGGCAACACTGCTATTCATTTCTATGGGACTATTTAAAGCAAGAGGTATACAAGAACAATTCTCGAACTATTCAAGACCTGGAAACGAACATTCGCAGTGCCATTGAGAACATTAACACTTCTAATCATCGTAAAATTGCTGCCAACCTGATGAAACGTGTGAACCAATGTTTGCATCAAAACAGGGACGCTCCCAGCATCCACTGTAGAGCTGGTAACTCATTTCTGATAGCAGTACATGTTTTGAAAAAAAAAAAAAAATGATTTACACCTTTGGTTACATCTGGCAACACTATGTGCTTCCTAGTGTACTTCAATCGTTGCTTCCTAGTTTAAAAATGTATGCATGAACAAGGCTTCATTTTGGTATAACCATTATTCGTGTATCACTTCAGGTTCAAAAGTTCTACTATCCCAAACGCCGGATATTTGTTCTACTATCCCAAACATTTGCATTGTATATTGGATACCCTGTAGTTCAGAGAGCATTATGCTAGGAAGAAACGGCTGTACTTGTGTTAAATGTATAGATTAGTATAACTATTAGCTGCTAAGGAAATTTAAAAAAAAATGAAGAATATACAGGGTTTGTCCGGAAAGTAATAGGACTGAGTCGATTTTTAAAAAAAATATTGAGCCAATCGTTACAATTCTTTAAAAACTTTCAAAATAGGCTCCTTCTGCGTCGATGCAGCGCTGCCAGTGCGATTTCCAAGCATTGAAGGCGTCACGGAAGTCATTCTCCGGAATAGCCTTGAGAGCCGCGGTGCAAGCTGCTTGGATCCCCTCTATCGTTTCAAAATGCTTGCCTTTCATCAGGAGTTTCAGGCGAGGAAACAAAAAGAAGTCCGGGGGGCCACATCTGGGCTGTAGGGCGGCTGCGGAAGCGTTGGGATGCCGGCCTTGGTCAGGTAGCTGTTCTCAAGAAAGGCGGTGTGAGCCGGGGCGTTGTCGTGGTGCAGCTTCCAGTCGGCTCCGATGTCTGGTCGGACCCGATTGACCCTTCGTTTGAGTCTCTTGAGCACTTCCACGTAAAACTTGGCGTTGACGGTTTGTCCAGGAAGAACAAATTCATGGTGGACGATGCCTTCGATGTCAAAAAAGACAATGAGCATCGTTTTCACTTTGGATTTGCTCATTCTTCCCTTTTTTGGGCGAGGAGCCGCCGGCGTGTGCCACTCGGAAGATTGCCTCTTTGTCTCGGGATCATACTCAAAGATCCATGATTCGTCATCTGTGATTACGTTATTCAAAAATTGGGGGTCACTTTCACACATGTTCAAATTTTCTTGGCCCAATTCCACTCGCCGCAATTTCTGGTCGTCAGTGAGCACTTTTGGGACAATCTTCGCGCATACCTTGCGCATGTTCAAATGCTCCGTCACAATTTCATGAACCACAGTTTTTGGTAAATTTAACATCTGGGAAATTAAACGAATACTTAGTCGACGGTCTGAGTTCAAAACTTCGCGCACACGAGTCACATTATCGGTGTTTGTCGAAGTCGAAGGTCTTCCAGCACGGTCTTCATCGGCGACCTCTTCCCGGCCCTCCGAAAAGGCCTTGTGCCACCGAAACACACCACTTCTTGCTAAAGCATTATCTGGGTAAGCGTGCTTGATCATATCAAACGTCTCTGTCGCAGATTTACCGAGTTTAACACAGAATTTAATCGCGTACCTCTGCTCTAACGAACGCTGCATTTTCAGCTTGCACCACTTACAGAAACACGTTGCGCGAAAAAGCCTGTCCTGACTCTCCGTGTGCTCGGAGACAACTGACCAGCCGCTCGTTTGTTAGCTAGGAACGCCCTCTACCGGATCCAGTCGGTGCGCGCACGCTCCGAAGTACAGTCATGGCGGAATAAAATCAGTCCTATTACTTCCCGGACAAACCCTGTATATATGCCAGTTATCTGCTACAACTTTTCTGTATAAACCTCCTACTGGTCGTGAAACATGTATACAATTTATATCTTTCCGTTAATCGAAAACCTCATTGACTGCTGATGTTTCATGGGAGTGAAAAATAAATTAGGTAAAATCTTTTAGTTTTACGTCGCACGATTATATATATAAGCCGTGTAGGCTAAAAGAGACGGTAATGGTGGAATGAATGAAATTGTGGAACGAAGTGGAAGTAAACGGATTATCTTACGCACACGGTGTTTCCCATGGAAGTGAAGTATCATTAGCCAATCAGGCTTTTGGTTAAGGGGAAGATACAAATAGTGTTGTTTATGGCCGTTTAAAAGTTAAGAGAAAACAATGAGTTGAGTTGATTTTAAGTTTAACGTTCCTTTCAGCAGTGAGGCTATATGAGACGTGGACTTACTGATTAACGTGAAATCCGAACCACATGAGCTCCCGCCGGGAATTGAACCCGGCTCTCCGACGCCAAATGCGCGTACGCTAACCGCTTAGCCACGAATGAGCTCGAAGATAAAACTAGGAGTAAGCATAGCTATACAGTGTTTCTTCCAGACATGTTTTGGGAGGGGCACTGCCCCCCGGAGCTCTGAGAGTGTCCCCCCGGAGAAGACCAAAATAGTATGTTTATGATATAATAATAAGTAGAAACCACCAGTGCCCCCGGAAGGTTGTTTCTGAACGAAACACTGAGCATATAATTATATGTTCGCATTTAATTGCTTTTATGCTCTGTCTGGATGTTATGCAATACTCAAGACATACAAAATTCTGACGAACAGTACATTAAGGAAAACCCTTACCTTTTGCCGTAAAACATAACTGATAAAAGCGAATTAAACTAACGTCAAGTTTTCTGTCGATTGTTGCTAGTAATATGCATAGTTGTAAAGCGTTCTGTAACATTTCGCCTTAAGCTATGTAACCGGCACGTATATTTCTCAATATGGTTGATTCCTTTGTTTCCTGTTTGTTCGCTTATGATGACGACTTATACAGTTAACACAGAAAACGATAGCTTCCCATTGTTTGCAGAATCGGATGTTGGATAACTCTGTTCACAAAGTTATTCGTGGAAGATGCTTACTTTCTCTGTACTTTTCTCAATTGATTTATGCCTTAATATACCTGTTCCTATTGTTTAGTGTTCTATTTAACACATTACAGGGAATTACAAGCGAATGTTTTTCTTACAAGAGATATTTGCAATACATTATTCGAAAGTCCAATTGGAAGATGTTGAAACCATATAGAAAAAATATATACGTATTTAAAATTATATCATTAGCAAATACCTCTACATATTATACTCAGGGCGATATTTTGCGTTCTTTCTTCTGCAGCTCGTCTGAACTCAAGGGGGCGCGGTGGCTCAGTGGTAGAGCGTTCACCTCTGGTGCCTGGGGTCCCGGGTTCGATCCCAGCCCCCGCCAAGTGAACTTTGTGGTGGACAAACACCGTGCTCGTGGATTTTCTCGGAGTTCTCCCGTTTCCTCCCACTTTCTTCATTCCACCATTTCACTCATCTCTCATCATCACCGTCTCCTTTAGCCTAACCGGCATAACCGTGGGACGTAAAACTCAAAGATTTCATTTCATTTCGTCTGAACTCAAACTCCCGCACGAAATTCGAACACTCATATGGGTACCTTAGTGAAACATCGTCATATATTTTTCTTCTCTCCTAGGTCAAATAGCTATCCTATCGCCTTAAGCTATCCAAATAGTATCCAACCAGAATAACAATTCTCCCAAAATCTAAGTAAGGCAGCGACTAGAGGAACGAACTTAACTGCATTTGATTACGTACAGGTATTATGTTGTTTTAGTATCCTGTGAACTACTGTTTAAATAACGTTATTATTTAATTTCTAATTCGATCCAACACAGAAAAAACTTATATACGAGCAAGGGCGCCCATGTTGTGGTTTCCAAGGGGGGGGGGGCAAGTATAAGTAATGTTTCAAAAATAGTTTCAAATTTTGCTGTAACTAATGTAAAAATTCTATTGGATTTTTGATATTCTGAAGTACAATTTCGTCTAGGGGGCGAGCGCCCCACCTTGCGTCCCCTGATGGGCGCCCTTGTATATGAGGTGTGATCAAAAACATGGTGAATAATTTTATTAGAAACAAAGAAATAACCTTACATGGAATTTGATTTAATCAGTTTCAAAGTACTGTCCTTGGCTAGCAATACACTTATTCAAATGTTGAATCCATAACTGCAAGCATTTCTGGAAGGCGTTCTTTTTCTTAGGGGCATCAGCTGCTCTGCCGTGATCCTCTCAATGTCAGGAATCGCGTCATAACAATTTCCTTTAAGCGCTGTTTTAATTTTTGGGAAGAGCCAGAAGTCGCATGGTGCTATATCTGAAGACCACAGGCAGGAAATATTTTTCGACCAAAAACTCGCGGATCAAAAACAGGATGTGGAACGGCGCGTTTTCGTGGTGAAGAAGAAAGTCATTTGTCCATTTAATCGATGGTTAAAATGCTTTTCATGGATCCATAGGTATGTTTAGTTCTTCGGAAATCTCTCGAATAGCCATTTACCTGTTTAAACATATCATTTGTGCTACTTTTGGCACGTTTTCGTCTGTTTTTGACGTCGAAGAACGTCTCGATCGCTGCTTGTTTCCAAACGACACCTTTCCGCTTTTGAATCGCTTATACCATTTGTAAACATAATGACACCGTTTCATCACTATACACTGATTTTGACATTTCGTGAGCTTCCTTGGCTTTTTTTTTTTTTTTTTTTTCAGCTTAGAACAAAATTTAATGTTGGTGCGGGACAGACACACTTAACACGTCCTCACTCTTCTGCCTCTGGAAGCCAACTAATGTCAAAACTCGGAACCGGAACTCACTGAAACTCGACCTGACTGTACCAAAGGTTAAGGCTACCGCGCTTACTAGTTGAAATCGATACAACATCGATAGATGGCACTGTGCAACTACAGTCACCGTACCTTTCGATAACACCTCGTATGAAGTACTGAACTATATACTACTAGGTATAGACGTATTAATGTTGATGCTTTTAAAGCAATGTTCTTTAATGTTTCAAGTAATTTTCCTATATAGAACAATTAAATTATCAAGTATCTAGATGGTTGAATGTTTGACCAAAGTTAAATATTTTTACGTACAACGCAAGTATACACATGACTGCTTTTACAGAAATTTGATTAGGTTCATTTTATTCCTTTCCGTTTCAATGAGAAATTTGTTCACATGTAAGAAATTTTTATATAAAACTATTATAGTAGATCGCGAGGACTCGTAAAGCTTTGGCTCTACACCAATCATAGAACTGCTTTGCCTCATGTGTGATGCAATAGAAGAATTCGGCATGATCCGTAGAGCTGCTTTTCCGAGTAAGAGGGGAAGAAGAAAGGCGAGGAGACAGAAGAGGTTTACAATTGTTATAATTGGCAGAGGTGGATCTAGAAGGTAAAAACTGGGGGGGGGGAGACAGTCAGGCCCTAGACTATGATAGGTATATGATGAGTTTACTTTAAAAAATATATACATAATAACTTAAATTATTTTGTCACCCAAAAGACTGGGGGCCCGGGCCTAATCCGCCACTGATAATTGGATGCCAATATCTCAAAACTCATTAAGGTTAGAAACATGAAATTTCGAAATCAGATTTTGCATTTAAATAGTTAAAAACATGTTTCAGCGTTTATTGATAGTTCCCCTAGAAGAGAAGGAAAAGTGGGTTAAAAAAAAACGAGGTTTGCAATTTTTTTTTTAAAAAATGGCCATATTTCGAAATCTGTTAGGGTTAGAGATATAAAATTTGGTATTTAGACTTTTGATTTAAAATAATTACGAGTAAAATTGTGTTTAAGCGTTTTTTGATCTGTCCCTTAAATGAGAGGGGAAAGGCGGGGTTATAATTGTTAATATAACAGCCATACCTCCAAATCCCTTAAGAGTAGAGACTTCTTGATTTAATATGTGTTTCAGCGTTTTTTGGTGTTTCCCTTAGAAGAGCAGAAAAAAGGATGGGGGCTGCAATTGTTATAATAAGATGATCATATCTCGAAATCTTTAAGATTAGATATATCATATGTTAGGAATACTAGATGTGCGAAGCCGTAAGCCGAGCAAATGTAGAGGTTTGGAGGCGAAGTCTCAAGCTAGCCGAAGACTAGTACAGAATAATAGCAAGGGCACTCAGAGAGTGTAGACCTCTGCCAAGTGTCGTGAAAATAAAGGAAAAATACCTTATTTGGCCTAAACTAGTGTCAATTAACCGCTTCGTTGGGTTAAAATAAGAAAACTTAGTAACATGTTCTTTTAGTCAGTCACTTTTTACTATTAATGAAACGCTCTTTGAATCGGTCATTTTCAATCGCTTTTATATATCTTTCCCCTCTGCTACAAGTTGCGGGCCTGAATTTGGATTTAACGGCATCGGAAGTGTCACTGTTCATCTCAGCGACGCCGAAAACTATGAATTCGACACTAATATCGTGTAACGTTCCTCTTTGAGCGTTACATTTTCTCAAAGAGATTATTCGTAGGAATGTTTAATCAGCTCTTAGTTCATGTTATTTCTTTATATTTTCTCAATTCTCGACTCTCGTGAAGGATTCAAGATGGTCGACAATTGGACTAATGTATGTAGCCAGAATATGCTACCTTTCTTTGTATGTCTATGTTTTGCGTTGAGCGGCTTTTGAGAGTAGCGCTGACTGTTTGAAATAATTTGAAATTTTGTTTCGTGTAAACGGAGGGATTGTTATAAACATACATATATGAACGTTTACTTATATAAATTTTTTTCATTTGGTCATATATATTTTATTACTACGGTACTACGCTCTAATACGTAGTAAGGAGCGACCAATCAGGAGCGAGCGGGCTGGGGAAGCCTGCTCCCCTTTGTCTCAGCTCTTTGTACTGAAACATGGCGGCAGTTGAGAGGGAGGCGTAGTTTTGCTCATGTCTTTGGACATGAAGTTACCGCGAATCGTGCAGTGAGTGATCGTCCTTTTTTTTATATATCACAAATGTCTTTCTAAGAGCTGCCTTAGTCGAACAGTATGCTAGACTAGTGTACGTGCAGTGAATTACAAGGAAATTCACCCATAAACACTCAGCTTGTGCGTGTCCAGAATATTGCTGGGATTGGTGTAACACCCGGTAATCACTGCCGTGATGAAAGCTGAAGTTCAAAAGTCTTTCTCTAAATTTGTCTCTAGGACCACATTCGATTGTGTATGGCCTCGTCCTCTTGACGTGGTGATTCCTCGTCCTCTGTTTTCCTTAATAAGGGACTCTGTCCTCTGTTACTTGTCGTCAGTTCCGCCCTCTTCTGTGGGACTTAAATGTGCCTGACTGCGGTCGCTGTTGCGAACGTGAGCGTTGCAGCAGCTTTGCAGTGAGAATCTTGTCTACCTGGTGAAAGTAGTAGTGAAATGTACGTTCTTGCTATTAACCAAGAAGAGGTCACCGTTTGATCAACCTGCGCCGAGGTTATGGTTACGATTGCTACATGGTGAGATGTCGAAGAAGTCATCGGAACCGATTGCCACCCTAGGACGCTGTCCCGAATGGAGCCCTATGCACTGGCCCTGGGGGGGGGGGCAATGTTGTCTACTCGTAAAGCGGGAAAAAGGTTGGGTGAGCTTTGGTCACTGTTCCAGGTAACTATGTCTTATTATTCTCTATTCCATCTTGTGAAAGAAGTAATGTCGTCCAGGAAGTTGTGAAGGAATTTGTCCACCGTTCATAAATTCATCCAAGTTGTCTCTGTTTACAATATCTAAATGTTATATTATTACTACCGTGTGTTTACTCTACTGCTTCAAGTCGTTTTATAAAGCAAAACAATATACATACATTTATTAATCATTGGTTCCTCAGTGTATTTACATACTATGTGCATCAATTCTACAATGTCTATAATATTATCTAAAGTAAATTTTGTCCGTAACATGTCCGAATAAACGAAAGTGAGTCTCTATCCAGTAAGTCGAATCATACGCCAGCGGGGTAGTCTGATATCAACACTGTTTCTCTTTTGCTTTGAATGGAATCATTTTCCCAGTTGTGTAGATGTATAATATATTATTCGCTACCATCTAGCTCATGTTCGTCCAGTAGCGGGCATTCCGTATTGTCTATTATACTATATATATATATATATATATATATATATATATATATATATATATAGTTCAGAATTCAAGTATTAAGTCGCCACACAGAAATCTATGTAAATCCTCGAGTTGTCTTTATATTATATCTTGAGCTATAATGCACTAGTTCAGTGAGGCTCGTCAAGACGGTGGGTATACGATAATACTCGCACTTTGACGCGATGGTGTCAGGGGTAGAGTCTAACTTACTGGCTGGTCTTGTACTTCCTATAATGTTTCTGCAGTGTGTATTGTTATTACCGCCGCTGTTAATGTGTAAGTTATGTCGAGGGAAATGCCCTCTTAACAGTTGGTTGCGGAAGTAGTGGAGACGTTATGTGTTTAGGGAGGAAGGTTAATCGACACAGCCGCATGTTTACTCCCTCTGCGATGAGATGTTTTGTGAACAGTAATGTAATTGGTAATTCCCTCTCTGTAAAGTAGTCCACTGAAGATTTTGTTCTAATATTTAGTCGAAGAATGTAAACAACTCTCTCACTGTTATTAAGGATACTGTTTAAACGTTGTCGTTACTCATCTTTGAGTTGTGTTGGCGCTAGAAGTTTCTGGAATCTTTTAAGACTGAATACATATAGTTTTTTTTTTGACAACTGAGTCATGCTGTCCATGATCATTAATGTTAACGATAACTCCGATATTATACGTTATTACAAGAAAGTTAAATAAATAGAGTTGCAAGATATGTGGTGTTGTCCTGAATGATTTTTTTCCATCTCTTCTTCCTCAGCGTCGACGATGTCATTAGTGTGCAAGAGTCTGGAGTAGGGGTGTTCCGGATTCCGGAATTCCGGAATACTTCGTAATGAAAATCTTAATTCCGGAATCGGAATTAAAAATTTAGTTATTCCGGAATTCCGAAATCTCGGAATTCCGTAATTTCGGAATCTCGGAATTCCGTAATTTCGGAATCTCGGAATTCCGTAATTTCGGAATCTCGGAATTCCGTAATCTCGGAATTTCGGAATTCCGTAATCTCGGAATTTCGGAATCCAGGAAGTTCATTCCGTAATTTCGAAATCTCTAAATTCCGGAATTTCGGAATTCCGAAGGTTCACCTCGAAATATCGGAATTCAGGAATCTCGGAATTCCGGAACTTCAGTCAGAAATTCCGGAATTTCCAAAACTCGGAATTCCGGAATCTCGAAACTTCAGCTAGAAATTTATGAATTCCAGAATATGAGGACTTCGGTTCAGCACTTCTGAATCTTTGAAATTCGAAATTCCCAATAACGGTACGTCGATCCAGCATATCGGAATCTCGGAATGCTGAAATGTCAGCATCTGAAATCTTCAAGTAACATGATTATGCGATAGACATCAACACTCAGACAATGTAATGATGAAACTTACTCTTTTTTACTCATTGTCAGTGGCGGCAATACTCCGTCTTTCTGCAGAACGAAAAGAGCTCAGCAGAAGGACTCATTGAACAAAGTGTAAAGACTTCATTTACTGGTTCTTATCTTGTTCTAATGTTCTATCCAAGGGCAGGCTCTAACATGTTTATACATCGTTGCTAGCGGGTCACTAGTGCAATACGGATAGAGTATCGACCAGTTTCTTCCCTGCGTGGCTTCAAAATAACATATAGAAAATGAAAAACTTAGAAACAGGGTGAAGCCATAGATTGCGAGTTTCGTATTCATTACCTATATATTTACTTGCACACTTCAGCCGATATTCACCCTCGTACTCCTTAATGTTTAGAAGCCAGGTTCTGGATACGTAGCTGAAATGCTCGTTCTGCGCACGAAGAGATTTTAGATTTTAGAAAGCCATACGACTCGGTTAGGAGAGAAATATTATACAACGTTCTTACAGAACTTGGAATACCGAGAAAGCTAATTAGACTAATTAAGATACGTTTAAATGAATCCCAAATTAAAGTCCGGGTAGGAAAATTTTTGTCCACGAGCTTTCACGTCGAAAATGGCCTGAAACAAGGAGATACGTTGTCGCCATTATTATTTAACTTTGTTCTGGAATACGCTATAAGGAAAATCAAAGATAGCAACCAGGGCCTACAGTTGAACGGTATTCACCAGGTTATGGCATATGCTGATGATGTAAATTTAATAGAGGATGATAGGAGAACAATAGAAAGAAATGCAGAGATCTTATTAAACGCTTACAGGGACATGGATTTAGAAGTAAGTGCAGAGAAAACTAAATACATGAAAGTGTGTCGGAACCGTAATACGGAAAATTGTGGATGCGTTAAAATATTAAATAATACTTTTGATAAAGTGGATAGTTTCAAATATCTAGGATCAATATTAACCGAGGAAAATCATATTCACGAAGACATTAAATGTCGACTAAAAGCAGGGAATTCGTGTTACTATTCGGCGCAAAATCTCTTGTCCTCGCGAATTCTGTGGAGGAATTTGAAGCTTAAAATATATAAACCGATAATCATCCCTGTTGTTCTGTATGGTTGCGAAACATGGTCGCTTACACTGAGGGAAGAACATAGACTGAAAGTATTTGAGAACAAGATCGTGAGACGAATATTCGGACCCAAGAGGAATGGAAATGGGGAATGGCGGAAACTTTATAACGAGGAACTACATAATTTATACGGTCTACCCAACATTGTTAGGGTCGTCAAGTCTAGGAGGCTTAGGTGAGCAGGTCATGTAGCTAGAATGGTAGAAAGTAGAAACGCTTTCAAAATCTTGACTGGAAGACCAATCGGATAACGACCATTAGGAAGACCTAGGCGCAGATGGGAGGACAATATTAAGGTGGATCTCGCAGAGATAGGAATACAAAGTAGAAACTGGATGCAGTTAGCTAAGGATAGAAGTCAGTGGAGAGCTTTTGTGAACACGGCATTGAACCTCCGGGTTCCATAGGCCATAGAATTAGTTAGTTAGTTTAGTCATATGTGTACCAAGTTTGGTTGAAATTGCTTCAGGTGTTCCAGAATTATGCTGGAACAAACATACATCCATTTTTATAAGACAAAGCATCTAGCTCTTCTCCCTCATAGTTTTCTTAGTTTTTATTTTCTTGTATTAGGAAAAGAACTTTTCAACGAAAACATGTGGTTCGAAGCTCACATACGTAGTCGGTCCCGTAACTAGCTGATAGCAAATAGTTTTTCATAACGTAGGTTTTGCATAATGCTATACCATAATTATGTAATTTTTGTAGATAGCATGGCACGAAAATTAATTCAATTATACCATGATACATTTTTTAATACACAAAATGAAAACTTTCCTTAATGTCAAATGTATTTTGCGTTAATATAAAGAAGAAATAAAAATATGATAGATCTGAACTGCGGAAGATTGGAAATACAATGTAATATATTTGTAATAACTGTATTTAATATTTGTAAAAGCAGTGGAAAAATATACAATCAATCTAGCTTTCAACATAAAGTAATAATGAAATGCCATATCAATAGAATGTTAATCCTCTCAAATTTCTTTAATTTAAAGGAAACCTATAATTTTAGTTTCTACCGTAATTTTTTCTATCAGAGCTTTACATAATAGCGGATTCTTACTCTGTTCATAAGATCAATAAAATAAACAAACAAAAAATACCTTATTATGTTTAAAGATGTTGGTTAATGCAATATAAATTTCGTATAAATTTTCATAGATTAGAATATACATTATTACAATTAATTTACAAAAACTAAAAAAATACACATTACCTCAAATCCAATACTATCATTGTACAACATTTTAATACTTTTCTGAACACGGTACTCGCGGTTATAGAACAACCTTTATTTCGTCGGACTCTCATGTATAAAATCAGTTCTTCGATTCCGACTCGTGAGGGGATAGTTATGTTCGCGACAATTTTCAAAAGAATAAATGTTTTAAAAATTAGAAATAATATCCTATATATTTGATGGATGCCATTAAACCTGATTGTATCTGTAAATTATTTCTACTACAAAATGTTACTTTTGAAAATTCTTTTATCCTTTCATAGCGTTTTCAGTCTGGTTAGTTTTACTAGGACATATGTAAAAGGTAGAATGGAAATGTACATTAACTACAAATTAAAATAAAAAGTACTTATCATGATGAAACATAAGGAAATGTTATACAAATAACATAATAACAATATATATTACGCATATTTAATACGTAACACTAGAAAACTAAGAAAATGTTATGCTGTACAAACAACATTTTAAATACGAAATATTATGAAACTTAAGAAATATATTAATTGAAATATTATATTGAAATAATGTATTAACATTATGAAATCAAAGGGAATGTTATTTGAATAATATACAGATACATCTATGCAGTGATAATGACACTGGTAACTATGCCCTTCTCAATAGCTTAAATCTACCGTACCTTTGAAAATAAGAAAAAACAGATACAGAGACCGACAGAGGTATTGGAATAATATAATCAATACTTTATTTACATTGTATGAATTATAAACAACATACATCATATTTACTTAGTAGTGTTGAATTTGTAAACATATAAACGTTACCATTATGTGTCTCCGAAACTATATTTAAAATATCATAATGCATGTATTTAGCACACAATATATAGAGTCTACTATATTTCTCCTGCGGTCTCACTTATAGGACGACATAACGTCTCCAAACGAGTAGACACATGACTGGATGCATGTTTTATGCCCCCACCACACAGTCGTTGATTTCATACTGTGCCTCGCAACAGCAGCTCGCAATTGTAGTGTAAAGCTAAGCATTCACAAGTGACATGGGGTGTAAAGGTAAGGAGACAACAGTCGAAGAGAGAAATGTTGTAATTAATCTGTACAAACAACACAAACTCCTCTCCAAAATTGATAGTACAGTCAACAGAAGCAAAATCATGGTGTTCTCCATCATTCAGCGCTTCAAACAGACTAATAGTGTTGTGAATAAGCCGAGATACGCCGCTCCTTCTAAATTTAATACTAGAGACAGGAGCCAAACAAGCGGAATCCGGCATCTGAGATTAGAGGAAGCCTTGAACAATATTCTGGCACTGTGATGCACACAGGAACAGTTGGACGGGTTTTACATAGTGCCGGTTACAATGCCAGTTTTCCTACGAGGAAACCATATGTCAATTGTGTGAATCAGAAAAAGAGTCTAAAATTTGTTAACCTGTATAGGAGAAGCCAACAGAATTCTGGGACCACGTTCTCTGGTCGGATAAAAACAAATTCTGCTTATACAAGGGTGATGGACGTGTTACAGTGTGAAGGCTATCAAATACAGCTAAGAACATGGTAGCTACAGTGAAACATGGAGGCAACAGTGTGATGGTATGGGGATGTATAGCTTCATCAGGCGTTGGGGAACTGGTGCTCATAGATGGAATCATGGAAAAGTTTGAATACAAGAGAATTCTTGAAAACAATCTTAAGAGGAGTGCACAGAAGCTAGAATTGGGAAATGGTTATTACTTCCATCAGGACAATGATCCAAAGTATACTGCGGAAATTATGAGGCTTTGGATGGTGTATAACACTCCTCACACTTTGAAGATACCGACCAAATCACCAGATTTAAATCCTACAGAGAACATCTGGAACGAGCTCGAAGATCGTGTTAGGAAACATCACATTAGAAGTAAGGACCATCTGAAAGAACTTCTTCAGAGTGGAGAAATATGAACTCTGCAGTCAGCACAAAAAAGTACAATCATGTTAAAAAATTATCGTAGTAATCCATAGAACGGGGAACATAACTAATTACTAGCTGTTCTCTGTTGAATGCTGATATCCAGATGTAAACAAACTATTTTCATCCTTTCTGGTAGTGGAAATAAGTATCCGATGCTTTTCATGAGTTTATATATTTAGTAGAAGACTCAAATTTATTTTGTAGCAGTTGTAATTTTGTCTACTTTCTTTGCATACCTATAGAAATGATAAATCTAGTAAACATGTTTATGTTAGAATAATTATGTCGGACTCCGTACTTCGTGTTGATTTATGAATCCCCTGTTATACTAAGCCAGAGATGTGAAACAATGAGAAAATTTAGCTTATATTCAATAGTATTTTAAAATGTTTTTGGGACAATAGCTTTGTTCATGGACAGAAATATTAACTGCCCAGCATGCTCAGCGGTAAGATTATTTGTGTACACAAATATTTTCTCGCTAATTTTGTTAATCTTGAAAGATAGTGGGAATGATTAATCCACCAAAGTAGTGACTCTTCCTCCAAATCTGCATCCTTAAGGCTTAGGTACAGGTTCAGTTATTCTATGTGACTGCCTTCTTTATCCTGTCACCAAATGTCCTTCGTTTTAGGCAACTGTCTAATCTTTTAGTACCAACATTCCCTCGATTATCTTTTTTAGGATTTCCTGCTGGAATAAGTCTCAACTTATACAGTACTCTATCTTTTGTTATCTCAATATTTTTACCCAAATTATCTTCTTTAAACCTGAGATCTAAGAAAGCACAAATTTTCTACAGAATTCTGCTTCTTTCATCCTTCTCGAATCGCGATTTCAGAAGAGAGAAAATTTCCATTTTCATGCTTTTTTCATCTTCTTTGAGGCTGCTTCTAAGATCTGTTCACTATCTCCCTCTTCAGTCAAAAATCATAGAATGAAAGATGTGTTTCCTGCGTACTTGCTTCATCTTGTTGTCTGTTTCCGAAGGTCCCTGTAGCTCAAGGGCTTTGTTTACTCTAATATTCAAAGTATGGCCGAAACAACTCAAATGTTGGAAATAGCTCAAGTCAACAATGACCTTTACAATATTGGCACTACTGTTGTTACACAACAAACATTTTCAGTTGGTATTTCCCACATATCTATACTAAAATATAAAGCCTCTAACAGATTTGATTTCGGAAAATCGGAATTCCGGAACTTCATCGTAAATATCGGAAGTTCGGAATTCCGGAATCTCGAAACAAGATCTGAAATTTCGGAAGATCGGAATTCCGGAATCCAGAACACGATACTAAATTTCGGAATTCCGGAATTTTCGGAATTCCGGAATTTTCGGAATCTAGGAATTCCGGGATCTCGGAATTTCGAAATTCCGGAATTCCGAGATTCCGAAAATTCCGAGATTCCGAAAAACGGAATTCCGAAAAATTCCGGAATTATCGACATTCCGAATTCCGGAATTGAAATCTCAATTCCGAACACCCCTAGTCTGGAGTTAAATAGCGTTGTGCTTACTGGTCTATAATTACAGCGTAAGAAAGGAATAATATTGGCGACCCAATTTTTTTTCTTTCTTTTCCTTTCCGTCCTTTCCCTTAGCGTCAGCTACGGATACAATTTAAGGTAAAATGTTTCGCCTCAAGTTGGCTACCCGGCCATAGAATCGAACTAGCGTAAAATTGTTGCGTTTCAATCGGTCATTTAAAATCATTATTAGACTTCGGATCAATATGCACTAAAAATCTGCAAAATATGCATGCAAATATGCGCTAAAAATTACGAAAATATGCACTGAAAATATGCAAATATGCACTAAAAATTGTAAATATGCACCAATCAAAAGCTAAAGTTAGGTGAGGAATTTTATGTTTAGAGAAAAAAGTTGTATTACTCGAACTACACATTGTTGGTGTATAACTATGATGCATTCATGCTACAATACACAATTATGTAGTTTTCGGTATTTTCTGGCAAAAACCTGCATTTATCAGTCAAAATATTACTGTACAGCGAGAATGTTCCTTCCGTGTCACGGGTCGTTAAGGGATAGCATTTCAAAGAAGCAATGTTGCTTGCCGATAAATCTAAAATTTGTGTGTCGTTGTTCCCAGGAACACTTTATTTACATTAGACAAGAATTTTATGCCAGGATTCTTCGTGTCTATTGACTATGCGTTTCAAAGAAATGCTTGTCCGATTGGTTATTGGCGGAGTCTGTTTCGTTATTAAATCAAACAGCTCAAAGTCAGTATGTGAAATTAAAATACAAATATATATACACACATAAAAAAGAATGCACCAAGTATCTGTGAATAAAGACTAAATATACTCAGAGAAATAAATAAACATTTGTGGCATAAGCATATAATAAAACCTACCTAGCGAAATTGAACAGGACTCACAAAAATTTCGGTTAAAGGTTTTCAAGTTAACGAAGATAGATCTATGCTTTAAAAAGTTAAAGTATATACATAGTAATGGACATAGTGAGATAGAATAAAATATTGTGCATAGGCCTACCGTATTCTTTTACAGTATTTATTTATGCTACGAATTAATACACATTTAACTTACAATGAACAAAAAGCTACCTATGGTTTCAAAGGCCAAGACAAAATATAGATGCTTTGCCCTTTTTAGCGCTCCACCCTCTACTTTTGGCTCCCTTTTGGTCTATTGTGTATATTATGCTTCTTGTTCCATGTCTCTAGGCCAGCTAGAGAACGAGTTATTGGTATTTGGAAATTACTATGTAAATTGCACTTCGTTCAAATACTCGCACGGTGTTTAGGGCCTTATGACGGTGGACTAAAGGTTAGATGTGTAGGGTAACAAGTAAACGAAGACCTTTACAGACAATGTAGTTCATATACCTAACCTCTCACAGAATTTTGGAAAGATCTAAAATATTTTTTAACGCTGCATTCCGGAACTTGAAATTTCCGTAAAAAAATATATTTTAACATCCGTTGTTTGCAACACAGGTTCTGCCTAATCCTGAGAATTTAACACATTTATTTACCTTTAAATTCACGGAACCGTGAAATATTTCCGTTTAATAAGGGGCCTGCTGAAGGCAGTTTTTACTGTATTAAGAGCCTGTATTGGTCTTGTTTAAAAGAAAATAAATCCACTTAATAGTAATTTTTGTATCCAATGATGTGTAAACCCTAAAATATTTTCTTCTAGCGTAACATTGTCCGTTTCAAACAGCAATAATTTACAATGTATAATATTGATACTTTAGATGGAATTAAGTGATTTGAGCGAGGCATGGAGCATGAATGGAAGAAAGGTAAAGTTATCGAAAGCATAATAGAAGACTTAGTAGGAAAGTTAGTTTTGAGAGACCGAGGTGCGTATCAAAGCAACACAAGCTTATATTTAAATACTCTCATAAACTTCTTAAAGGAAAATTTGGGAACTTATCTCCTTATCTCAGAACTGGTGTGACAAGTTTTAGATTTTGTAAACCAAGTATTTTAATTAATTTAGAGCTCAAATTCATTTTTTCCCGAAATACATTTTTCAACAGTTTCTTTGGGATGAACTCTGTCTTCCTAAAAAAAAAAAGCCACATCTGGGTTGTTTCATAGTTGTATAAACTCCTTACGAGTTTAATTTGCTCAGAATTTTGTCCATTTTTCTCCATCCAAGGAAAAAATTTGCACCATTCAAATTAATAAAGAAGGGCCATTTCAAAATTTCGTCCACTTCGATCACCTGTACTGTGTCATCTTCAAATTCGACTTTTAACTAGTTCAGAATTTTGTCAAATTTTTTGTCCATTTTGTCCACCCAACAAGAATTTTGTAGCATTCAAATGAACGAGGGAGGACATTTCAAAATTTCGGCCCCTTCGATCGCCTGTAGTGCGACTATCAATTTTGAATTTTAACTAGCTCAGAATTTTGTACAATGTTTGTCCATTTTTGTACAACCAAGGACACATTTTATGCCATTCAAATAATCGAGGGAGGACCATTTCAAAATTCAGCCACATCGATCACCTGTAGTGCGACATCTCTAAGTTGGAATTTTAACAAACGTAAACTTTTGTTCAATTTTTGTGCATTCATGTACCACCAACAAAACGTTTTCTACCATTAAAATAAACAAGGGAGTGTCATTTCAAAAATTGGCCACTTCGATTATCTGTAGCGTGGCATCTTCAAATTCGAATTTTAATTAGCTGAGAATTGTGTCCAATTCCCTTATTTATTTGACAAATAACATTTGTACCATTTAAATTAATAAAGGAGGGCATTTTAAAATTTTGGCCATTTCGATCACCAGTAATGTGACGTCTTAAATTCGAAATCTAACTAGCTTAGAATCTTCCTTTTTTTTTTTAGATTTTTGTACCACCAGATAGTTGAAATTCGAATTTGAAAAGGTCTCACTACAGATAATGGAAGTGGCCAAATTTTTAGATGACCGTCCCTGGTTTTTCAATGGTACAGAATTTATTCCTGGTTGTACAAAAATGTTCAAAAATTCGTCACAATTCTGAGCTTATTAAAATTCGTATTTGGAGATGATGTACTACAGGTGATCAAAGTGGCCGAAATTTTGAAATAACCCTCCCCCGTTTATTTGAATGGTACAAAATTTTTTCTTGGATGGACAAAAATGGACAAAAATTAAGTAAAATTCTGAGCAGGTTAAAATTCGAATTTGAAGATGTCGCACTACAACTAAATGGACCCAGATTTTTCTTTTGGTATTCTTATACTGGTACAGGACCACCAATTTCAAATCCACAAACACACACAACAGTAACAAATTTAACTTCCGAGATGGGTGACGTAGAAATTTTGTTGTAGGTGATTTGACACCGACATTTGTATTTTCTTCCAAAAAGGTGACAGTCATGCATCATTGCCGGAAGGATAAATCACTCCCCCTTTTCTTACTGTCCTTTCGCATGACCTTGGAAAATATCCTAAACTGACAACAATGAACCATTTAAAGATTTTAAGAGTCTCTTTATATTAGAAACCTGAAATTCCATTTATGAGGGACGTTAAAAAATATCAATTTAGTACTTTTTTAAAATATGCATTTATATGCAGTAACGTCATAAACATGCATTAACCTCCGAAATATGCAAATATATGCACTATAAAACTCTACTATTTTACTCCAAAACACCTAAAATGAATTTCTGTTTACAGAGCATATCAATATCACATCAGGAAAAAAAACATGCAAATATGCAAAAATCCGAAGCCTAATCATTATATATATATATATATATATATATATATATATATATATATATATATATATATATATATATATATATATAATATCGCCCTATACAAACTATACAAACTAGTATGTACCCTATACAAATAACCATGGATATTTGGATAGGGTACATACTAGTTCGTAAGTGAAGTCTTGACCCGATTACGGTGGGTCCCATAGTATTGGAACTATGGATCTTTAAAGTTCATTTTGTCATGTTTTCAGCAGCCTCTAACTCCGAAAGAAAGCATTGTGCACCCAGGTTTGTCTATATTTTTTGTCTTCTCTTGGTATCAGGAATTACCTCCGAAACGTTGTCGGTGTTGTTTTGAAACGACCCTGTAGAATTACATATACATGGATACACGAAAATTTCTGAAGTGCTTAAGGCCTCTCAGGGTCTTAATCCAATCCTGATGATAGGAGTGACAATTTGTCCACAAAACAACAAGGAAATAACACGAAACGTATTTTTTCTTGTAATCTTATCTTTAATAATAATAATAATAATAATAATAATCGTTCAGCGTGGGTTTACAAAAATAGTTTTTTATACATTTACTCAAATCAGTTTATATATGTCTCACATTTCGATATTTTTTTAATTAACAATAATGTAGAATTTACTCCAATTGCATTTGGGAAAAGCCACCAACACCTTCCTGCCTATTCTAACTGCAACATGGAAAAGGTCTATCTTTTTACGTGATCACTCATCACACTTAAAGTATTAAATAACTTAAAGGAGAAGTTTAGTCGAAACGGAAAAAACTTATACTTTTAGTTTGTTTCTCAGTACTTCATTTCTTCGGGTTTCGTTGTCGGAAAAGAAAGTTACGTAAAAATAATTTCTAAAGAGTTTCTTTTTTTAATCATGAACTTTTGCGTTGCGTGTGAAGAATCAAAATTGATCACTCACACACAACCTTTTATTTATATATAAAAACTTCTGAATAATTTGCATGTATTGTTTGTAATGTGTGACTTGTGGACACTCAATCTTTGCTAGAAACATGATTACTTCCTGTTTCGTTTCATTCTAAAATAAAAATTTTAAAAATATGACTTATGAACTAAAGAAAAACTTATCCATCTTTCTCAACTTGATTCTGAAAGTTCTTAAACAATTTTATACAAAAACTACTTTCTTTTTTAAAAGTTACACAGATTTTAGTTTAAAAGACGTAGAAAGAAAAATAATATGATATTTTTTAAAAACTAGCTGAATCTGCGCTGTTACCGTGATTCCATGTCAGAAGGGCCCGGACAAAAGGGCAAGGACAGAAAGGCCCGAGTTAAAAGGTCTTCCGTCAAAAGGGCCCCACGTCAAAATGGCTTCGCGTCAAAAGGGCCTGCGAGAAAAGAGCTCGACTGAAAAGGGCCCGGGTAGAAATGGTCCCACGGCCAGAAAGCCTGAAATCAAAACAGGAGTAGAAATCAAAGATGCACGAGGGGATAGTGTCCTCTTAGTAAGTAGAAGTGTTTGTCCAACAGAAGGAAGAATATCAGTTGTTATTAGAAACAAAAAGGAAACTTGAATGGTGATCTTAATTTTGTTTGGTTGCTGTTTGTTCTGTAACAATCGCTATCGCTTAAATTGGTTCTCGATGAAAGTTTGCTTTCATCCGTGTCTCTCTGATTGTGTACTCTCGAGACATAGTCCAATCAAACTTTATCTATTAATGACTTTCCCTTAGTTCTAAAATTTCATTTCTGCCCTGAATCTAAGTATAAAAACACATATTATATGAATAATATTTTCTTGGAAAAGTTTCTTTAATTTTGCTGTAAGAACATACATTTGGATCTCCACACAGGATTAGTCAAAAGCATTGGGACAGAACAATAATAACGACAGGCGTGGACGGAGGAAAATCAAATGTTGCAATTGGTATTATTGCAAAAACTGCATTGATTTGGAGTGTAGTCACCGTGGAAGCCATCTTGAATCCCGCTATATTGCAGATCGTACACTTTTTTAATGGAAAAGCTGTTTTTTTTTTAATTTAGGCTTTATATTCCCACATATGAGAATGTAGATTCATTTTTGACTCATAGCCATCTGTTTATGAGACAGGGTGTTTGACATATGTATCTAATAGAATAAAATGACAGGGCAGCAACAAAGAGACAAGTGGACAAAGGAAATGTTACAGGTTGGTATTGGTGTTAAAACTGCATTAAATGATTATGGCAGCCAACTTGAATTCCGCATATCATATAGCATACAATATTTTCAAATAGAAAGGGGTATTTGTGTCACATAAATTTAGGCTAGAATCTTCCTGCAAACGATAATCTGAACCGACTTTCGACCGACCGCTATTCATTTACGAGATAGTGTGTGCTACGTGTGACATTTTTTTCTATGAGAAGAAGGTATTTGGACAGGCAACTAATAAAGAGGGCCTTATTGTGTTCTTAACGTTTCTGTTCGTTTGCTTGCGTTTGTAAAATATTGTGAAGTTACCACATATGTTAATAGTAAGTATAACATTTAAATAGTAAGTATATGTGTGATTAATTGTTACTGTACGACTATAAAGCAATACAATGCTTTTAATGTGGTTTCGAATATTTGGTAGAGCTCAAAGATTTCGATCAAATAGTAGTGGGTGGTAACAATGTTTTGTCTGGTCAGTGTATTACACCATGTAGAGTTAATACGGGAAGGATATAATAGTAGAGTTGCTAGAAAAAAAACAATGTATTGTCCAAACTAAGAAATATAAGGTACTTAAATTTTTTAGAGCTTTCGAAAATAAACCCCAAAACTGGTAGGAATGTGTTGTTTATCAACGAATTTAAGTTAAACCGATATGGGTATGATGGTAGAATAATAGTAATTCGACAAGTAAATACAGGGATAAATGTTAAGAACTTCCAGTCTACCGTAAAATACGGAGGAGGAAGTGTAATGGTTTAGGTTATATATGTTCACCAGACGTTGAAGAGTTAGCGTGTATTGATGAGATTCTGATAAAAGAAATATATCTTAACATTCTTAGGAGGACTTCTATTTTTATTAAGATATTGATCCCAAACAAAGTATATATTATAAAGAAATGATTCCTTTAAAACTGAACAAAAGTACACGAAACCCCATCCCATAGTACCGGCTTTAATCCCTTGAGAATCTTTGGATCGAATTGCAACATAAGGTCAATATGTACGAGTTACATTTAGGGTTCCCAAATTTCCCAGATTTTAAAGAACAGTTCCTTATTTTATGATTTTGTCCCGCGTCCCGGGGAGCTTTGATACGGGACGGCAAAATTCCTGTATTTTGCCCAAAATGACAAATTTACCTCAGACGACTTCAAAGCCTGCAATTTTTAATGAGTCGTCATGAGTGTGGGCAGTAAATGGTAAATGCTGAGTTTCAGAAAAGCTCTGAGTTGCCAGATTTTTAAGGGTCGTCTCCTTTTTCCTAAGCATCCCACCGTCAAATTCATTTGTGGAAACAGTTTTCTCACATATGAATTTTAAGTGGACTGACTCAAGAAATAGGTGTTCTACCCAGATGATGAAAGCAGAGCTTTTCGACAGCCTAAAGAAAATTCCAAACTTGAAAAACATTCTTTAATAATACATTTGTATGATAAACACGCCCCTGTAGTTAAGAAACGCGTTTCGCGACCTCCATCACCATGGTTAACTGATGAATTACGTTCGTTAATGGCGAGGATAGATAAAGCTTATAGAGCATATAGGAGACATGTTAAACATAGTGATCCTTCCAGTGATAGCACAATAAATCCCAATACAAAATTCGAAAACTATAGAATATTAAGAAACCGTTGCACTAAAGAAGTAAGGAAGGCAAAACGGCGCTTTGCCTATGAAATACTTGAATTCGAAAATAATGGAGAAGTTCTTTGGAAACGGCTAAAAGTATTAGACGTTGGGAGAAACATAGCCAAGAACGCAGTTAACTATACGGCAGATGAATTGAACACTTTTTTCTGTCAAAGCTGTATGATACCAGCCTCCAGGAAACTTCAAACAATGAATAATATTGTTGCTTCAGAAATTAACTCTCTGTTCTCGTTTTCTCACGTACAGTCTGCACATGTATTAAAAGCGATCCAACGAATTAAATCTCAAGCCACTGGTGCAGATGATATTTCAATAACCATGATCAGGAAAATCCTACCGCATGTACTTAATCCTATCACTGACATATTTAATTACTGTCTTGCCACAGGTACCTTTCCCACAGTATGGAAACTCGCTAAGGTCCGCCCACTTCCAAAAAAGAACAACGCTGACAATATCGCAGACTATCGTCCTATCAGTGTCCTTCCCGTACTTTCAAAAGTTTTTGAATATATTGTAAATGATCAAATTCGGGAATACTTAACAACAAATAATTTATTGGATACATTTCAATCTGGTTTTCGAAGTAATCAAAGCACATGCACTGCACTAGTAAACGTAACGTAGGATATAAGATGGGCTATTGATAACAGAAAACTGACGCTCCCTACTCTACTTGACTATAGTAAGGCATTTCAAACGATTGATTTTGACATATTACTTCAGAAATTATCATTAGTGTTTAATTTTTCTGAATCAGTGGTTAAATGGTTTCATTCTTACCTTCATGAACGTAAACAAAGAGTAGTGATCAATCAGGATCACATATCGACATGGCATTGTATCAACAGCGGAGTGCTGCAGGGTAGCGTACTAGGTCCTCTTCTCTTTGCCCTTTACATTAATGATCTCCCTAAAATTCTCACATATTGTAAATGCCATATTTACGCTGATGATTTTCAGTTATATGTTTCTTTTCCTCAACAAGATATTAATAATGCGATTGAGAAAATAAATACTGAGTTAAACAAAATCAGCGACTGGTCTACGGCTCACGGGTTAAAATTAAATGCAACAAAATCGCAGTGCATCTTAATTGGCTCCCCAATAATTCTCTCTTCTATTAATATCTATCAGCTCCCAAATATAAAATTGTCCAATACTGTTATTCCATTCTCTACAAATGTAAAAAAATTGGGAGTCATACTAAATCAAAATCTCTCCTGGTCAGATCAAATAAATGGAGTTTGTAAGAGAGCATTTGGTGCCCTGCATACGTTAAATCGACTAAGAAATTTCTTACCAATATCTCTGAAGATCAAACTTGTAAAGGTACTGGTGTTTTCACATCTTGACTATTGCGACTCAGTCTATTCTGATCTAACAGAAAATTAAGCAAAGCGCTTGCAAAGAGTCCAAAATGCCTGCATTAGGTTTATTTTCAATACAACTTACAGGGAACATCTTACATCTTTTTATAAAAAAAAACTGTCATAGCTGACGTTAGTTGGAAGAAGAAATTTACATACCCTTACCCTATTGTACAAAATACTTACTACGTCAGAACCATTGTACCTAGCCCGTATATTTTTATATTTATCAGACTTTCATACTAAAAGCACAAAATCATAAGATAATTTCTTGCTCTCCATACCCGTCACAATTCTGATTCATACTCAAAATCCTTCACAGTAAGTACTACACTCCTCTGGAACAGTTTAGCTCAATTAATACACAACGTTTCCACAGTTGCCAAATTTAAAAATCTGTAAATTCCCTTCTCTTAAGTAAAGATAAGGATACTGGTAGCACATGAGACATCTTCGTTTTACCAGATTATTAATAACCCACATATGAACACACAACCAATAGGTAACCTATGTTAATTTGTACTGCTTATATATTCATACTTCTAGGTTTTTCCATGTTATTTTGTTTCCTCTATTGTATATTATTTTAAATTTTTGTTTTTGAAGTGTTTAAGTATTTTTTACTTAAGTAATATATTCTTCTTTATGTGGTTCAATGCTTTTCTTTTGTAATTGTTAATATTTTCTATGTATTGGTGCTTTTTTAATGTATGCACGTGGTTAAGTGCTTGGAGAAGGCTGCAGAGCCTTAACTTCGCCACATAAGTCATAAATAAATAAATAATGTGACGCTGGATCCAAAAATATGGTTACATTTCTCTTTATTGAAGGAATTGAAAAGATTATTTTGG
This sequence comes from Thermobia domestica, assembly GCF_964235325.1. Taxonomy (NCBI): domain Eukaryota; kingdom Metazoa; phylum Arthropoda; class Insecta; order Zygentoma; family Lepismatidae; genus Thermobia; species Thermobia domestica. The sequence goes on along the minus strand of NC_137455.1, from coordinate 38,765,407 downwards.
ATTAATATGCATTTTAAAAGACTTTTTCTTTCTTGGCTTGCCACCAGCTAGCAACAGAGAAAGGAAATACGCAAAACTTTGAAGGTGACTGATGTTGCTTTTACTGCGCAAATTTCGTAGGGTGTTTACTTTTGAAGGTTATACTTACTCACCAACAGGATACACCATCACGATTTTGACAACGTGACCCCGCATTAATGTGCGGAAATTGATTAATATTTAAGGATCTATGGATAAGTCTAGAAATCATGTCATTGAATTCTTCCGGCGGTGACTGTTCACGCCGTCCACGTGTGTACATGTGTATCATGCCATGTATCCTGGGTGCGGTCCTTGCTAAGAGCAAATCAGAATGCAAAAGAGCAAAAAGTTTTCATATTTAGGAGTCTGACGCAAAAGGATGAACTGACTGATACAAGGCTTGGGTATGTCCCTCGAAAAATAATAAAAAGGGACCTCAAGGTCTCAAATTATTCATGCGGAGCTTCGGAGATTCGAAAGTCGAGATTCGAGACGCAGGTTGTGAGCTGACAAAATCATCGTTAAAGTTTCTAAGAGTTACAAGAAGACTACTATAAGCCATGTACGAGCACTTGTTGCATCAGTAATTTCAAGTATAGAGATGTCATGCAGTACTGTAAAATGTTTTGTCTACCCACAGTAAAACTTTCAAGACTAAGAACTGTTGTCGCATACTTGCATTTTATCATTCATCTTTTCCAACGAATTTACCTGAATATTTGTATTGTAGAAACAATCTATACTAAACTGTCAACCACAGAATACATGATCCAATGATACAAATTATTCTTGCTGAATTACTCAAATTGTATGTTGTTGTATATTACCATTTTAAGTATGTAATAAACTTAACTAATTAGAAATTATGTTGTCATTCCCCTAGATTAATCCACTTTTCCCATAAAAATCATGGCGTAATTTAATTATATTTCTTTTGTGACAACCACAAAATTATAGCGTGAGCAGTTCTCCAGGAATGTGGAATTTAACGAGTAAGCAAACAGAAAGAGACCTGCACATTGTCACAATATATAAATAAAAGTGCATTTAAGTGTGAAGTACGATTTTTTTAAAGAAAGTTTAAGTAACCTAAATTCAAAAATGTTTAAAAGTAAGATTTACCTAATTTTTCTTATATTAACTCTTTGTATTATTTCATACTTTTGTATTTCTTTCAGTCTAAAATGATTAATCTTTATATTTGAGGATTTGAGGATTATATTTAATGACTACTCTTTATACTATTATGGCTAATTTTTTACCACTAGATCATGTTTATCAAAATCCTTCCCCGTAATACCTATTGAAACTGGTCGATCCGTCCCATTTTGACTATTTTTATTTGGTAACCCTGGTTACGATGAAAGAAGGCTTGAGGAGAAAAGCATTACGTACAGCATGGGACAATATTTCCCCACACTATACCAGAAAAATTGTAACAAAGATGCCGAAATGCTTAAAGAAAGTTATAAATCGTTGTGTGTTTGTTGTTAAATACTAACTGTATTAACTTGGAGGGATATAATAAATTTAGAGGACATTTTATAGTGGTTTGTTTAATAATATCTGAATATTTATGTGATCAACAGTGTCCACATTCCCATTCAATGCAGTTTTTGCAACAACACACGCTTGCAACATTCGCTTTTCCTCCGCCACATTATTACTGCATTGCCCTGATACTTTTGTCTACTGCACAAATGTTAAACATAGCACACTTATTTCTACCTCGTAAAAGAATGAGGATTGGTAAAAAATGAATTATATTCTCGTTTGTGGGAAAATTGAAGCTTAAATTGATGTGCCAAACATACTCTTTTCCATTTAAAAATATTTAGGATTTAGATTTCTGGGCTTTCGGCATCTAAGGCCATTTAGTCCGTCACGTTTTGAGGGACATCCCTCGGCGAGCACACTATCCGGGAAAAGGGAAGGAAGGAAGCGGCCTGGGACCTATAAGTTAAGTACCACCCCGGCATTTGCCTGGTGTGAATGAGGAAAACCCAGGAAAACCTCATTCAGGGTGACTGTCCTGAAAAAGCGTTTTACACTTTTTCGACCGAGTGCACCACCGGGAATCGAACCCGGGACCGCTCGCACCGAAGTTGAGAGCGTTAGCGAGTACGCTACGCGGGGCCACACCAATTATAAATATTGTGTGATATACAATATGGGGAATCCAAGATTGCTGCCATTATGTCCACGCCCTCACTCAGTGCAGATTTCACATCAACACACACCTGCAACCTTTTACTTTTCTTCGTCTACGTGTCTCGTTGCCTGTCCAGATATTTTGATCTACTAGATACGGATGTCAAACGTAGCACCCTATCACGCAAACGAATGCAGATAATGTTTTTCAAAAATGAGATCTTTCTCTCATCTGTGGGAAGATTCTAGCCTAAATTGATGTCAAACCTACCCCTTTGCATTCAAAACATATTGTGTGATATCAAATATCGCGAAGCCAAAGTATTTGCCACGACGTCCATACCCTATTCAATGCAGTTTTCGCATCAATACCCATCTGCAATATTTACTTTTCCTTCGTCCACGCGTATCGTTATTGCTGGTCTGCCGTAATATTTTTTACTAACCCTATATTTTTTCCACATGTATGTTCTTCCAACACAAATAAATCAGGTACTGTCCACAAAATATTTTTCATCTAATATATATAAGTATTTTTATACTTCTGAGGTTTTTCAGGTTATATCTCAGTTTCTTGACGTGAGGCCTTTTTGTCGCGGGGACGTTTTGACCGGGGCCCTTTTGACGTGGGTCTGTTTTGACCCGGGTCCTTTTGTCGCGGGGCTCTTTTGACACGGGGCCGTTTTGACTGGGGCCTTTCTGTCCTCGCCCTTTTGTGCGGGCCCTTCTGACGTGACACCGTCACCATTCTATAATGAGCATAACTCTCCTTACACATATATTGAACTGCGAACAAAAATTACAGAGACTTAACAAGGCCTTCTAGTGGAGTTTAGCAGAAATACTTATTTATAAATGCAGTCGTGGCTTAATACTAGTACAGTCAATGAATTCATGGTCTGGTACCCAGAATATAAGGAACTAGTAGAACCCATAGTTGCTGTGCTTGATGTGAACGTCCACACATCTACCCACAATTACACAGATCCACACTGACCTTCAAAATAGTTCAAGCAACATGTTCTCTTTTGACCCGTCTTGTTTCGGGTTTCTGCGTTTGGAGATAATGGCGATTTCCAGGTGGCTGTTTGTCTCGTTAGTTGGAGATCGTATAGAAGACACCATGTTTTATTTCCTGTTATTACCCAGTTCAGGAATGTTTCATCAGTGTCAGCACTTCTGATCGTTGGCCTTGTGTCAGAATGCGTGGTACACGGTGCTGGATGACACGCGACATGTTCAAGTCATCCATCAGAATGTTGTGACACTTACCTTGGTTGTTTCATACTGATGCTGCGATGTCATCTACCAACTGCGAGCGGTTAACGCACAGAACGATTGCAACCTCTTCGATCCTGCGTTCTGTTCGAACTGTTGTTGCCCGACATACTGTTTCATAATCGTCTAAACTGTTTCTCTCCTCCGTAAATCGTTGGTGTCTCTTAAACACTGCACTTCGGCTCAGAGCGTTGTCACTCTACACTTGCCTGATCATCTTCACGTTCCTGCAGCGGATTTGCCTAGTTTTTGGCAGAACTTGATATTTGCCCGTTGTTCAAACTGCGACATTCTCCAAGTCAGCCGCGGCGCAATCAATAACTTTCACAACAAAAACCGTACGTCTGTTTACACTCTCTGTACAGACTTGCTTCTTGCCGGATCGAGAGATGAACTTCCACTGCTTCCTCCACTTATCAGCTGTATTATACCACTAGCGCCACACTGCGTTCAGTTCACAAACTTATTGCCTGTAGTAGTTTATGGAGTTGTAGAACATATTTTTCATGAAACAAGACACGACAAAGAAATGTGGATATATGAATTTTTGCAAAGAAAACTACTATGTCACTTTTTGAAATAAAGCTGATAGTGAAGTATATACTCTTATGATGCTTTGCATTATGACCACAGAAACCCGAAACGAGGAGCATGGGAGGGCAATGACTCTTCCGGATTTTCCAAGGGCTTCGGTTCCCTTCTATTATTTGATGTATGTATTATTTGAAGATTTTCCTGGGATTAAAACCAGCTAAGAATTAAATAATATGTACCACGTTACCTTTAGTAACAAAATCTATTAGATACAATACAACAGTTTTATAATTGTCTTTGAATCATCTCCACTATCTGGGTTTAATATTAGTTCAGAATGAATTTAATCTCCACCCCGATTAAAAAAAAGAAAAATGTTCCACGATAGTATACAAGTGGGCGATTTTAGTGCAATGTGAGGTATAAATTTCTTCCGTTTCAACTAACCTTTTCCTTTAAGTTATGTAACACTTTATGTGTGATCAGTGATCACGTAAAAAGATAGTCCTTTTCCATGTTACAGTTGGAATAGGCAGGAAGGTGTTGGTGGCTTTTCTCAAATGCAATTGGAGTAAATTCTACAACATTAGTGTTAATAAGAAAGAAAGTGTCGAAATATGAAACATATACTGTATAAACTGATTTAAGTGTAAAATATATATATATATGCAAACCCACGCTGAACGATAATTATTATTATTAAAGATAAGATTACACGAAATAATACGTTTTCGTGTTATTTCCTTGTTGTTTTGTACACAAGATGTCACACCTATCATCTGGTTAGATTAAGACCCTGAGAGGCCTTAAGCATTTCAAAAATTTTCGTGTCCCCATATATATGTAATTCTATAAACAATAGTAGAGTGAAATTTTATTTATGTGTTTTTCTCATGCCTCCCAAGAAATAAACAAAAAGAAAGAGGAGAACAAGAAAAATCTCATGGAAATGTAGTAAAAATTATCCGATTTTAAGGGAATTCTTTGGAAAATTAGGATAGTATGTTTTTTTGTTTAAGTTTAGAGACATACTCCAATTAGCAAAAATTGTTCGGTTTATATGTGACTAATTTTCAGTGTACTTACTCCGTGAGAATTCTTGCCGGTGTAGCAGGAAATCTTTACCCCTGAGAATTATTACCCCCTCAAAGTCCCATTTGTTTGAAATGTTTGAACGGAAAATCATACCATATCAAAAGGTACATCAAAGAAACACCCCATCAAAGAAAGAAAATTACATCCCATTTCTTCCTGCAGGTTTTTCATAGGCAATGTATTTGTAGATTTCATTTTAAAAATCCCAATGCTGAACAATCAATTGGATTAGCATAAGAGCTTTTAACTAGTGGTGGGCACAGAAACCAGTTTTTCGGTTTTTAGAAAAACCGAAATCGTTTTTTTAAAATTGAAAAAACGGTTTCGGTTTCTCAAAAATCGGTTCGGTTTTTTCACCAAAACCGGTTTCGGTTTTCAAACCGGTTCGGTTTTTCACCGGGTTTGTTTATGGTTTTCTTCAAAACCGGTTCCGTTTTTTCAAAATTTGTTCTATTTCGTTGTTCTCCGGAAACCGAATCTGTTTCTACAGAAATAGATTTATGTCTCTTCCAAAAGTTTAACCGAAACCAGAAACCGGTTTTGGAGAAAACCGAAATGCCAGTTTTTTTTTATAGAAACCGGTTTTGCCCATCCCTACTTTTAACACGAGTGTCTGAAAGGGAATAACACGGATTCACGTCGTTTTGCTTCATGCTATGATAAAAGCATAGGAGATGGATGGATACTTACTTTGTGCTTGTGAATCAGTACCTAGTTCTTGTTGGCTCCGTACAAACAAGGAGGGATGCATTTTCAATAGATTTGCATCGTGGTGGTTTGCTAGAAGTAGACCAAACTCACTTTCAAGTTTCAGTCCATCTTATGCAACCCCAATCTTTGATCATAAACCGTGTTCAGTCACAATCACGATCTCCTGCGAGGGACTCTTTCTGTATTGGCCGAAAACTAGGTACGTGTCGTGCGAGAGGTATCACCGTATGTAATATCCAGAGGGTTACAATTACGGATGAGATAAATGCAAGCATCATCCAACATTATAACCGTCTTCCATTTTGATCACTCCTCCCAAGTGGCCTTCCTACAATTCCTCACAGTGTGCCTCATGTTTTGCAACGTGGCACCTAAGGAGTTTGTGGCTGATATTGGACTGTCTCGGCCAAACTTAGCTCTGGTCCATGTGATATTCTGGTGACGAATAGTCCTAGCCTATCTACAGTTTCGCTCATACATCTCAGTCTACAGTTTCACTAGTAGCCTCGAATGGGCTTATTTTGTTGTCTAATGTTTCTGCATGGGCTGCTTGGTCACTAATTTTAGCTGTGGACACTCCAATGGCCAAGCATTTCCTCGAGGGCCGGCTCTACCATATGTGCAACACGTGCACGGGGCGGCAAAATCTGTCAGAACTATATTATTTAAAATAAATATTTCTTGTTGGAAACAGACTTCATTTCATGATGATGGTGGTTGAATTTCCTAAGCTGACCTTCTATTTGAATACTACATTCATAAATCAGGTTTAGGTCATATTAGTTTAGGTCATGGTCAGCGCTAAAGCAAATGGTGAAACAAATTCCAGCATGAATTGTTTGATTGTTGTCAAATACAAGAACTCAATTCTCGAACAGTAGCGAACACCTGTTTCATTTAGTTAGTTATCATAGTTTTGATATGAAAACTAGTCTTTGTCACAAACAAGTTCCTTATCATTAAAGGTGGAAACAAGTTTTTTTTTAAAATATATATTAATAGATGTAGGAAGGATATCAAGAAATAAAGATAAAAGAGCTAGTTGCTCTGGAATTGCAAACTGATATATTGAGATTGAAGCTCGATATTGAATTCTATAAAAGAAATTTCCTCTCCAAGTGTTTGCTTTACCTTTCATTAACATAATAGATTATTATTTAAAGACAAAAATAGACACAACGAGATTGTATTTGTAATGTGTATGCCTTTCTGAGTGCGATTGCTCTTTCCCTCCCATTCATTGTTTATGATGGTATAACATATTTAAAATCATGGCTTTTAAAATTTGTTCTTTCTGGAGAAAAGAGGGCGGCCAATGATATAATTGTATGGGACGGCAAATTGCCTAGGGTCGGCATTGATTTCCTCAACACTGTTTTACTATTTGGTTGTACGGAAAATGTGCGTGGAGCGGAGCCACAATGTACCCTTTCCAATAACGGCGGCAGCATCTTACTAGCACTAATCTGAGGTAAACACACTACTAACGATTCCAGTTTAGGGTTGCCAACTCTGGAAAATTAAAAAAAAAAAAGAAAAGGAACCGGCACCCACTCAAAATTCCCTATAATATAGGTCTAACAATTTTAAGTGTGAAGTATCTCTGTTCGGACCCATCCATGGGAAGGAAATGTACTATCGTGAACAAAATTGCATTAGCACCTGTATTCTGCATACCCTTAGTACATTCACTAATAAGCTTAATAGATACATTGTGATAAAAATGATAAACTGAAGTCAATATTAATCATTTTATTATATTTACCTGTAACTGCCTCTTCTTAAAAATTATCGAAACAGACGAACGAAAGTATATTAATCTTTATGTGACAATTTTGGATTTGGAAAATGAAATTTATTCTTTGAACTTATACTTCAACTACAGAAAATTGCTTTAAAAAGTTCTTTTTCACTCTCAATAAATGTATAAAATTCCTTACAAGTAAATTTCAAATTTTCTCTGATACAATCTCTATCATCTCTTTAAAATTATCTAAACAGATGAACAAAATATATTAATCGATGGTAGATGGTGAAAAGTGACAATTTTGTATTTACAGAATGAAAGTTACTTTTAAAATATACTTCAAACTAGATGAAATTGCTTCGATCTAGATACAAATTTGAAAAAAAAAAAAAAACTCTCATAAAGGGGTTGGTAAGAAGTTTGTACCGGTCATCGACTTTAATCAAAGTAACAGCAATATTTCCGGCCGGGCCGGTGAAAAACCGGCCAGTCGGCAACCCTACATCAGTTTCATAATTCTGATCCCTGATCCAATTACACAAGTGAGAGCAGCACTTCTAAATTAGTCGGATATAAACCGAACAATCTGCTGAGTTTAGGGTTGAAAATAATATGAGGGAAGAAGGTGAATTCACCACATTACACGAAAACATATTTTTCATACATAATTTCCGTTTTAAAATTAACTGATTTTTATGAAACATTGCGCCAGACTTTCCTATTTGGTCTCTTGCTTTTAGTTGGCATTACTCAAGATCAAGAAGGGGAAATTCACTCATCTTGAAGATCATATTTCAGGTTATTTTTCTTAACCATGAATGAATTAACACAGTATTACTAACTATTTCAATTCTTTGTCTGTTAATTAGGTGGAAGGCTAATGTACTGCTTCAGACTGTACTCTTTAAGGCCAATGAAGAAAACCTACGCTTTCTCAAGTGAATTCCGTCCCAAAGAAGTTTGTGCCAACAAACAAAAAGCTATAAGTAACTTATTTTTAGACATACTCCACTGTCATGACATGTCACAACATGTTCTTAAATAATATAAGATAATTTATCAATTTTGGCTGATTATCATATCTTTCCCACACATGTTAGCTCAGTTTTTCTTCGGTTCTTTTCAGCTGGTTTCACTGTTCACGAAGGCAGTAGCGTGTTTTAGTATCAACATATTCTCCCTCTCTCTCTCTCTCTCTCTCTCTCTCTCTCGTCTACTCTTTCAGCGTCTATGTGTGTGCGTGAGAGTGTTTTGACTAAAGGCAACCTTTCATCTTCCTGTGTAACGAGAGCTTGGCTTCAAACACTGAGTAACACAAGGGCGTAATCTTTCACAGCTGGTGGTTGCATACACATACCTCAGTGCACCGCTGTTTTACTGCAAGTATTCAAAAGATGTGGAGCGTAATTTTTTTTTTCTTTAAGAAAGAACGGTGACTTTCTTCTAGGTGGTGGTGGCTGGTGTTTGCTTCTGGCGGTTGGTGGTGATGGTGGCCCTTTTGGTGAGAACAAATGAGACCTCGCGAAGACTCCCGAGTGGATAAATAACGCTGAAAGACCTTGCTTGCTTAGAAAATACGGCTCGAATATCGACTTTTAAAAACTTTTCACAACTCAGCTGATGGCGTCTACTTAGTTTCTGCACAAACCTTCAAAGATTCCTGTAAAGATGGTAGACTGTTTTCTCTTCTTTTTCCTTGCTTCTACCGTATTTTTCGCATAATGGGTTTGTTGAAGTAGATAAACATGTTTTAAGAGAAGCGGTTTTGTCTTCTCTAACTTCTTATTTAAAGTTTATCGTATAAACTGAGCTGTAAAAATAGGAGATCGAACATATAGCTGTCTTTTAATAAATTGTTTACTCTGCTATGCTTCCATATTAAAAAGTATTATAGGTAAATGATACACTGTATCCAGAAACATCCACAGTAATTTTGCCCAAAAGAAGGGGGGAGGGGGGGCAAAAGATCGACAAACAAGCGAAGGCGCGAATGCACACCTTCATGCACGTAATACTTCATGTAAAACCATTACTATAGATGCATATTGCACAAAGTTACTAATTGCAGTAAATATATTAAGTACTGTAGTGGGTGAGTAAGCATCTAATATGTTTCGACAGATATTTCGAAGAATTGAACCCTTTCGAAAATACAGAGAGGGTCAATTTCTTCTTGCCCCCACGCAGCGGCCGCCCTTGACTGTATCTTTAGAATCAGTATATCGTAGTTAGAACCAATCTCTGGGAAACTGACAACATGAGCAACGACAAACTGTTCCCCTGGTGGGGCACAAGTAGGTCATGAAATATTTGAATGTATCATAAAGTATCCAATAATAAATAAATAAATAAATAAATAAATAAATAAATAGTAGTCCTAACGCTCTCGCCCTCAGTGCGAGCGGTCCCGGGTTCGATTAGCGGTGGGAGCACTTGGTCGAAAAAGTGTAAACGCTTTTTTCAGGCCAGTCATCCTGAATGAGGTCTTTCTGGGTTTCTCTTATTCACACCAGGCAAATGCCGGGGTGGTACCTAACTTATAGGTCCCAAGCCACTTCCTTCTCTTCCTTCCTTTCCCAATCCTTTCTTCCTTCCCCTTCCTCGGATAGTGTGCTCGCCGAGGGACGTCATCCTCATACGTGACGAGCTAAATAAAATGGCCATAGATGCCGAAAGCCCACAAATCTAATTCCTAAATCCTAAAAATTAAATAGTAAAATCTTTGAAATATCTCTGTTTTAACATCCCACAATTATATCCTTTAGGCTAAGGGAGACAATGATTAAAGTAAGTGAATGATAATGGAAGAATTGGTGGAATGATAAAGTGGGAGGAAACGGGAGTATCCCAACAAAACCCATGGTCACGACGCTGTTCGCCACAAACTTACTTGACCGGGGATGGAACTAAGGACCCTAAGCATCACAGGTAAGCCCTGCACTACTAAGCCACTGTGCTACCCAAAAATAAATAGTAAAACAATACATCAAAACTGGTAAAAAAAAAAAAATAATAATAATAATACTGTATATGCAACGCTAACGTGAAACAATTCCACACGCAATCATTTTTTAGTTGTCCACATGGTTCATATGAGGATTACACAACCCTTTCAGTGCATCTGGGTTCAATTTGAGGTGGAAGCTAGGGTCTTCACTACAGCGAGATTAAACTACCGCTAATTTTAGAGTTTTTCTGTAATATCTTCTAAACAAATAAAAATATTCGAAAAGCAGAAACGTAGTATACTAGACAGTACGATTTTGCATGTGATACCTTTACCACAATATTCACCTATCCGCTTTTGGTATCCCGGTATTTGCAGAAACCGCAAAAAATGCTAAATCTTTCTGCAGTTGCAAATCGAAAGCAGATACATGAGTTGTGATAACGGTATCACATGCAAAATCGTATTATCTAGTTCACTACGTTTCTGCTTTTCGAGTATTTTTTATTTGTTTTGAAGATATTAGAGAAAAACTCAAAAATTAGCGGTAGTTTAATTTCGTTGTAGTGAAGACCCTTAACTCCCGGTTCCAGTTCTACGCCTTATATAACCTTTATGTTGTTGTTCATAAGAAATGAATTTTCAAGTGAATTTAAATGCTTGGTTACAGCCACTAGATGGCAGTACTTAACACTTATTTTTCCCATACATTTTGCAAGGAACCACTATATTTACAATAATTGAATCAACTTCAAAGGATCTTTTTAAATATTTTGGACGAATATTTTTAAACTTTGTCCGAAGACAAACTGAATTAATAATTAGAAGGTGATCCATGTACTTTTTTTTATTATTATTTTGTTTCATTCTACCAGGCGTCTCAATTTAGTCGAGACAAGTCTTTATTTTTTGGCCCTTTACAGACCGGTCTTTTTTTTTTTTCAACTAATGTCAGGACGCGAAAATGTTCCTAATTTTTTTTTTAAAAATCTTAAACAACTATTTATTTTATTTTACAAAGTCATTGTTATTCTTTCTTACAAAATTTATAAGGTTCATACTAACATCATCATCATCATCATAGGTATTCTGCCATTATTGGTAGGTCAGTTGCTACAACGGAGAAGCTTCCATGCTCCACGGTCTTCCGTTAACCTCTTCATCTCCATTTTAATTACTAACGATCTATTCACGTCACTACTAACATATATAATTTTTAATCAGTGGTTCTCAACCTTTGCGAATTTAACAGCTCCATGGATGAATGCATAATCTTTAGCGCCTCACTCCCAATCATCATAACCCAATCCAATGGTGTAGCCTTATGCAGTTCACAAGAGCTTGTGAATCACCAAATATTTATTGTGCGCTGTTTATTGCTGCTTAATATATTTAATAATATTTAAAGTGTTAGAGTCAGCAGAAGTTTTCTTTAAATTTTATCTCCGCTCACTTTCCCCTTTCGTATATGCATTCCAGCATTACACCACGTTCACAGCAGGCCTGCGAGAGTGATGGGCTACTCTGTGTGTATTACAGAAAGGCAAGCGGGCACAACGGAGCGGGTGGGGTGAATTGCTGCATCCCGACGTTCAAAAGAAGATTTGAATATGCAGTGTTGACAGCTGTTGTTGACTAAATATCGGTAATGTGACGCTCTACTTGGAATTTTTGCATCAAGAGTTTGTGTCATTTCCCATGATCACCATTATTAAGTTACAAAGCTTTATACCTTTGGATACCTATAATTTGATCGACGATTAGATGGCACATCGTACTTCGTGGGTGTTAAAATTCTGAAAAAGTTTGAAAATGGAAATCTCCCTATGTGAAAAGTAATGTGAGAGGTAACGAAACTTTACTATATTATTATGACATCCCGATCAAGGGTCAGAATAAAGTGTGTGTGTGTTCGAATATCAGGAGATTCTTGTGGCTGTTCTAAAATCCATATCAGTAAAAAGAAAATGGTGCTTGTAGTTTTTGATGAGAGAAGTTTTAGAGCAAGTTGTGTTGGAAACTCAGAAGATAGTCACAGAAAAGTGGTGTACCAAGAAATACCTATCTAAAGTTGTTGAATCTCTAAATAAGCTGCGCCTAAACCAAAGATGAACACATAGTTTATTCACCACGATAATCTTCCAGCACACCGCTCCAAAGTTTACTCCGAATATTTGGCCAGCATTGAAATAAATCTGTTAGAACAACCTCCTGATCAGTGGCGAAGGGTGATAGTTTCGAGAGGGTAGGCCCAATGCTCTCCTTCTCCTTCTTCTCCTCCTCCTCCTCCTCCTCCTCCTACTACTACTACTACTACTACTACTACTACTACTACTACTACTACTACTACTAATAATAATAATAATAATAATAATAATAATAATAATAAAATGAAACAGATTAGACAAATATTTTACTACAGAAATACAAGAAGACAAATTCACATACATTTAATGCAATTGTAGTCCATCGACAGCACTTATTCGATCCGGATCTCAATTTTCATAATGAAATTGACGTATATGTGACTCATATATGATCTGAATTCGCCATAATGCAATTTAATTGTTTTAATTGGTGTGATCGGGTAGGGAAGATGGACTATCATGTTATCCTCGCTTCACAAGAAACATATGCTGTTTATTCTACATGTACTGAGACAAACTCTGCTTGTAAAATTTTGTCTTTAATTATATTGTTCAAAACACACGACAGGCATTCTATCAAGATATTTTGTGTGTCACTTGATTCCCCTTTATTTTTTATACGTTGCTCTTTATTTCAACAACTACATTTTTTTTGTACCAATGTATGCAGAACTCTCTTGCCCTCTGTTCTATTTTCAACACAGGCGTTGGTCTTCGTTCCTTAATAACACATAAAACCACTTCAAAAGTTTCAAACAGACCACTAAGTTTCAAAAGACCACTGACATAGAAGATTCTTTAATAGAAATTATATTACGTATATTCATATTCTCCACTTACTGAATTTTTCTCTCATTCACTTTTGCAAATGTAAGAAAAAATATCACTCACAATATCTCAAAAACACATGCTCTTTCTAATGAACTCAACGAGTCTGATTTCGTACAGGCTTGCGCCAACGCTACGGAATAAAGGAGCATTAGTTTGCGATAATAGGCGTAGCGCCTTTAGAATTGCTTGTTCCAGTTTTTGCATTGCGTTAGAGTCCGCAAAATTAAGCAAAGTTAGGACGGAATGGAGCTCACGTTATCTTGCTCTTTATTTGTTTGATATATCGAATCGAAATCGAAGGTCTCGAGAGGAACTAGTAGGTAGAAACGAAAGTCGATAAGCGCTGAGGCCAATATAAATTTAGACTTCAAGGGGACTGTAGTCCCAACATGTCCTCTTGAATCCACTTAGAGCTACTTTCCCACCTGTTTCTTGATTTCACGTCGATATCATGTCTCGTCCTTAGGGCAAGTAAGTGAGTCACGTGTTTCCACCTCTTACTGGTTGGTGAAGCATCGTGATTTCAGGAAGTGCGTCATGAACCGAAACAAGTAATAATCCGAATGAGCAAGGTCAGACTTTATGCCTGAATGTGTCATCAAGTTCCTTCATTTTTTGTTACATTTTTCGAGCCTAGTATGATTTTACTTTATTCTGTTGCACGGCAGGATTTATTTTTACCAATGAAGAATTTTTTTTTTTTGGCGTAGTACAGCATATATCTGCTTCAACTGTTCGGAATAACGGTTGGCATTGATTATACGAAAATGGGGAAGGAACTCAAAGTGAATTATTCCCTTACTACCTTGTTTGACGACCGGTTCTGGAAGTTGAACCTTGCACAACTACTGTTTTTGCAGATTTAGATTCCGGGAAAATGTCCACTTGTCGCAGCATGACAGTCCGTTTCAGGAAAAGCACATCACGCAGATTTTGCAGCAGTTGATGGCTCACATTCGCTTTCATTTGGGTGTGAGTTGGAGTCAACTCATATGGCACAAAGCGGCAGTCTTTGGCGGTTTCCTCGAGTTCGTGAAGGTGAGGCGCTAATAGGCGACAGAGGCTTGGGATGTGCTAAGTTGATTTGAAATCGTTGTAAGAAGTGGATGGATTTCTCTTAGTGCCGTGTCATATGATCTCAGAATCTATTATCCTGTAGTGGTAGACTTGTATTGGACATTTTTACAACTTGCACATTTCTAGAACCAACTCGTTGCTGTGCTGTGATTTGCTGCATCTTTCCCTTTCGCATGACAAATGTTTAAGTTTGCTGCCGCTAAATTATGCCCGAGCTCGAATTCATACAGTAACAATTCACATATTAGACGTTGCTGAGCACTGCCATTAAAAACTAACTGAAGATACTGACAGAGAGTGGTGGTCTCCCTGTTAACCTCTTCAGGGAGTTTGGCACATGTTGCCATTAATTTGAGTGCTATCTTAACTGCTAAGAAGATGGTCCCCATCTGCTAAACTCTCACATTTGTTGCCTTTAACATTATATTTTCTGCCTGCACTTGTTCTGTTTCCCAATATAGACTGGATTTGCTGTTACAAACAATAGACCATAAGGGGGTGCCGCGCCTTTCAAAAAATTTGTCTCTGAAGATGTTAAAATTGTCTGCTTGCCAACTACCTGTTGGGCCACTTGACTTTGTACTTGACGATCGATCACGTTGTATACACGCGAGCAGTGTTTCTTCCAGGCATGTGTTTTTTTGGGGATACTGCCCCCTGGAGGTGTAAGAGTGCCCCCCAGAGGAGACCAAAATAATACGTCTATAATATAATAATAAATAGAATAGTACCGTGTGAAAATAATATTTGTCCCTCCGGGTACTAACAGTAAGTGTGCCCCCCGCTCCGGAACATTTGTTCTGAAAGAAACACTGCACGCGAGTGCTGTTTGAGTTGTGGAAATATTGCAAAACTTACAACTTACCCTTGTATATCAAACTGTCCTTCGGCTAGCTAGAGGCTCCGTCCCCAGACTCACGCGTTTGCTCGGCTTACGGTCTTATACCTCTTAAACTTGCAATTGTACGAAATTTTAAGTTGCTTTTCCTATTTCAACTATCTAAAAGATTTCTTGGAATTTGTATCCCAAGAAAACGCCAATTTAAATAACATGGGAATTTCTTCATTCCCGCCTTTAGATCCCTTAAAAACTAAATATATTCACTTTTGGCAATTTTCCCTGTAGGTTAGTACCGGAAGGCTACAATCATGCCAAATTTCATCGTTCTTATTCTGCCGGAAGTAACTAAACATTTTGGGGTGTAGATGTCCTATATAAATAAAATGGGAAAGATTTTTCAGTTCCCTATAAAAACACACAAAATTAGAAATTTTTATTTTTGGTGATTTACTTAGGTAACGCTAACAAAAACGTACAAGCGTACCGAATTTCAAGTTTTTATTCCAATTCCATGTACCTAAAATATGAGATTATATGTAAAAAAAAATTAAAACATGGGAACATGGAGAATCCTTTACACCCCTCCTTGAAATTAAAAATTTCACTTTTGGCAATTTTCCTGTCGGTTAGTCCCGAAAAGCTACAATTATATCGAATTTAATCATTGTAGATTTACACCTTAACAGCACAAGATGTGCTAGGCATGCGCCATTTAGGTGTTCTAAATTCATATCCCACATTGATGCATTTGTTGCTTCTTTTTCCAAGCGATTGTGTACTAGAAGCAACAAACGCATCAACTTTATTAGATGGAAACTGTCGCCGATCATTTGAAAGTGAATATGGAAGAACCATGAAATAAAGTAAATAAACACTCGTCATTTTGTTATAAAATTACATGGCGAGCAGATTTTATCTGATCCCAAACGGTTATTGTCGAATATACGCGGTTAAAGGAGCACTTTGATTAGCCAAATTCAAAACACCTCAAGAATTTATCCCTCTACAATCGACATTCTCTTCATCGCCTCCGTGGCCAAGTCGGAAGAGCACGCAACTAGTAATCCAAAGGGTGGTGGTTAGCGCCCACCCTGGGATACTTTTTTTTTTTACTTGTTTAATGTGTTTTTTAGACTCAACTTAATGTAAATACATTACGCATATAGGCGTTTTAACATATTTTGGGGGAGTAATTTTGTGATTCATTGACGCTTACGGCATGGGGAACATACCTAGAACATACTAAACACGTTCTCCAAATACATGTCAGGCATGTGCCTAGGGGCGGACACAGACTGTGACTATCACTTGCCATCCATGTGATTTCTCTCTCAGAGGTACATAAGGCACATACTGGACATATTCCCATGTACCTGAAGAAACATGATAAGCATATGCCTGCTAT
Source organism: Thermobia domestica (assembly GCF_964235325.1). Taxonomy (NCBI): domain Eukaryota; kingdom Metazoa; phylum Arthropoda; class Insecta; order Zygentoma; family Lepismatidae; genus Thermobia; species Thermobia domestica. The sequence continues at coordinate 38,748,622 of NC_137455.1, read as the reverse complement.
GTAATTGTGCTCTTAAGGTAAGAAGTGCCCAAAAATTTTGGGGTGTGAAAAGTGTCCCATAAATAACATGGGAAAGATTTTTCGGTTCCCATAAAACCACTCTGAAGTTGGAAATTTTTACTTTTAGTGATTTTGTTAACTAATCCTATAGAAAACGTACAAGCATACCGAATTTCAAGTTTTTATTCCAATTCTAAGTACTTAAAACGTGAGATTATAAGTAAAAAAAAAAAAAAAAAAGCCCATTTAAATAACGTGGGGAATTCCTTCATCCCTCTTTAGGCTCCCTAAAGAATAAAGAATATTAACTTTTGGCAATTTTCTTGTGAGTTAGTCCCGGAAAGCTACAATCATGCCAAGTTTCAACTTTCGACATGAACCGGAAGTGCCCCTTTATTTTATGTCAGTCAGTTCATGTAGAGTAATATATAGGAGGGTTTCTGTATAGGGTAAACAAAAGTAGCGGGTGAAAAACTTAACCTGTGCCTTTAATAGAAACGAAATAGCTAGAATCGAAACTTAACTGTACAAGAATGCTGAAAATTGAGATGACATTGTTTTGTTAACACTATGTGTACCAATTCGGATTACCTGCATAAATATTTTCATTTTATTTTATTACTTTTTTTAACATGTAAGTTTTGATTTTAGCCTCTTCAGAATTTTTTTGCTTTATCTTTCTTCTTTGAAAAAAACCTTTATTTTCACTTTTTCTTTCTTTCATGAATACGAAGAGAAGTATCACTGAAGGTCAAAAATAATTTCTCAAGTTCTTTCTTCACATGCATGGAAAGAGAGGTATTAGCAGCAACACTTTCCAAGTTCTTCACCTTAGAAAGAAAGAAAAAAAAAGAGAAAGAAGATACAGAACTATTAGACTCTACTACTACCACTACTAGTAGTAATATTGTGACTGCTACTATTACTACTGTATAACCCATTGCTGCAGATCAAGCTGAATGACGTCACCACTCCAGGGAAATCATGTAGAAAGTGTAACTCGAGACGGATTGCGTTCTTTTTGCAAATTGGTCGATTCCCTCCCGCGCTCGCTCTTTTTGCTCTTTCACACTGCACGAAATTTTCATTCCATCGCTTTTATTCCCCGTCCTTCTTTCCTCCTCTCCCTTTCCTCATGCACACCTCACTATTTCATCCATTTAATTTAGGCGTTAGGGTGATTGACGCCAAAAAGTCGGCAGAAACGGAAGAAAGGAAAAAATACACGCAACCTTGAAAAAAGAAAGAAAGTTTTCATATATATATAGTGACATGCTCAAGAAAATAAAATGCAAAGATTGTTCTCTGACTTGAAACAGTTTAGTTTTATAGTGTACGTAAGCAGATTTCCAAACAATGGGAATTTAATACTCAAACTTGAAGTTGTACATCTAGAACTGCTAGTTGCAATCTATCTATTAAAATGCTACAATACCTCCCCCCCGCAAAAAAAAAAAAAAAAAAACGCCTGAGCTCCAACCTATAAGAAGAAGAAAAAGTAGTACATCTGTATCTACTACTTTTTCTTCTTCTTCTTACAGAACATTTCATAAAGGTTTTAGTTTTCATTAAAATCACATGTTTTGTATATTGCATTGACCATAGCTAAAATATTAAAATGTATAATTATTTTGTTATATAATTTCGATCAATATTTAAATAGAAAATTTAAATTTTATTACATAGTTCATTATTCCGAATCTACAAGTTTACTAACATATTACACATCTAGTTATAAATAATCTTTTACAAAATGATAAAATATACTAAATAAACAAACTCTTTCAAACTTGCAGATAAACAGCTAATGCAAGAGTTGACAAACTGAATTTACATTAAAGCATACATATACTGTAAGGACCATGTGCCAAAATGATCCGTTACAGTGAGTTAAATCCTTTGATTTACGATTATTTGTGATTTCACGTTTAACAGAAAAAAAAAAAACATTTTAAACTATATGTACTTTAAAAAATATTTAAGTAGACCTTTTTTCATATAAAGTTTACTTTTTTAAATTATTGTTCAAAGCCTTTGTATTTTAATAAGCCTTTTCCAAAATCAATGCAAATGAATTGTGCTGCCATCTTTGGAGTTCTTTTTAACTATACGTTTGTGGTCGTTTTTATGTTTGTGGCCAATCCTTTCGACAATGAGATCTCGGAAACTACAGGCTCTAGAAAGATGATGTTTTCACTGAACGATTGCGAATTTTGAGTTCTAATTGAATATTAAAAAAAAAAAAAAAAACATGGCCATTTTTTCTTTATTATATTTTTACAGGTACACTGGAAGCGTTGAAATTAAAAAAAAAAAAAAAAACTAAAGCATCATATACTATACATTATACATTCCAACACCACATAATTGTATACAGGGGTTCCATACCTCTCAGGCGTTTGTTTCAAGGCCAAATGATAATGAAAAGCGAAGGATAGCCATTTCTCCACTCTAACAGTAAGTTGAATCTTTATTGTTTGGAGTGTTTTGCCCAATGGAATGTTTTGCCCACCATATCACTGACATTATAATTAATTTTGTATGTAATGTATTTGGTTATCACATACTGCATGCAAGAAGAAAGAAAACACTGATCATACATGAATTAGAAACTCCAACCGGAAATAGGCTCAAATCTTGCAAACGGTGCGAGATCTGGATAAAGTAATTGACAAAATCTCCCCTTTATGGTATATCTTGCCAATTTTTATCAAGACATATTTCACTTGTGTCTGTAAAGAGACATGTACAGATATGAGGAATAACAAGGAGATTATTGGTCATATGTGAATGATGCACTGTGTAGGTAGCGTAGGTCAGCTAGTCTATATATTAAAATGCTAGGTTTATATATTTCTGACCAAGAAAAGTTTGTTTGTGGACAATCCTTTCGACAATGAAATCTCGAAAATCACAAATGCCGTTTACGCTGGTTGATTCCAAATTTTGTGTAGATTTGTCAGTTCTCACTCAAATTTTCAACAAAAAAGAAAGAAAAAGTCTTCATATTTCTGTTTCACAATTTAGGCTCATTTTGACTATTAGTTTAATATTGTCACTAGGACGTTAAGGTAGATATCCTTGTGGAAGGCAACCAGTTGGGGAGCTGTGTATAGCGGGTTGATGAACATCTCAGGCGCTTTGCTTTAATTTAAGTGACAAAACCTATACTATTGCAAGCTGGAAACTTCGAAGGCTTGTGAACCCATAATGAGGCGTACTCGGATATGGAATTACAAGAAAAAAAAAATATTTGCATTTGGTATGTTCTATCACTTATCCAAGTTTGCCACAAACTCACCCCAACATACTATATATTAAACTCCCCTTTGAAAGTCTTCCTGTTCTTTACTTGTGTTCGTAAAGAGACTTGTACAGATATAGCCAGAAGTGGGAAAAAGATTCATACTCATATTAGAAATGTGCGCTGTATAAATAGCACTGGTTCAGGTAGTAAATTAATAAAATCGAAGATGAAATCTGTTCTTCGGACGCTGAGTCTATGTCAAGAAGCCATTACTCGCTATGCCTTGTTTTTATTTTTTTGTTCTATGCCAATAAATGTTGAAACCGGAAATTATTTATTTGCACCACTTCTAGACTCAATGTAAGGTTAAGGTAGAAGATAGAACGTACTATTGGGAAACTAAATCGATTACAAAAAGCTGCATTTCGATATCTCTTACTGTTTTTGTTTTACGTAAATCAGTACTGAAACCAGAAGTAGTGACAAATTTCAACCATTTCCTGTTTTGGTAGAATGTTGTGGGTTGTGATGGGATGTAGTCTTAACACCTTCTACCACGCATTAAGTAGATTGTATAAAAATCGGTAAGTTTTTATTCGATTTCATTATAAAACAGGAGCAATCTGTAAAAGACGGTAATGATGATGTCAATGATTAATAGATTAATTTAGGATTGCTAGTTTAGAGACTTGTGCGATATCTGGTAAGTATTAATTTACATCAAGTTAAAGTTAAGGTTCAACAAACTACGATGCTTGCATTTGTGTTTTAAATGTATGTTTATCGGTTGACACATACAGTGGTGGATCTAGCCCAGGGTCGGGGGAGGGGGGATAAGATCCCAAGTTTTTGAGTGACAAAAATAATTGAAGCTGTTATTTATATATTTTTGAAAGTTTATAATAAGCATTGCGTTTTGTTCTTTATTGGAACATTTTTGAAACCTTAGATATAGTTTCAGATCCAGCTTTTTTGTTACGCAATGTGTAAAACAGTATTTGAGGCCACAATGTCAACATCCAATCTAGCCATAATATCTATTGGGAGAGAGTTAAGTTGAGAACTTCTGCACGACACACGAAAAATTGTGAACTCATGCCTTTCGTAGTGTGATTCTGGCCGCCCCCCTTCGTTAGCTTTGCCAGGTCCATGGGCCTAACGGCATGAGGAAGCAGTTTCTGCAGATTTTCCGCTCCTTATTGCACACCACGGTCACGGAGTGCCTGTTGATCAAGAAGTTTTGTGTTGAAGCAACTGACCCTAGAGCACAAAGCAAGGCGCACAGGGTCAGCATTGACATTTTTGCAACGATACAGCTGACGATGGATTTCAATCGGTGCTATGCCATGTGCATTCAAAAACTTTATCACTGTTCGCACTTCACACGCGGCGGGAGCTGGAATAGGAACGTCCATCTTCAACCATTGCCACGACGCTACTGAGAGCACTAGGGAAGTTCCGCTAGTACGTGTGCCATGCTAGGACCTTACTCTCTCACGTACAAGTAGTCGCTTCGCGCGACATACCGTTTCCTAACTATGGGACGCATGGGAAACTTACTTTCTGGATGCGCCACGTATTATCTCGAATTTCAGCCAGGCAAGAATTCAGAAACGTTTTCACTGCTGGTATCACGGTTAGCTTGTGTTCCTTTAGTGCATGTAGTCCCGGGTTCGATTTCCAGCCCAAGCACCAACAATTTAATTTTAGAATTCTTCACTTTCATCCTAAAGGGCGTAATCATGAGATGTTAAACTAAAAAAAGAAAAAAAAATTCGAGGAATGTGAATCCTTTAAGGGAGATTTTTCCTGATTTTTTAAAAAGAATCATGAAATTGGATAACTTGCCTTTTGGGATTTACTTGTAAAATTTGATTAGAGAACACTTTTTCTTTTAAGACCATTATCAAAATCCAGCCCTTTGGTAAAGTTGGAATAAGAGTATTTGATAAAACGTGAGCGTATGAGTGGTGTAAGCGTTAGTATCATTGTTTCAGCATATAATAAATTCAGAACTTAATTTAGGAGGATAGTAATTTCTTCTGCAGTCTCTCTAAATTTATCTCTTGTACTAGCACTCAGGTGACAAAGAATTAATTCCACTGTTTTCACACACAATATAGTTTTGAAACTTGGGAGCCTAGTGTTATCTTTGTGTTTGTGAGACATGACAGTAATACATTATTGTATTGAACATATCTTTTAATGACGTTTGTCGATTGTCTTGCGAGAATTGAGTTTAGCTTGGAAGCGGAAGGTGTCTTAGCTCAAGCGTATCACATGTTTAATAAAACCTGCCCTCATAAACTTCCCTTTCCGCCTATCTCTGAAAAGCCCTATATTGTTATCCACATACAGAATTCAAAGACAAAGGCAATCATCTTTAAACGGTTGTAATCCTTATTTCAAGTCTAAGCGTTAAAGTGTCTCATATGGTTACAAAAGGTTGGGTAGGTTTCTTCTTTTTACAATACTGAACCTATGCGTGAAATGCTTTATTACGAATAGGACAGAAATAATTCTGATTAAATTAATTACAAGTAAACCGGTTGGTAACACCGTTGTTTACATTTTAGCTACAAAATCGACCGCATGCACTCTTTCGCTGGTCGGGTTCTATCATGCTGGATAGGCTAAAGAAGACGGTGATGATGAGAAATGAAAGTAATGAAGAGAGTGGAATGAAGAAAGTGGGAGGAAACGAGAAAACCCCGAGTAAACTCACGCACACGGTGTTTGTCCACCACAAAGCTCACTTGGTGCGAGCTGGGATCGAACGAAGGATCTCATGCACCAGAGATGAACGCTCTACCACTGAGCCACCACGGCCTTTCATATAATACAAGGTGCATGTGAAAAAAAAGTGCCGATATTTAAAAAAATGATAGAAGATATTTATTGTGATTGATATACAACTACATACCTTGGCTATTTTTCGCCGAAGTCACTATGACTGGTAGCGTGTCATCAGTTGCCGTATATCCTCTGTGTAAAAAATATTTCTCCTGAGATTGGAGCCAGTCCAGAACTGATGTCTTGAACACTTCAATGCCGTTGAAGCCCTTCGATATAAGTCACTTTTTCACGTAAGAAAAAGAAAGAAATTGGTGGAGACAAGGTCGGGGCTGTAAGGAGGATCATTGAATAGTTTCCATCGAAATCTTTGAATTGTTCAACAGTACGAGCAGCAGTGTGCGAGTGGACTTTGTCATAAATCAGAAGAATTCCACAGCATAGCATTTCTCTCTGCCCATTTTGGGTGGTATGTCGCAGATTAGTCAATATTTAACAAAACACATCTGCTGTATGTTTGTCCTGATTCCAAGAATTCTACAAAAATCACACCCGTTTGGTCCCAGAACATGGTTACTATGATTTTGTGAACTGATTATGTTTGTTTGAATTTCTTCACTTTAGGAAAGCCAGAGTACAGTCATTGCATTGACTGTTGTTTCGACTCCCCAGTAACGTATGCTATCCACCACTATGTAAGAAAAGAGGTCATCTCCATTCTCCTTCAGCGGGCTAAAAATTACGTGCAACTGTCATTCTTTGCTCTTTGTGAGCGTCTGTCAGTACTTTTGGCATCCACCTCGCACACTGTTGATAACCCAGCTTGTCAGCCACAATCCGATGCACTGTTTTCGCAGACGGTCCTGGAAACTTTGGTGAGTTCAGTTATTGTGAACCGGCGATTGGGTCGCACTTTCTCGTTAACGCGTCCCATCAGATCGTCCGTCTGAACACTATAACTTCCGCTACGCTCATCGTGATGAACATTCTTCCCGTTATTTGTACATTCTTCCCGAAACTCTCCGCACCATTGCCTAATCTTCTCTTCACTCATTACTTTCTGTCCGTAAATGACACACAATTCCCGATGGATGTAAGCTGCATTCTGTCTTTTGACATTCAAAATCGTGTTACAGATCTCACTTCACAAACCACTGAACAATTTTTTCGAACAATTCTATCTCCGTTGAAAACAGATAATACTAAGGCATGGTCCTGCGCATGCTCATCTTCATGAGTGTTGTCAGTCCCGCGTAGAAGATTATCGTTCTTTTTCTTTCTTTCTTTTTTCTTTTCTTTAGATGTGCCTCATATAAACAGGATAATAAACTGTAAATTTCGTCAAGAATGTTAATTACATGAAGCAATAAAAAAATAGTGTGTAGTAATGAAGTTATCTATATATTAATAGCGGTGTCAGTGAACAAAAAAACTTCAGATCCAGTGACTATGTTTGTAACTCTTAAACCATCCGACCGATCTCGATCAAATTTTTGACGTAGATGCAGTTCTGACCTGGGAGTGTTTTTAGTTATTTACTTTAACGGTAGAACTTAGGGGAGGGGGAGGAGAGGGAATTATAAAAAAAAAAATAGAATAAAACTTAATAACTCTTGAACCAAACGACCAATCTCGATCAAATTTTCAACATAGATGATGTTCGTCCTAGGATGGATTTTACCATTTAATTTTGACTGAATAACGTAGGGGATGGGGAGGAGGAGGAGATATACAAAAATCAATTAATATAAAAATAAAAGTGCCCATGGTCGTGAGTTAATAACTCTTGAATCACCCGACCAATCTTAATCAAATTATCAATATAGATGAAATTCGAACCTGGAAAGGTTTTTTATTATTTCATTTTGATGTAGAACTTATGGGAGGTGAGGGGAGGAGGGTAAATATATGAAAATGAATAAAACTTAAGAACTCTTGAACCACTCGACCGCTCTGGATCAAACTTTCAACATAGATAAGGTTTGGACCTGAGATGATTTTTATCATGCCGTGCTCCGTAACATGGGGAGGGGAGAGGGATATATAAAAATCACCGAAAATGACCAATATCAAAGAGAGCTTTAGCAATAGTAAAAACGAAACATATTACTATTTTTCTTTAATTCAACCCAACGAAATCGGGGTGCGTCTTACATTCGAGAAGGTCTTAAATTCGAGTAATTATCGAGAAATTCTTAGCCATAAATGTTTATTTTGTATCATATTCAATCATTCCGACAACAATAGCGTCCTGCGCTTGCACAGGACGTGAGAATTTGCCAGTTTCAATTAAAAATGTACGTAACGCAATTTGAGAGGCTGATGTAGGCCTAGTACCTACAATCACAGCGGTCCAGGTGCTTTTATTACGTCCATTCAACAAGGCCATATTTTAAAAAATCGATGGGTAGACGAAGTAGAGTCACTACTAAATATGTCGAATGTAAATGCCACTAAAAGGATTTTTATGTAAATTGAGGTAAACTTGTCACATTATTTTCGTACAAGGAAAAAAAAAAAAACTTCTGGGAGTGGCCAGCATTGCTACTGGCGAGCCTGACTCCCACTGACCCTTCACTAGTCCCACTTATGGAAGTTCTTTCATTGTCTTAAAAAAAAAAAAAAAAACTTGGTCTGGCTATTCTTCTGAAATATCCTATATTCGACTCCAATCACGTTGTCCAAAATTTAACGTTGTAGATTTTCATTTCGTGAATAAGAGATTGTAAAACGAATTTATATGACCGCGTTACAAAATGTTTGAGCTAACATAAATTAAGCCTTTACGATCGTGGTAACCGATATTTGTTTTTATCTAAAGGAAAAATAAAACCTTGAAGTCATAATAACTGAAATAATATTAACATAATTAAATGAATCGCTTCTTCAAACAAATACCATAAAAATACACTCAAAACATATAATATTACGTACAACATATCCAATTCAGCTTACCAGCAATAATAATATTATTATTATACTAAATTTTGTTATATAATAGCATTCTAATGTTTAGTTATGTATTACAGCTTCTCAATTAGACGTTAAATCATGAAAATAACCATAATTGCTGTTTCTCACTTTTGAATCCTGTTCAATTTCAGGTAGTTAGTATATGATGACGGGAACTATGTAATTCCAAGTTCAGTTTACAATATATGTGTATATATAAATATACATACATATATATTTCTTAACATGATGTACTGAATTCATTTATATTGTACGAAGCAAATGGCGCGCGAGCAATAAGAATTCTTTTGAATCATACTTGTTAATTTTCTTTAATATATATATAAAAAAATATGTTCTTATATTCTTTGGACTCGAAGGTCACTGGCTTTATTTGAAGAGAATTTTTCTACCATTTACAATACAGCTACTGTATTTCACATATGAAGATAACAGCTAAAAACAAGAGATCGTCTTGTTTTATGTACCCTTACTATTAAGCCAGGCTGTTAAGATAATAGCATGAATTACAAGATGTTTTAAAATCTTCATTTTCCTTTTAACTAGACAGTTTAATATTATTACACTTGCCATTTATTACGAACTCTGATAAGAAAGTAAATGAAAAAAAGTAAGAGCAATGCTGTTTATGAATGGCGTGAATTACTTTCTCTTGAACTTCTTCTTCGTCTGTATAACTGAGGTTGCAAGGATTTTTAACCTTTTGCTTGTTGGAGTAGCTATAAATGTTTTTGATACATTACTTTATAACATGTGTTTTCTCAGGAGAACAAATCAAATCAAAGTTATAAACGGATTGTTCTAGGAAATTAAGCAAATTGTCCACACTCATCAAGAACTAGGACAAGTTGATTTTGTTTTATGGAAGCTAGTGCACACAATAGTTAATACCTGCGACGTTTTTTTTAAATTAACATCGTGCTAACAGGACAATTAAAGTCAGTTAATTATCCTTTGTTTTGTACGACTTTGGGGCAAAGATCTTGAAATATAAAGCAGAGGATATTTTATTTTTGGATCAAAACATAAAATACACATCAATCAAAATTTTTCTTGTAGGCTTTATAACTGGAGAACTACATATAGTGTATCCAAACCAAACTATCACTTAACTCAATATGATGTGTTTATGCCATAAAAAATAATAAAACTCGATTTAGGGACCGTTCAAAAATTTTGTGGCCCCTGATCCAAAAACTAATATTGGCCAAGATCATAATCTTTTGATGCATTTTTTGATCATTCCTAAAATTCTTAGCCAAGATCACAATCTTTTGATCCACTTTTTTTTTTTTGATCATTCTTTGTACATATATTTGAAAACAAGAATTTTTATTCAATATTCATGTTGTGGTATATGTTTTAAATCTTAGAATTTTGATAATACACGGGACACAAAAAGTTACTAAACTCGTTTTGTTTCTGATATTAGTCTGTGATAATAATATCCGTTTTTAAACGATTTGTACATATCTTTTAATACATTTTTTTTTTAAATACCAGGAGTCAAGTGAAAACAACACTAGACATGGAAAGTTCTGCAACTACTACCAGTCAATTTTGGTTGCAGTTGATGCAAGTGGAGCGAACCTGAGTAGTACATTTTCCACACACCAGCTTCAGGCAGGTAGAGCATCTTGTGGTCGAGTATTTCCGTTACCTTTCTTGACTTGACATTTCATCTGCTTTCCAGTATCTCCTGGTGCCGGATTTGCTACGACCGCTGCTTCATTGTCAGAGATGGGTTTGGCACTATGCTTCCCAGACCCGTATCCAGGGGGATCTAGGGGGGCCGGGACCTCCCTAAATTTTTGCTGGTCCCCTCTAAAATTTTCACGGTAGTCTTGCAAATGAAATATAATATGGTGATGAACTATAATTTTGTTGGATCGGGCCCCCCTAACTTCAGCCGGGCCCCCCTAAATTTTGGGGCTGTCTACCGGCCTGATGCTTCCTCGTCACTGAATGGGCTTGTCCCAGTTCTTCGGTCAATAACTGAATGGACTTCTTTTGGAATATTTTCTTTCCTAGTACCTCTCTGCAGACAATCCTGGCATTGATAGCTGACAAGTCGAGAACTTTGAAGAAGGTGTGGACAGGCAAACGTCGAGATTCTGTTTTGACTGAATACTTCCTGGCCATCTGGTCAATAATATCAATCCCGTACTTTGTAGTGTTGTAGAAGGAAACACTTTCTGCAGTTTTGTTGTTGGTGCTAACTTGGACGTTACCAGAATGAAGCGAGGCCAGAAGCAGAATGTTCTTCCCTTGCACTAGTAAACCTTAAGAGTCTTCATCCCGGCGAAATTAAAATACCGCTAATTTTACAGTAATTATGTAATATCTTCAAATAGATAAAAGATAATTAAAATATGGAACAAGAGCGCCCTAGACAATATTATTTTGCGTGAGGTACCGCTATCACAAGTCACCTAGTGGCTTTCCGTTTTCAGCTGTTTAGAAACGCGAAAATAAATGCCGATTTTCAAAATGGCTCGAAATCGAAAGCAGATAAGTGAGTCATGATAACGGTATCTCATGTAAAATAATATTGTCTAGGGCGCTCTTGTTCCACATTTCGATTATCTTTTATCTATTTGAAGATATCACATCACAGTTGGTTTTGTGATCTCTGCTTATCCTTGACCAAGTATGGAGATTGATTTACCGCAGATTTCAACTTCGCATGCACAAGATTCTGACATTGCTGGCCGTATTTGTCTGGCTTCGATCGCATGAACTGGATGGAAAGACACCTAGCTTTGATGGGAAATAATTGTCTATCAACTAAAAAAATTTTTTTTCCTGGTTTGTAACATGCATGGCAATTATCTATGAATCAATTCCACACACACACACAGACACACAAAACAGCATAGCGATTACTTTTGAGGCGGTTAGACCCAGGAGTAAAAGTGAGGGGGAACTCCGTCCCCCAGTTTCAGAAAATATCTGTAGCGTTCCCCCACTTTCTACAATAATTATAATGGACGAAGATAGGCACAGGGGACAGCGTTACCAAATGCGTCATCCTACCTTTCAGATCCGCTTTCTCCCCGGTTAAACCGGGTATCTTTGAAGTTAAACCTAAGGAAAGAGATTATGTTACAGAAGTGGTTTCTCGACGTGGTGTACATGGCAAATTCTAATCCCCACTTCTCTTCCCAACGAGAATGCACGTCAAGACCTTTGCATCCAATTACTCCTCGAGCATAAAAGATGGAGATAAAAGCGAGAAGTTCATTCCTTGTCATGGACCAATTATCAGTTTTCAAGATTCTATCAGCTTCAGCTTCAATGCAATGATGAATGTAACCCAAAACTTTTTTATTCAGAAAGAGGAACCAAATACTGGCACGACTGACGTCCACAACGTTCCTCTTGACGTAACTTGCTTTTCTGACCACATTTTGAGCTGATAGCCTTAAGAGTCTTCATCCCGGCGAAATTAAAATACCGCTAATTTTACAGTAATTATGTGATATCTTCAAATAGATAAAAGATAATTGAAATATGGAACAAGAGCGCCCTAGACAATATTATTTTGCGTGAGGTACCGTTATCACAAGTCCCTAGTGGCTTTATGTTTTCAGCTGTTTAGAAACGCGAAAATAAATGCCGATTTTCAAAATGGCTGGAAATCGAAAGCAGATAAGTGAGTCGTGATAATGGTTTCTCATGTAAAATGATATTGTCTAGGGCGCTCTTGTTCCACATTTCGATTATCTTTTACCTATTTGAAGATATCACATACTTAATGTAAAATTAGCGGTATTTTAATTTCGCCGGGATGAAGACTCTTAAAGGATTATTGGATCCTAATTTTGTCGCCTTCCACTGGGTACTGTCACGACCGATAAGCATATCTTGTAGACGTCTGTACTAGGACGTTTTTTGATGTTCTACCGATTCTGGGAACAATCCCTTTTCTTTTATTACAACCCAAACTAGCACTTGGAACGGTAGATGATTGATTGGTTCCATCACTATCCTCATTTTCGCTTGAGTGAGAATTATTATCACACACAACGGTATTGTCCTTACATTGATTTGGGAATTTCAACTCAACCCTCGTCGAAATCATCTATTTGTTCAGATAATTCATTACCATCTGAATCTTCTGAGAGAACGTCTTATGTACTCGCAAGCATTTCGTTTGGAGAAATTTATTTCGATGAGACATTGTCTTGGTTGGAACCAAGCGTATTCAATAAAAATCGCACTTGTAGTGTCAAAAAAAATTCTTATCTTGACGCAACAATGAGACTAAACCGCTATAGAACACTTGGGAGCACGTAATGGATCAAAAATCTAGAATAACTAACACACCCAAACCTTCAACAGTTTTTATAGTACAAACTATCCCAGAGCATCAAACCAAATATTTGATGACCTATATAGCTGTACAGTAGAAACTCGACCTCTCGTAATTTAAGCCCAAACGTCAATTTGATACTTTCGGGTGTTTCTTTTACAAAACATATCAAACAGTAGTACATGAATAAACTAATTAGGTAATTGTTCTTTTGCACGTTTGTAATATTACTTTAGAAAAAGTTACGAAGGTTGAAATGTCTAGCTTAGGAATTAAATATTTTATTTTCGGTTTTAAGACGCAAAGTACCAAAGTGACACCTTGTAAGCATTCTAGTGTTAAAAAGAATTGAAAATTTAACTTTTTCAAAGGACTTTATTTCGAAAGTGTTAGATAAACATCACACAAATTATGCACATAGTTTCCAATAAACATAAAGATCATTATACCGTTTGCAGCAACTTGAAAACATCCTGGACACATTTAAAAAAAAAAAAAAACGGTAAAAAATTTGATATATTACTAAAAATTGTGTATTTATGTGGGAATTTTTAAAGCAATTTTTAATTTAGTTTTTCCTATAATAATATAACAATACCCTTTGGTAGGTATAATTACAAAAAGTTCTCTGGATTACGTAAATTTAAAGAGTTTTGTAAATGTTACTAGTGCTTGGGGAAGTTATTTTGTGGTTCATTGGCTTTTCGTCTCTGCTGCTAGTGGTATAATTTTTGAAAAGGAAGTGGGGCCACCGCGGATCGTCGCTGCGGGGCCGCCAATTTTTGGCGAGATGTCGCTAGTTGCCCATCGGTGGTGCATCGACGCTTACGGCATGGGGTAAGTATTGCTTTACACATTGTATAACAGGACAATTACAATTCAAACTGTATCTAATGTTTGAAATTTTTTTTTCAATAATGAATGAAAGACAACGCTTAATGTTTTAAAAATATATATAAATAATAGATGCAATTAACTGTATTAAACTAGAAATTGTAGTTCATAACTCAGAAGAAAAAACGCCTTTCTGGCCCCTAAATGACGATCCTAATTTCTTTTAATGCAGCAATACTAGCACAAAATGTACTCATTATACTACTTCTTATAGAGATTGTCTTCATGTTCTATCAGTTCATTTTCTAAGCGTATGACGTTATCATGAATTTTGAAACCGTATTCATTGACAATGGAAACCATACCGACAAAAACTGTTTCATTGCGTAGCATTTTGAAGTACAAAGTAAATAATCAGCAAACATATACAGTATTATTTGATACCAAGAATGTCGAAAAACAAAAAGTGACATCTTTAGTGCTATGTTAACGCTGTGCATAGCGATCTCTGGTTACGGTACTTTTAATGGTGTATCTGTTTTCCTACTACCTATGGAAGTATATGTAGTTGAAACCGCGAGTGTTGTTTGGTATGTTCAACGATGGGAATTTGACTCCAAACTTCTAAATCATCTAATAGATGAAGTGTTCTGTTGCTGAAACTCTCTGACAGAGGCTGTCAATAACGCGTATTAACTCTCTTTCTACCATCATAAAAGTATGTCATGAGTCTGTATCCTAGCTGTGAGTGGCGACACAGTGGCGGATCTAACCCAGGGCTGGGGGCTAACCCCTCGGTCTTTTGAGTGACAAAAATAATTTAAGCTATTATTTATATATTTTTGAACGTTTATACTAGTAGACTCATGATATACCTATCATAGCCTGAGTTCTGGCTGCCCTCCCCCCCATTTTTATCTTCTAGATCTGCCACTGGCGACAAGTAGTCTTTCTTCCAGAAACTTTTGTCCGAATGTTGATCGAAATATGAGGGATGCACTATTTTGGAGCATTAACCCTTTCGAGACGGGGTGGCATGTAAACACATATCCGATCGTTTTGTTGAGGAAGAATGTGGTACATAAACGTAACACCTTAACGAGGAGGACAAGTGTGTTTTATAATCCTCATTTGAACTTAATTTGTCAAATAATTCATTCAATACCCAATCATAGTCTTAGGGTGGTTAAGAAAGACTTATAGCGGTTCGTAAAGGGATCATATATATTGTAATAGCCCCTGATTTGACGGATGTAATAGCCCCTAATAGCTCCACATGGTTAACAACAATAACAAGAAAGCAGATAACAGACAGCAACAACATGTGATACGAACGTCATCATCAACCGAGAATTTTCGAAGACCAGAGGACAGGCTACAAAAAGGCACTGCAGCACCTCAGAAGCCATCAGTTTGAGTTCCACTCTCTCTTAGCTAGCCTGGAACTTTGGGAGATCCAACTCAATTCAATCTCTTGGCTGCGCCTGGGCCTTGAGATTTCCTTTCTCTCTCCTGGCTCCGACTGGATCCTGGGAGCTCATTATTACAATTTCCTGGCTGCGTCTAAGACTTGGGATTTCCTTTCTCTCTCCTGGCTTCGACTAGGCCTTGAGATTTTCTCTCTCCCTTAATTGCGACTGGACCATGGAAAACTCCTACCCTTTTTCTCTTGGCTGCGACTGGGTCTTGAGAATTCCTTTCTCTCCTGGCTGCATCTGTGCATTGAGATCTCCTTTTTCTCTCCTTGCTAAGACTCGGCCTCGAGAACTCCTTTCTCTTTCTCTCCTGGCTGTGTCTGGGCTTTAAGAGACACCTACACCCGCCTCCTGGCTACAACTGGGCCCCGTGGCTCTTCCATTCTTGTCATTTGGCTGCGAATGAGTCCTCTGACAACCTTATTCACAAACACCAATTTAAGGGACCTCATTCGGTCTTTGGACCATTGATTGTAAGGGGTCGCGGTGGCTCAGTGGTAGAGCGTTCACCTCCGGTGCTTGGGGTCCCTGGTTCGATCCCAGCTCGCGCCGTGTGGACTTTGTGGTGGACAAACACCGTGCTCGTGGGTTTTCTCGGGGTTCTCCCGTTTCCTCCCACTTTCTTCATTCCACCATTTCACTAATGTCTCATTATCACCGCCTCCTTTAGCCTAACCGGTATAACCGTGGGACGTTAAGATTTCATTTCATTTCCATTGATTGTAAATTATATTTTGTATCATAACGCTTTATAATAAAACTTCTGTGGAAGAAAGTAAAAATCCTGAGTACCATTATTTGCTCTACCTTTTTGCCTATCAGAAGTTTACAATATACATGCCCTAAAGGACGTCTCTGCAAAAGAGTTTCATGTAATCATAATCTATATATTAAAATGCTAGATTTATATATTCGTCTCCACAGAAAAGTTTATATGTTTGTCTCCAGTTCTTGTCGACAATGAGACCTCGAAACCTACAAGTGCTAGAAACGCGTCGTTTTCGCTGGTCTCTTCCAAATTTTACAATATGTAGATTGTCCAGTTCTAATTGAATATTGAAAACACGTGACCGTTGTTTCTTTATTACATTTTTAGGGGTACACTGGAAATGTTGAAATTTTAGAAAAGTAAAGCGTCATATCCTATGGGTTATACATTCCAACACAACATAGTTGTATACAGTGGTTGTATATCCCTCAGGTGTTTGTTTCATGGCCAAATGATAATGTAAAACAAAGGATAACCAATTCTCCAGGTCAAGATGCATATTTATTGTTTGGAGTGTTTTGTTCAATGAACACCATACATCCCTGATATAATTAATTGTGTATCTAATATATTTGCTTATTACATACTGCATGCAAGAAGAAAGAAAACATTGATTATACATGAATTAGAAGCTCCAAACGGAAGTAGGCTTAATCTTGCAAACGGTGCGAGATATTGAAAAAAATCTCCCCTTTATGGCACCCCTGTCCGATTTTTAGCAAGACGTCTTTCACTTGTGTTTGTCAAGGGACATGCACAGATGTTGTGAGAAATGACAAGGAGATTCATACTCATATATGAATGATGCGCAGTGTAGAGAGCGCAGGTTCAGCTAGTTTAATTTATTTCAGGTTCGACGGGGGTGGTAGTTGGCAGTTGGGAAGTATGCTTAGAAAAAACATTGGCGAAAAGTCGTTCACTGTGATTATAGGATGAGTTCGGTCATATTATCGGCTGTTCAACCGATTAAACAATATACAATATCCTCGTATGTCTATTGAGTGTAAAAACTTATTGAAAATAAATTAACTGTCTTATGATATTAATTTTTTTTTACATCCTTTAAGCTTGTTATTTTCTCATATGCCTAATGTTACAATCGATTATGCTACATCAACGCACTGTTATCGTCAGCTGTGGTATGTTTAACTCTTGCATAACTAAAGATATACCACGTTGACTTGATCCCTAGTCTTCCGTTGCAAGCGCTGCTATCGGCTGAAGGAATTCCACTCGCTTTCTCTTGTTTAGCAACAGCTGAACCCTTATTGGCTCAACGCGTGGGTGTGTGAGGATGTGAGCGTTAGTTCGCATTTTTGCCACGGCTCAAGACATTTTGGCAGCACACACTTATCAGGAGAGATATCGCGCGTCTGATGCATTAATGGAAATTCAACTTGATTCTTCGGGGAATTCCTTAATATTTTGGCTGTAAAGCAATAGAAGGGATAAATAGAAAATAGACAAATCTCAAAATTACATTTTTAGTCATAATTCGTGATCATTGTAAATTTGTGTGTAATCTACGAGGTTATAGTTTCCTGGATCAAGTTCTGAAATAATCCTGGAGCAGAAGGCTTAAAATCTTTGTCTCTGTCAATGGATACTTATGGATGGCAACATTGGAAGCAGTTGAGTAAGCATCGTCTTTGTTTGTGTTCAGGAGTGTCTTTTCGACTTTTAGACAATCGTTGTAAACTAGGAGTTTAGCATGTTTTTAATACATAGTATATTTTTAATTTTATCAGAGAACACACATGTTCTGATGAGGCTTCCATAGTAATGTATCTAATGAGAAGCTGTAGGTTTAGGTGAAGTTTTTGATGGCGCTTTGGGAAAATGGCTGATGGCTGTAATGTGGAACAATTTGAATTTTGTAAGTCTAACTTCCGGGAATAGTTACGTAACACCAAAAAAACTTCCCCTGTACACGCACTAAAAAAAAGTAGAAATCGAATGGAGGCTGCTAACGTTTGTCAGAGAATATATTAACTAGTTCTCCATCTAAGGCTCTTCTACTGCGCTCAGAGGAGAAAGGAAAGCAAAATCAACAGAGAGGGAGCTTATATATGAAACTCGAGAACAATCCGCTAAACAGAATGCATTATCAAAGATTGCAAATACAGAAAGTCCTGGTTCCAGTGGAGACAATGTCAAAGAGTGAAACGACAAAAACATCTGCAACTGCCCCAAAGAAAGAAAAATAAATATAAAAAAAAGACGATCCAAAAGCTGGGAATGATGGTTCTATTTCTTACGGCTCTTTAGACATATCTGAAGCTCTTGGAAAGAATGCTACTGACAACACAAACTGTGCATATTCATTCTACAATGAGAAATGGTTATTATCGCGAGCCTCTGAAAAATGGATGCAGTGTTTAATGTGTCAGTGTTGGTCTCATCTTGATTGTTTGTCATATGACAAAAACGTTTACATTTGTGACTTTTGTTTTTAAGAGACTTCTGAATATAATTACCGTATGTTAGCTCTGATGAGTAGATCTATGCTTTCGCCACGTTGACATTTAGATTATAATTCGCCTATAAGTTTCTTCACACTTAATGAAATAAAACTGTACATGCAGGCTAGGCATATGTCACTGTATTTTAGCTATATTGGGCAGAAATGAGAGGAACTCGGCTTTTATTTTAAAAATTACTATTGTTTCATATTAGACCCCACTTTCCAAGCCCTCATTTTGCACTTTTTTTTTCAAAATTGCATAATTCCACAATTAATGTACTGTTTTGAATATGCTATAGAAAGATAAAATATCAAATTACAATTACACCATACGTGGAAATGCTCAGAGTCTCCGAGGTTTTCGATTAAGAGTGGAAAACCAAAATATTGTTTCATATTCTCACCTTCTCTTTCACTTGATGGATTAGATCTTAGATGGGACCTGTTCTTCTATCACTAAATCTGTATCTTAGAAGAAATTCATTATCAATTTTCCATATCCGTTCTTTGAGTACCAATATTGAAACAGGAGTTGTAGCATGTTTTATTACGTTCGATTTCTGTAGGTAGATAAGCATGGAGATAAGTGTTGTCGCTGAATCCATATCAAGAAACAGATTGAAGACAGGTGTTTTTGGACGTTGAATTCATATGAAGAAACAGATTGAAAACGGGTGTTTTACGGTGAGTCCATATCAAGAACAGATTGAAGATTGGTGTTTTGGGGACGTGAATCAATTATCAAGAAACAGATTGGAGACAGGTGTTTTTGGACGCTGAATCCTATCAAGAACAGATTAGAGACAGTGTTTTCGGACGCTGAATTCAGATCAAGAAACAGAATGAAAAGAGGTGTTTTACGCTGAATTCATATCAAGAAAACAGGTGCTTTTGAACGTTGAAATCATATCAAGAAACAGATTGGAGACAGTGTTTTCGGACGCTGAATCCATATCAAGAAACAGATTGAAAAGAGGTGTTTTACGGTGAATCCACATAAAGAAAACAGTGTTTTTGGACGTTGAAACCATATCAAGAAACAGATTGAGACAGTGTTTTCGGACGCTGAATCCCTATCAAGAAACAGATTGAAAAGAGGTGTTTTACGTTGAATTCATATCAAGAAAACAGATTGGAGACGTGTTTTGGACGCTGAGTCCATATCAAGAAACAGATTGAAAAGAGATGTTTTACGCTGAATTCATATCAAGAAAACGGGTGTTTTTGGACGTTGAAACCATATCAAGAAACAGATTGGAGACAGTGTTTTTGGACATTGAAACCATACAAGAAACAGATTTGAGGCTGTGTTTTCGGACGCTGAATCCATATCAAGAAACAGATTGAAAAGATGAGTTTACGGCAAATCCATATCAAGAAACAGATCGGAGACGTGTTTTTGGACGCTGAATCCATATCAGGAAACAGTTTCTAGCTCATATTTTACCTAGAGAGAGATTACAGCCAGATTGAAACTTCTTCCGGGATACTAAATTCATTTAAAAAGAATCTTGCTATCTATTACCGTTTTTGCTCAATGGAGATCAAAATTGGAACCGGTAATAGTAGATTTCTACCGCTTCCGGCGACGATAGACGGAGATGAAACTCGCTCTTCGGACACTGAATCCAAATCAGCAAATCCTTTCTCGCCACCTATTAATGGTTCTATTCTATTGGCGATCTACACTGAAACCAGTTGATTTCAGCCAGTTTTCGATTTCAGTAGAGCGATAAGGGGGGTAAATGAGATCTGTTCTTGGGACGCTGAACACTTATCAGAAAACCGTTCCTTATTATCTGTTTTTGCTCTGATATTTACCGTAGGGAGACAGACGGGCAGTCGTTCCATCATACTTTCCGTCATTGTAGATAACACAGTTTAGAAGTCTTAAAAAAAAAATAAAGTTTAACATGCATATTCACATTAAAGTGATTTGTAAGAGATGTAAAATTGTAAAGGAATTGTTTTTCCTTCCTTGTTTTTTTTTCATATTGTATGTTATTTCTTTTGTGAAAGGTGCTTATTGTTGGATAGCTAACGAGCCAAAGAATCCTGTTGGATGGATAGGAGTGACTGGTGATTCTATCTACGAGATGAAGAGGAAGGAGATTTTGCAAAGACGAACGGAACAGGAAATGGTCGTTTCTCGTTGCTTAGCAACGAACGGTTCAAATATATTCCATTCATTCCCCTTCTGCTCGTCCTTCAGTAAAACTGCCGAAAAGTCAATGCTAATGCGCCTTCATCCTGCGGCAGAATAAGAGGAACCAGGGAATTCGATGCAAAATGTGTCTGGAGTCGGCCATTCTCTCTTTCAACACGTTAATGTCAGCTTTTGTACGGAGTTCCAACATCTTTTTTCTCTCTCTCTCTCTCTTTCTATTCCTCTTTTTATGTGAAGATAATGCAACAAGCGAGTAAGTTTTATGGATTCAAATAGCCATTTGTATATGTGTGCAGCAGTTCTTAATACAGACATCACATCTCTTAACTCATTCTCCGAAACACACACACATTCTCGCAGTTCCAAATCTTATAACTTCACAACAAATACAAACACAGTAGCCAATTACTGTCGGGCTCATGTATATGGACTTAACCAGCAAATTAAACTAACCAGTCGCTCTTCTTCCTTAATAAGTTTTGTCAGTTTATCTCGCGTCGCGGACATTTCAAGATGTAAATTCGTCACAGAGCATTGAATATGTACTATATTCTTCATACATTTCTTTTAAAAAAATCTGAAGAAATCTCTTTTCCAAAAAGTTTTCAATGCTTTATCTTCTATCCATCTATCTGTACGTTAAATTGTACAGAAAACATCTTGTTTATTTCTATGAATAATTTCTTGGTAATAAGTGTATATGAATGGTTATCAAATGTACGAGCACTGCCCAGAAAGTACCAGACGTTTTGGCCTATCGCGGCAGTGGACGGAGATAGAGTCGCCATCTTGGTGACAGAACGTTGCCAAACTCATTACACATCCAGCTCTGGTAGTGTTAGGACTGTGACGCTCTTATTGTGCTTTCTGTGAAGTGTTACAATGTGCGCTGCAATAGAAAATCCCCTCTTGCGAGGTGCGTTCTGTGATTAAGTTTTTGTTGTCAAAAAAACCACAAGCCAATTAAAATCCATTACCAACTGTGTGAAGTGTACGGACATGGAATAATAAGTGAAGGTCTTGGTTTTTCACGACAACGCACCTCCACACACGATTAAGCGTACCCGAGAACTCTTGGATCGTTTTGAATGGGAGGTGTTCGATCACCCCCCCATACAGCCCGGATTTGCCTCCGATCGACTATGATCTCTTCCCAATGATGAAAGACATGACTCACTACACAACGCTTTGATATTGAGGCCGAACCGCATGCCAGTGTAAACCAGTGGTTGAAATCGCAGGCGGAAGTTTTCTACCGCGACGGCATTGAAAAACTTGTGCCACGTATGATAAATGCGTTAATTTGCATGGCAATTATGTGGAAAAATAGCTTAAAACTGTACTTTTCAAATGTATATAATACAATTTGATTTGTTCGTTCTGTTATTTTTTTTTTTTAAAAATTCAAAACGTCTGTTGCTTTCTGGACAGCCCACGTAGTTTGCAACATGTAATATGTGTGACGTAGTAACGCTGAAGATGCATGTGCAGTGTCTGACCAAGGGCGCCGATCCTGGGGGCCCCGGGCCCCACCAAAGCTCATGTGGGCCCTCCTATTGTATTTATGAATATACAATATTGGCATAATTTGAGTGCAATTTGTCTTAAAATCTTCATATATATGTCTTCTGCATGTAAATGGGCCCCCTCAAATTTACGGTGATCGTCTGTTAGTATGTCAGGTGGAATAAGGATCAGAAGAGTATGTTGAAACAAGCGTACCGTGTTCTTAAAAAAAAAAAAAAAGGAAATCTCTCTTGAAATGAAATCTCTCAGTTTAACGTCACACAATTGTGCCCATTAGGCTAAGGGAGACGGATGATTAAAGCAAGTGAATGATTAGGGAAGAACTAATGGAATGAGAAAGTGGGAGGAAACGAGAGTACTCCGAGAAAATCCACAGAGACCATGTTGTTCACTACAAACTAACTTGGCTTGGGAGAAAAACCTCTCTGAGTTTTAATGAGTCCAAATTGTGAGTGAGTAGCTATTTGGCGCCAGTGTATGTGGCACTCATGCATCCTAAGGGGACAGAAAATCCTATTAAAAAAAAAAATATCGGAAACATGATTACTAAGAGAATAACATGCAAGATTGCTAATAATATAACATTTATTCCAAAAGAACAGTATAAAAAATGGAAAACTCAAATTTGTTAGCATTGCCATTGGAAAGTTCTCTATTCTCCACTTTATTAGTTACTTGCAGAGGTGGAGTGGGTCAGTGCGTCGTGGGGTAAGCGGGTCAAGATTTGTAGGTAGGTCAGTGGGTCGCGGCTCAATAGGACGTGATTCATTGTGACCCACCCTGACTCACTGACCCACTCTGATCCAACCCTGACTCACTGACCCACTTCGAATCACATAATATCTTCTGTGAGAGCTATTGTTTCAAAGTTTTAAAATTTAACTGAAAATTACAAAAACCTGTTGTTGTTCTACTTGATGCTCATTTCACGCATAGTCGGAACCTGGAAATCATCGAGTTACCAAGACACAATGGGGTTAGGATTGTGAGTTTACCACCTCACACTGGTAACAAAGTACAACCACTTGATTTGTACTTTATGGCACCTTTCAAAAGATTTTACTCACTGGAGGTTGAAAACTGGTTGCGGAAAAACAAGTACCAGTGTTTGAAGGATGTCGACGTGGGACCTTTAATAGGACGTGCTTATTCTACAGCTGCAACGACTGAGAACGCTGTTAGTGAATTCAAGAAATGTGGACTATCGCCACTTGACCCTATTGTTTTTACTGACGACGATTTTCTACCTACAGACGGCAACTTACAGGAAGAGAACGCAATTCCTGCTAATGATGTGGGTCAATCCACTTCAACATCTGGTGAAACAACCCTTCATCTCTCAGGCAACAATGATCGTAAGCCAATGTAAACAAATGATGACGTTAGCAGGAAGTATTTCTCCTTTCCAAATTGAACCTCCTCCAAAACTTCCCCCGATACAAACTAGGTTAAGAGCAGGAGAAGCTACTCTCATAAGTGACACGCCCTACAAGAATAAGCTGGAGAGCTCACTATCTCAACGTAGAGCAAGAAAAATAGGAAACGCCAGGAGATTTCTTGGATTTCAGACAGCCACTATCAAGACGAAAGCTTCTACATCCCAGGTGTATAAATATCCTAAGAAGTGACCAAAAGTGACATTAAAGAATAAAGAATTTCCAGTGAGCGAAGACTTCAGCGAGGATGAATCAATCGACGAAGAATGCCTTTATTATGGACAACCTTATAGAATCGACAAGAATAGAGAAATTTGGATGCGTTGTATTATCTGCATGCAATGGGCTCATGAATTTTGCGCTAGATTACCTTAAAAAAAAATGCATGGAGAAACTCTCGCTGTGATTCCTGCGTGAAAAGGCAAAAGTAAATACAAATTGGAACCCTAAGCCATTCGAGATTGCGAACGCATTTTTTGAGGTTACAAGAACGGACACTTTTGTATTTTGGTTTGTAAATTACCTAATATTAATTTCTATGTTACAACACTTGATATTTTAATAGAAAACTTATGGTAAACAGTTGTATTTAATTTTTAGCACCTAAAAGGAAAAAGATATTATTTTATGGTTAATTGAAAAAAAAAATATCCTAAATATGAGTATTTTACCCTAAATATTCGCAAGAAGAAGTAATAGCGAGATAGGACATTCCTTAATATGTCGATACGTCATGTTATCTAGATAAATGCAGTACTTTGTGGGTTATTCGTAAAGGCATTCGCTTCATGACTATCGATAGAAACAAACGAGTCGCCCAATAAAATGGAATAAGATGTATTATATAGTAAAAAAAAAAAAAAAAAAAAAAGAAAATTCTAACTAGAAATGTACTAAATAACAAGTAACTCTGTGAGTAGCAATAATTATTGCAATTTTCTTCAGTAATGGATTGTCATTTTACACCTTAATGAATATCCGGCTAATGTTTAGCAGAAGGGGTCCAGCAATTGTTTCTAAAAAATGTTACAAATTCGGTAATTTCTGTTCACATTAGGTTAGTTTAGGTTATGTTAGGTGAGTTTAGGTTAGTTTAAGTTAGGTTAGGTTAGTTTATATTAGATTATGTTAGTGTAGAGGTCTAGCATAATTTTCCAAAAAAATTCGCTTATTTCTACTAATCAGGTCAGTTCAGGTTAGCTGAGATTAGTTTAGGTAACATTATGTTAGGTACTTCAATCATCTATTTTTCATGTAAATTTTGTGTTTCTTGTGTGCTTCTGGACCCTTTCTGCTAAACATAACTCGAATATCCTATTGTTTAATTTACAAATTTCTTTAAGGTAGTTACTTCTGCTTATCATTAACAACAATGATGTACAAATAGATAAAGTGATTTTAAAGACATCTAGTTCCCGTAACATTAGACCTATTGATACGCAATTACAAATGAAGTGTTCGTAAAATGTTAATCGAATGGGGGCTATTTTAATTGAAGGAAGTTATAAACAGTGAAAATTATTATTGTGTCGTGCACATTTTCCTAGTTACTAGTGCAAGGAAATGCACAACTAAAGTGCGTTAGTTACTATGCTATCTCATTTTAAAATAACCATGTGAGCATTGTACTGCTTTCTACTCATATGCTGGCAATGCTGCGGTAACACCAGGCGCGTACCCAGAAATTTATGTTGGGGTTAGTCGTTCTATCAGAAAAAATGTTCCGGAGGGTCACTGCTGGTACTGTTCTATTTATTATTATAGGCTATTATAGGCGTACTACTTTGGCCTTCTTCGTGGGGGCACTCTCAGAGCTCCGGGGAGGGCAGTGCACCCAAAACAACTTGTCTGGAAGAAGCATTGGTTGGGGTGTCCACCAATAGTAGTCACTATGTCTACGTAGTATTCAACTGGTATTATTCTCCACTCGATAAAACGATAATTAATTTTAACGTAATTCCGTCTTTTCTTAAGAAAGTGTAGAAGTGCCTGTCAAGTTACGAAATTCATGACTAATCAGTTAGCAACGCACCTTTGGCTTGAAAGACCAGGATTCGATTCCCGGTGGGAGCTCATATGGTTCAGGTCCCACGTTGATCTGGAGGTCCACGTCTCATATAGTCTCGCTGCTGAAAGGGATACTTAACTGAAAATCAAATAAAAAATCAAACCAACGAAATTTGGGGGGGAGGGGGTACGATCCCGGTGGACCATTCCCGTGGATCTGCCCCTATGTAACACTGATCCCCTTGTTGGAGAAGAATCTTCTGAGCAGTATTACTTTTCTTGTTCCCTTAGAGTGTATAAGTGCCGTATATCTAAGACTAGCAGCGTTCACCACGCTTCGCTGCGGTCACCCCGGAACGCAATAAACTTTGTTACTTAGATAATTTTTACTTTTACGCTTTCAAGTGATATGATAAAAACCATAGAAGATTGCAGTAAATGTTAACATTATATCGCCTGTCATTTATGTTAACCCGCCCCGCTTCGCTGCGGTCACCCCCGAACGCAATAAACTTTGTTACTTAGATAATTTTTACTTTTTCGCTTTCAAGTGATATGATAAAATCCATTATAACGCCTGTCATTTATGTTAACCCGCCGAGTGACACGGTCATGCGGGTTGCATATAAATACGTTTATTTTTATACCTATGATGAACTAACAAAGGATTTGTACGTAATGGACACCTGAATGGTCAATTATCTCAAGACACTGGTAATTGAAAATTAAAGTGATATGATAAAAACCATCTAGGGTCCAAATCCTAATAACCCCCCAAAAATAAAAGAAATTGGTTCAGCCGTATTAGCGTGATGAGCGGACAAAGGATTTTGTACGTTCTCTTTTATATATATAGATAGCTAGTGTTCTATGTGCAGTGGCGTATTTAGGGGGGTGGCTTAAGCCCCCCCGAAACCTTACTTAGTATAGTAAAGTAAATGAAATATCTTGCAGAATTTTCACATTTCCAGGCAAAGCCTCCCTCCGAAAGTTAGCAAAGCCCCTCCCGAAATGAAATCGTAAATATGCCACTGTCTATGTGTGTCACGAAAAACAGTGTCCAAACTATGACAACCTACAGGAGTAATGACAAAATAACAAAATAACATCGACGAGGAATAGTTGACGGAAGGAAGCATCAGTGACAGGGTTAATCGAGTATTGAAGGGGAGATTGTCACCAAGAATTGTTGAGCGAATGTCTCAAAAGTGACAGCGAAATCAATCAAAACCTGAACCATTCGCGGTTGTATGTCACAATTTCCAAACCATTGATCACAGCCAAGAACGGATTAATGCAAAGAAAATGATTGCAAGAACATGCAAAGTGGATGGCTGATGATTGGAAACGTTGTAAAATGGTTAGATAAGTTCAATTGAACCATATTTCCAATAACAGGCCGTTTACGTGTATGATAGCAAAGGAGCTTATGCTCCGAATTATTTTCTTCTTAAAATTGCAAGATGGCTCTGCTGTGCTCTGATAGCAATTTTCTTGTTTTATTTCTATCAAAGCATAGCAGAGCAACACATAATTTCCATTATCAATTGCCCTTCAACGAAATTATAGGTTTCAATGAATAGTAAAATGTAATTACTGGTCTTTTAATTTGTTTACTCTTTACTTACGGATATTTATTTTAGTTCTTACTGTATTTAATGTTTTATTTCTGCATTTAGTAAAAATCACACTTATTTTCATTAATAAATTTTAAATAGGTTTTTTTCCTATTCTCATGCAACATTAATTTCTCACGTGCAGATTTTTTTTTATTTATTTGCCATTAAACCAGTGTTGCCACACTTGGTACAATTGTACCAAATTCAGCCCTTTTTGTCATTCATCGGCCCGTTGGTACCACGCTGGCATTTTCAGCCCCTTTTGTGAAAAAGTTGGTACAATTCTACCCAATTCAGCACCATTTAACAGATACTTGTCACATTTTCTAAAGTGTCGGTAAGATTTCTCCTGCATCTCACGTTACTTATACTGTGTGTTGGACTCTTAAAAAATGCTGTTGAACTTGTATCCTGTGGCGTTGCACCGCTTAGGAACACTTAGGAACTTTGTGTAGAAAATTCATAATTCGAACTATACTGGGATACAAATGATGCTAGGTGGGCGCATGCGCGCCACGCATGAAGGAGACGAGAAGGAAGTAGTGCGGTGGAAACATTATCTTCAAACCGTAAAAAGAAATAGAACCACACAAACACGTTGAATCAAATGTTGAATATTCTGAAGAAGACCAGCGTGTGCTCAAGTAAGTCTACAATTTATGTCATTGCAAAGATTCTACACCCAAAGAT
Source organism: Thermobia domestica (assembly GCF_964235325.1). Taxonomy (NCBI): domain Eukaryota; kingdom Metazoa; phylum Arthropoda; class Insecta; order Zygentoma; family Lepismatidae; genus Thermobia; species Thermobia domestica. The sequence continues at coordinate 38,720,306 of NC_137455.1, read as the reverse complement.
AATAGCACGAAAAATACATTGACATAATTGCTGGCTTAGAGGGCTAAGTTGTTTATTAGTGACGCCATATTGACGAATATAAAGATATCCGAACATTTTTGCATTTTATAGATCTATATCAGCACGTTGATTTGTGCTCTTGGGAGGGGGGGTTGTTTTAGAACATTACCTCTTTCAGTTTCGTCTTATAGAGCCGTGTATTGCACTGGTATAAAATTCAGCCCTTTTTGTTTCAATTTGGTACTATTTTTCAGCCCACTTCAGAGCTAGGACTGTGGCAACACTGCATTAAACTAAATAATTCATTTTATAATGATAAATGAAACTGAAATAAAATTTTATCTCACAATAACAAGTGAATGACTGTTTAGAATTTAATAACATAAAGAAAATATATGTTTTTAGTGGCATTACATAAGTCGTTGGGACATTATAACTTGTTACCAATTTATCTTTTCATACATTTTTAAGTAAGTCAAGACACTAATATCAATTGTTTTTGATATATTTTTACATGCCACCACTAGGGGGTGATAGGCAGTGATATAACGGTAGAATTTTGGATAAGTATACTTTCGACTGCTGCCGAAAATACTCTCATATGCGTTCGTTCTTTCTTAAATTTAAGATGAATATAGTACACTGTTCTATAAAATTATTAGTTGCATATACACCGCACACGCCTCATTACATACCTGGTGCTAGAGTTGCGTTGCCCCATAGGACGGCATCAGCAGTGTCACTATTCAACTCAGCGACCCTGAAAACTATGGATTTGACATTAAATATAAGTTACTTTGATTACACAACCACACACAAAAAATGAAAGTTCTGTTTGGATTCGATGTATGTATTTTGTTACACAGAGTTCAAACTGCAAAATCCTAGGACGATTCAACAGGAAGGTTGCCTAGGACGATGAGGTACAGTGTTTGTCATCTACGCACGCTAATTCTTAATCATTACAATTATGTCAATAGATGTCACTAAGTGCAATATTATTTGCCTGTCTGATACTAATAGATGTCACTTCCCGTTGTTTTTAACGAAATTCAAGGATGCTGCATAAAAGCATGGTATATTTGGTGATTAAATTTAAATAGATAAATACAATAAATTTGCGAAACGCAAACAATTAAGTCCTTTAATTAAGCATTATTTTAACCTGTGTTGTAGAGCAGGCCGCAAAGACTTGCGCATAATAACTAATAACGATATTGCATAAAGAGTTCAATATAGCATTTAGTAGAAAATCCAAATTACTGGTGTATCCTGAATTACGAATTAATTAAACATGTTTTACCCGCGTCATCTCCAACTGATTATGTAGTACGCTTGTACGATAGAAGAAACAACAGAGAAAACAGTTAGAGCAAACAAGATGAGAGGATGATTGATATACGGGAATGAAATAAATAAACAAATATTGACGTTGAACGAGTTGTCTCGAATTCACGAATAGAGGGCGTATCCGCAGAACTATCAAACTTAGCCACTGATGGTCTTGTTTGCTTGAGATTTTCTGTTTGGACCTTGTACTCTCCATTTAGTTTACTAAGAGTAGGAGATGCCTTGTGACGTCACAGAGCACCTCGTCTGAAATCACTGTTTATCCGTTGTATTGTATGGATGTGAAAATTCTTTCGTTGAAAGGGGAGAATATGATATGTATTTGTTTGGTAAGAATATCGTACATATGATCAGCAGCTATAATTATTTATGTATGAGGTGTAGATACATGTGCGCGATGGATATGGCACTGAAAGCTTACGTTTATGATATTACAGTAAAACCTCTCTAAAGCAGACAGCCGTGGGGAATAAAAAATTGTCCGCTATAGAGAGGTGTCCGCCTTAGGGAGGTTTCAATATTTTCTTACGTAAATGAGTAAACAAGGTAATATGCAATTCGAAACAAATATTTTTTGCATGAATCATATATTTACGAATGTTACCAAAATGTTACTGTACCCACATTATCCTCCGCCATCCAGTACTCTGTGTTCGAGGGATAACATGGAAATAAGATGTTATAGTTCCCTGCACTTTACACTTATCACTTTACTAGGTTTTCAGTGTGTCGCTTTAATTTGTGGTTAATTACAGTCCAGCAGTGTCTTTTTTGGGACAATATGCGTGCCCGCGGGCAAAAAATACCAAACTTGTCTTTTGCTTGGTTAGAGATTCCAGCGGGACAGTAGAATAGCGTATCATTCCAAACGGCGGACAATTTTCAATCACTTTTGTGTCTAAAACAGCTTGGGTGGGAGTGAGATGCAAGCAAAACACATGAGAGTGTGGTTAAACAGAGGCGCTTCGTCTGGATTGCAAGCAGACAGTTGAGAAGACAAAATGCTGTCATAATGCTTCCTTGGTGACACATGTATGAATTACTAAAAATGTATTTTTACTTTACTTTTCAACTTGTTTCTAGAGAAAGTGTCCGTAATACGGAGGTAAATAGTACCTATTAAAGACAGAAAAGACTGTCCGTGTTTGTACTAGAGAGTGTCCGTTTTAGAGAGGTTTGACAATATGTTTTTTCCTATTAAAGTGTTTGGGGATTACAAAATATGTCCGTTATGGGAGGTGTCCGCTTTACAGAGGTGTCCGTTAGTAGAGGTTTCACTGTATATGATTAAAGTGGGTGACTGACGTGTGGAGAACTCCGAGAAAATTTAAAAACGCGGTGTTGTCACTAGAAATACAGGATGAGCTTTTTAAACCCATGGATCTCATTTGGATCTCGAATTTCTAACTGAAGTCCGATTTTCATGTGATTTGTGGCAAATGATCAAGGAAAGATGGAAGATTTATGGGACTATGTATAGTAGTTTTAAATTCATTATGGGTAATAACGGCCATACTTCAAGAAAAACAGAAAATATTCGCCAGTGTACCTTACAATTGGAGTGAGGTTTTGGATTTTTGAAGCGGAATTGCAGACTACAAATTAAGTGTTAGTGGTAACACTCATAAACACCTTTAAATCACATGTTGAATAGCTATAGTCGGTTTCTTGCGACAACAACGAAGATGTTTCTTGGGAGACCTAAGGAGTGGATAACTGACATGTTCCACAACACCCACCTGCGGGGCCCTGTCTTATTCAGAAGCGATCCTGTTTCTTCCAATTTATTCACTAGCGACAATATTGTGTTCGTCTGTGGCAGAACGTGAGAGAAAAAAAAAAATCTAAATATTTCAATAGTTTCCGATACAACGGCCCAGTTTCCTCTTTCTTGTTGACTTTGGTGATGTTGCCATTTAACAGAGAAAACTCAAACCTGCACACCACACCGCACTTCATTCCAATTGTAAGGTACACTAGCGAATATTTTCTGTTGTTCTTGAAGTGTGGCAGATATTACCCGGGATGAACATAAACCAGTAAACATATTCCCATAAATCCCCCATCCTTTCTTGGTGATTTGCCACCTACCAAATGAAAATCGGACTACAGTTAGAAATTTTAGACCCAAATGAAATCCACGAGTTAAAAAAAAAGAAATCACCGTCTATATATGGCGTTGGATTAAACTAGAAATCGCTCACACTTGAAGTGTGTGTCCTAACACTAAACCACGTGCTCAATAACAAGAATAATAATTTATATTATGTGATTCTGTATATATATTAACAGATTTATAACAGATTTATTTTATTTATTCTGTATAACAGAAATCTGTTATTTAAATGATACACAATCAAAAGATATAAAACCACACCAAGTATAGGCTTTTAAGCCAGCGGTACATTGGATCAAACATTAATGTATGCATTTAAGCTGCAAAAATATTTCACAAAAGAGTATAGAATAAGGAAAAAAAAGAGAAAAAGAAACACACAAAGGAGAATGAAAAAAAAAAAATACTTTACAAAAAGTGTATAGCTAGTACATACAGAATTTTCTACTGCCTTTTGAAGTGGAAAATTTGAGCCAATTTTTTTTGTGTTTTTTTGGCTTAAACATGTAAATGGGTAATTTGCAACTCAGTCAGCAACTGTGCATACACACACACACATACACTTACATCCAACCCTTTTTACGCAGACACACTATCATACTCGTGTGACACAAGAAACAAGAACTGATGATTAAAATAAACGAAAGAAGTTTCATTTTTAGAAAAAAATAAAATAAAATAAAATAAAATAGGGATGAGCGAAGGCAGATGATTTGGTATGGGGTGGAAATGAACCGACAGTTGAGTTGGACAAGGAAAAGATGACAATTTTCCTTTTGTGATATCATTTTATCCAACTGACGTGAATGAATGGCACAGAGAAACATCTTTTTTTTTCTTTTTTTGTTGTTGTTGTTGGAAAAAAAGGGGATTGGGAAGGATGGATGAAATGGGTGAGATCTGTAGCTCGAAACGTCTGTGTAAAATAATACAAATAGAAGAATTCAAAGATGTACATTTTAACTATACGTTGTAGTAGTTTCTTTCATACATGTAGGAAAAGCACTTTTTCACAGGTATAATATTAATAAAAGAGGCAAAAACAGCATACTATATAGAACTGGGAGAAAGACAGGAAACACGTTAAGCGTCGCTCTGAAGAGTCAAAGGGATGCTTTCTCTCAGGAATAAACAATAGACCAGTATGCTCATATGTGTAAATGATTCTCACCGTCTCTAGAATATATGTAGATATATATTTATCTTTTGTTTTTATATTTATGTTTACCTTTCAGCTTCCTCTTCTCTTTGTGTATGTGCAGGTTATGTATTTCTGTATGCATTTGTGCTTCTATCTTTTGTAAGTATATATACTTTTTATTTCTTAGGAGAAAACAATGATTATAATCATATAGTAAAAATGTTGATCATGTTCATGTATATACGAGCATATGTTAGCCTTACCAGGTGTCCTCTTTTCAAAGGACATATCCTCTCGTTTTATTACATTTTAGAATTATTTAAAGAAAAATAATCAGGACAAGTTTATTTATAACAAGTGACCTTTTAAACAAGCTTGTGCAAGTGCCGAATAGAATTACCGACGCGTATTTAAACAACTAGTGGCCCATGCGCGCCGACTACGTGGGTGCTCCAGCACCCACAAGATATTTAGTTTCATAAGAACAAAATAAAATAAATACTTCTCACCTGCCATAATAATAATAATAATAATAATAATAATAATAATAATAATAATAATAATAATAATAATAATAATAATAATAATAATAATAATAATAACAATCATAATAATAATAATAATAATAATACATTGAGATGGAAGTTAAAATTTCTAACCTCTAAAACAGAATTGTTTGTTTCAAGTATGTGGAAAGTAGGGATGGCCAGACGGATCCGGATCTCGGATATCCGGATCCTATAAGATCCGGAATTTCGGATATTGGATCCGGATCCGAATATTCGGTTCCTGGATCCACACCCGAAATTTCGAAGTTCAGATTCGGACTCCTGTTTTGAATATTTTAGCCCTTAGATTGAGACCCAGAACTAAAATATCCATATGTATAAAATTTACTAGGTGAATTTTATCTAACTCAGTGGGAAGACAATTCAATTTAAATGACAAAAGATTACATGAAAATCTCATTTTCACATTTTTCGGGGTTAGACCTCTGTTGCGCACACCCCATCATTTAGTCTTTAGTATATCTTTAAACGTACTACAAGTATGCCACTTTCATCTCAAGTCAGTAGTTGTATAGATCTGCCTTTTGTTATATATTAATCGAGTTAGAATTAAAATTCGATTGTTTGTGAGACCTATGATAATATTTTCAGAATGAGTTATAACGTTGAAAAACTGCATATTTTCTTTGTGCCACATAGGAATTTAATGTAGTTTATCTTATACAGTCGGCTCTTATGATTAATTCAATGATCTGAACTCCTGCAGCATTACGCTAAAATCATGGATGTCTTTGAATTTTCATCATCATTTCTATTTTTTTTTAATACGAGCAAAATGAATATCATAAGCGGCATTTTACATAATACATATAGACGCAGATCAGTCAGTTGGTTGCTTAAAGCTTATAGCAAAGCTATTACATTTTTAAGACCCTGGCGGCCTTAGGACAAAATCCATGATTTTCCCATAAAATCTTAAATCTCTCTATATAAAAAGGGCAAAATCCTGAGTGAGTGAGTGAGTGAGTGACAGATCACCGTACAGGCCAAATCGCTTAAGCTACTAACTTGAAATTTAGACAGTTTATAGGCTTTGTGACGTAGGATACCACTAAGGAAGGACTTTGGGAAATTCGACGAGGAAGGGGGGAAATGGGGTGGAAAATATTGATGATTCTTGACGTTAGATACTTCAAATTTGGTATTTGGGTTTCTCATTGAAAATAATTTGATACTTGTTTAAGTGCTTTTTGATATTTAAATTAGAAGGGACAGGGAAGATGTAGAAAGTAAAAGAACGGGTAGTAATTGCAATTATTGCAATTAGTATAATAATATGCCTATATCTCGGAAACTTAAAGGGTTAGAAACATGGAATTTGGTATTTGGACTTCTCACTTAAAATAATTAGATACGTATTTCAACGTTTTTTTGATATGTGGCCCAGAAGGGAAGAAAAAGGGCGAGAAGAAAATTAAGTGGGGATTACAATTATTGTATTAATATGTTCAATCCTTTAAGGTTAGAGACTTGAAATTTGGTATTTGCATTTCTCATTGAAAATAATTTGACATGTGTTTCAGTATTTTTTGACGTTTTAGTAAAAAGGAAAAGAAAAGAGATGGGAAGGAAAGGGGGTGGGGATTGTAATTATTATAACAACATGTCGATATCTGGGAGCCTCTGAAGGTTAGGAGCATAGAATTTGGTATTTTGACTTCACATTTGAAATAATTAGGTATGTACTTAAGCGTTTTTTGATGTATGTCTTAGAGGGGAAGAAAAGGGGCGGGGAGAAAAGACTTTCATATCTCGGAATCCTGGAATGTTAGAGAAATGAAACTTGTTATTTGAACAAGAATTCGTTATGAAATCCTTCAGTTTTACGTCCCACGTTTATGCCGGTTAGGCTAAAGGAGACGGTGATTATGAGAAATAAATGAAATGAAGAAAGTGGGAGGAAACGGGAAAACTCCGGGAAAACCCACGTGCACGGTGTTTGTCCACCACAAAGTCCACACGGCGCGAGCTGGGATCGAACCAGGGACCCCAAGCACCGGAGGTGAACGCTCTACCATTGAGCCACCGCGCTCCCTTAAAAATTGTTTGCAGGCGTATGATGTGCGAGGCCGTAGACCGAGCAAATGTGTGGGCTGGGGGAAAGCCCCCATGTACTCGCACTGAAATTCGGTATGTCTCGGGATACCGGAATGTTATTACATACAATTTGATATTTGAACTGAGATTCGGTATGGTTGTAGGTTTATGAGGTACGAGGTAATAGGCCGATCAAATGAGATATCAGAGGGTCTAAGGGCAAATTCCCAGACATTTCTTTTTAAATTGATTATGATTAGAAGCTTTTGTGGTGCGAGGCCCTAGTAACGGGGGTCTAGTGACGAAGCCCCCAACTAGCCGAGGTCTATTAAGTACATAAATGTATTTGCGTAATGACTGGAAATTGCATGTATGCCTGTGGACAAAATTGCATAAGTAGCCACGAGAAATGACAATCCTTTAAGATAAAAATTTTAAAAAGCTACCAAAATGTACTCTTGAATGAGTTGTATATTATGTTTGCGCAGGTCGAATCCAGAACGGACCCCTGGAGGGGGCGGATGGATTCTTAGGGGACGGTTGGGGATGCTACCAGTGAAAAATTACTTAGATGATCTGAAATTGCCACAAATTACTACTAAAGTACACTGTTAATGGTGGCGCTGGGTAGGGGCGAACGACTTTTCGCCCTCCCCCTGCATCCGCCTATGTGTTTACATGAATGATATAGCTCCTTATACAACCTATGCAGAGTTAATAGTAGTGGATTACTAATTACAAAGATACGTGTTACTGCTCGAGGCTCCATATGGTATTTTGTATACACATACAGTACATTAATACATTGATTTTGATACATTAATTGCCATTTAGAACTTCATCTCTACTACAATTCTTAATTCTAACTGGAGTGATACGGTCACAGGGAAACGTATTTTTAAAGAAAGAAAAAAGAAAGCTCATCAAGAGCAAGAAAAGGAAGTTGCTCCTTAATTTGATTTGATCTATATTTTATGGGCTGTTCTATTAGCAATGGCCTAGCCCATCACGACTAGGAAATGGCCTCATTCAGTGACCACAATAACTCAGAAAGAATTAGAAAAGTAAGCAACCTGAGTCTAATGAGGAAGCTTGGGCTTGAGACTGAGGTTTCATCGCAGCATTTGGCTAGTGTTACAGAAAACAAAGGACAAATTTCCATCAGGACGCTTTAAAAAAGATTTACTACCTTTTCGGTCAAGTATTTCCACTAGAATCGAATCTGACAATGAGATTGCTCTCACCTAAGTCGACAGTTTTACTCAATCAAATTTGGAGTAATTGTGACATATTAAGGCAGGAAAACCAAATATCAACAGAATGAAGAGAACGCAAGGCTGTCACACGATCAGATACCAAAAGTGTCTTAAAATTTTATTTTAAGCATAGGAATGAAAATCACTTTGTCAATAATTTCGAAAATTTTGCTGATTCGGAACACCCGAATTTTCTGACACGGACTTTCGAATCCGGATGCAAGATCCGGATTTTCGGATCCGGATCCAAGATTCAGTTTCTCGAATCCGGATCCACGATCCGAAATTTCGGATCCGGATCCAAGATCCGAAATCTCGGATCCGGATCCAAAAATATCCGGATCTGGCCATCCCTAGTGGAAAGGCAACTAAGCCATTTTAAGTTAGTCATTTTATAGTTTAAGTTCACAACAAAATCCTTGTAAATTCTTTCTGCAATACCATTAAAATTATTTTCTTTAATGAAGATTTTTCCATTTTAATTTGTATGAATGTACACTCATGTCCAAAATTATTGTCGCATGTCTATAAATATGTTTTTGTAGGAATATAATTTGATAACGAATTCGCTCGGTATTTCTTATAATGTTAGTATGTGTATAATCGGCAAAGACATGTATGTAGAAAATTTCATGTCAAAAAAGCAGTAAATAAGAACAATAAAACGAAAATAAAATTTTCTTGTACATTTAGCAACATTTTATTTCACTCATTATAATTTTCGTATTTATAATTTCTTTCCTATGAAATTTACCACAAATATATATTTCCCGATTATACACATAGTACCAGTATCAAAACTACCCTACAAAATCATTATCAAGTTATATTCTTACAAGAAGACAGTTATAGATATGCGACAATAATTTTGGACATGAGTGTACCTAGGTAGTATTTTCTTTCAGTAACGTGGGACTGGTGGGACTTGGACATTACGGAAGTTAGAGAAGAAATATTTAGAGAGCTTCGAAATGTGGTGGTGGAAGAAGATGGAGAAGACAAAATGGACAGAGAGAGCAACAAACGAAGATGTTTTCAAACGGATAGGAGAGAAGAGGACACTTCTAGCCACCATCCTTCGTAGAAAGGCCAATTGGATTGGACACATCTTGCGAAGAAATTGTCTTCTTCACATCGCCATAGAAGGAAAGATGGAAGGAAAGCGGGGAATAGGAAGAAGAAGAACACAGCTGATCGATGATTTGAAAGATAGGAGAAAATATTCGGAGTTAAAAGAGGAAGCTGATTATCGACAAAAGTGGTAGAAACATTTCCAGGCCCAAATCTAAAATTAAAAAAAAAAATCCTCATTAGTCCCAGGACTCGCCGAAAGGCAGTGTAATATGCCATTACAGTCTAATGATATTATGTTCTTAATAGGAGGGTGCTCGAAATTTCTTGCACCGACTGTACCTGACGTTTAACAAAAAATTTCTGGCTGTTCATATAATTCGTAATATTGTTCATTATTCTATTTCAAATTAACATGGAAAAACTGTAAAAAATTCATTGGGAATTATAGTTTTGGGAATCAATATCTTTATTTATATTTTAAATTAGTTATAAGTCTTGTATATTGATGTGTAAATGGATTATTACAATTCTTACGGTGTCAGTGCTATCCGAAAATATAGATCCACTATTGGACGGAACTTTTCAGATCAAATAACCAATCTAAAATTCGACAGAATTTTCAGGACCACCCTTCACCTCTCTTTTAGATACCTAGGTCCTTCTAAAATCTAGTTTGATCCAGATTTTACCAAATTTTATTCGTTTCAAAGCCCCACCGCCAAAATGCTTAGTTTTGATTGGATGATAAGCCCACGCTATGATATTAGGGCGCAATTATTCCATTCCATACCGGGAAATTTTACTGACAACAGCCAGATTCGGATCTTCTCGATCATAAAGTTGAAAAAGGAGTAGAAAAGCTGCAAACAAGGTAATATTTGGGAGTTTTTTAACATCTAAAATCTCTGGAAGTCTCGAGGAGCCATGAACTGTTAAATTTCGTAGTAAAAACTGAACTAAAAAGCTGAAATAGGAAGCATAACTCGGTGACGCCATGTTGTGCAGATATAGTTCGTGATGGACAGAATTCAGGATAGTGTGTGCATTTAATCTCCTTTCCCAAACTCAGTTTGCAGTTCAGTGAATCGAATAGTTAAATTTCCCTCTTGCCCCTCCTGAATCAGTGTAGGTTCGGTCAGACCTGTCCGTTCAGTAATCTGTCTGTGTAGTTAGTACGTGATTTTTTTTTTCATATCTATATATGGCGGTATTTTTAGGTCTGTTTGTAGTGTTAGTAACCATCAGCATGTACGTGTAAATTAAGCAGAGGGCTCCTATCTGACTCCCAAATTGGGAGTACGGCTTCCAGCAGGATGAGTTGAACATGTAGTTTGTTCCGGGTTCCTGCCCCTTCAGGGCAGGGGTCCTATTGTTAGCTAATACTTCGATATGTCCCCTCAGGGCATTGATTAAACAGGTTGAGTAAAGAATGTGATTTAGTAAATACAAGGGCCAGTTGGCCCTGTTCCTTTCTTTCCTTTTCCTTTCGAGCCGATTTAAAATGGTAAAATATGAATGTTTTCTGTGTATATTTATTAGTATAACATGTATTAATGATAGTGATGATTGGTGTGTAGTGGCATGTATGTGTATATTTGTAATGTAGTAGTAGTAATTGTGATAGTTAAGTGATGAAAGAGTGTGTGAGATAATTAAATATGGACAGTGTAGTATTTACTATGCGATAAATTTTTATTTTTCCGTCATTAAGTGAACGTAATATAGTATAATAATTCCGTGTACAAGGTCATATTCAGTTGTTCAAGGGTTGATTATATCGTCGCTAGCCCTAGTGTCAAAAGTCAGTACTAACCGCCGTTCTTCTGTCGAGATGCTTAGTGATTTAGTTTTCATGAAATTGACCTTTCTTTCCGAAATAAAACCTAGAAGGTATAATTCACAGCCCATATGAATGTACAGTTAGGTCAAGTGCCCCAAAATTAATATATTCTGAAAATTTCAACATTCTGCCTAGTCTAGAAATCGAGATATTTAAGTAAATAAACAATACGTAAATTTTTAACAGAAGTCGGGCGATATGATGCTAGTTCTTCGCTTTGAAATTATAATAAATGTCCAATTTTTCCTTCGTGGCTGCAGAAGTTCATTGTTGCTGCAGAATTTCATAAACATTAAACATTATCGCAGATAATTCTAATTTCAGTGAACATACGTAGGATTTTTTTCTTTCGTTCTTAATAAAGCTACCGAGTATTACATAGTATTGTGTGTGTGGTGAAAGAGTCTTGAGTTCGAGTGAGGTTGTCGTGAGGTGATCGGAATGGGAAATGTTTGTAGTGATTATAGATTTTAAAGTGTTATGATGAAATGTGTATATAGGCTGGGCGTAGATAGAGGAAACAGGGTGTTTGTAAAATATACCGTCGTAATGAATGCAAAGAATGATGATATGAATATGATATGAATATTAATATGAATATGAATATGAAAGTATATGAATATTGTAGTAAATGAATATAGAAGATAGGACACCCATATAGTTAAATATATATAGTAGCCCAGTGAATACTTCGCCGCGTGTTGATATATATATATTGAATAGATACGTGTAGCTACAAACATCTCGGGTTCTGACCCCTGCACCATAATATCACGCGGACCGGAGGGCGATATATAGTCGGACTATGGTAATACTTTGTAGTTTAATGTGTTATAGTAATAATCAACCATAATAATACCATCTGATAGAATGGGTAGCATCATATAATCGCTGACTAGACATATTGAATAATAAATCATGAAAAGACAGTAGTAGTTATACAACAGGGCTGTGGTGAATTATATTTTCTGGTCGGTTTTAAAAAATAGAATATCCTGCTCCGTGAGATTTTTTTTCCCTTCACGTTACCTACTCAGGCTAGCTTACAATGTTCATGGAGGCGACAGCTCTGATAGGGTTACAAAATCAAAACAATTAGTTATTGAAATTTATTTTCCCGTACCCGGGCATCGACCCCATTCCCCTTGAATATTTTTGTTTTCTTTTCTTAGTTTTAAACTAGATAGTGATGGAAATTAATCGATGCCTCAGAATTTAGCGCATTCAGCGAAGGGGAGCTATCGGTGAGGTTTGGCAATAGAAATCACCGATCCAAAATTCAGTTTATTTATTTTTTTTATTTCGGCAAATCATTAGTTAGGGATATCTTAGATAATACTTCTATTCTAGTTTCATTACTGTCCTCGAACCTTCTTAGTTTTTCTAAGGGGTCGAATATTTTTTTTTACTTAGAGATTTCAAAATTGGGGACGCAGTTACCTGGTCCCTTTCCCCCTCTCCTTTTATCCTGCTGGTCTGGGCCGGATACGGGGATCGGATTTCAATCTTACAAGCAAACTCTTGTGGGATTGGGATCTGATGGACACAGAACTTGCATCCTTGGCAGCAGGGCGCCCCTTGAGTCTACGTATTTGAGTAGACCACCCTTTTTGGCATGTTAAGAATATTTTGGCTATGGATTTTGTTGAGAGCGAAATTCGACTTCTATCTTTGTAGCGTTAGTTATTTCTCACTTAAGTCTTTGGCGCCCCTATTCTTCGTCTTCCTTCTTCTCTATCCCTCTCTCTGTCTTCATTACTTCAAGATTTTTTTTTCAAATTTTCAACCTCCCCCCCCCCCCGATTTTGAACTTGTCACTTACGATTTATTTAACGTACAACTCTGATCTGAAATTACCAGCTGAGACGTTGCAAGACACGATTCATGGATAAAGTAGATAGTGATTGGGTCCTCCATCACATTTTGACCTATCGCCGAAATGAACAAAGACTTCGTAGTTGACGACACTTCGATTACGTTCTCTCACCGTCGTCCCTCTTAAGTTTTTTTTAATCCGTTGGTCACTTTCCTTTCTCTTTTGGTTTTCAATTACCTTGTAGTTAACCTGGGCCCAGAAATTGTACTTTGGTTTATCTAGTTATATCTTTAGAAATGCTCTGTGTTACGTGCCTGCCTCACAAAGTTTTTTTTTCATTATTTAAGCACGAATTGAATATATAAAAGTGAAAAAAATTATAGATGCGCGGTATCAGGTAGAAAAGCGATTTTCTTTTTCATATGTAATGTCGGAAGTCATTTGTTTTGGGACAATGTTTGCAACCTTGTAAAAAATTTTATTATTGGGGTTATTAATTTAAATGTGTGCGCATTTATTGAATATAAATATATATATATATATAGAGAGAAATGAATACGTCGAAATGTATATGTACTTAATATGTGAATATGATTTTAAAGTAAAAGTATGATATTAAATGTATTATGAATATATGTAAGAGCGCTCGTGTCTGTCCCCCCTAAACGTGTATTGGTTGCTATAGTTTGCCAGTGAGTTTTCCGACGAATTTGAGAATGTAGATTTTGTCATGAATACCGCCGTGCACTTAAGTAATTTTCCTTTTCTTTTGAATAAATGTAAATTATACCTTATGTAATTCTGTAATGGCATGTATTGGAAAGTAACGGCAGGTCTAAACGTAACCCACATCATAACGAATATTATCCCTGAACTACCAACCAAAAACCATTGTGGAAAGTGTACCTTGAATCCTTCTCACCTGCATATGTATCCTGTGACTTGACCAGTTTTTTTCATCCTCAATTTGAACCTTTATACTCCGTACACCTGCGGGAGATCGTTTTAAAAATCCGAATTATATACACATATATACGAAAGTGATCCTAAGGAAAGGCCTCATGACATGTCCCAGTGTTGCATAAATAACTTAAAACTATTCAATTAATAAGTTTGGAAATGGACCGTCTAAGAGGAGAAACATCCTCTAGCGATAGTGATTTTTCGAAATCCCTGGATGGGTATAAAGCGTCCCAGTGTGCGATTGCAGATATAAACTGTTAAAAGTTATAAACCAAGTATAGACGACGAATGGTTTTGTAAACCAATAGATATATATATACATATAGAGATATATATAAACACGAACGAAGTTAAATGGAGCGAAATGTTCTGGACACTACGAGTAGTGCGTGATTTGTGATTTGAACGCTCAAAATCATTAATATCTTATTACCCAATGTGAGGTAGAGACTCATATAAGATCTAATACACCTAAAAGTTTTTTTTCTTTTCTTTCCTCTTTGTTCATATTTTTTTTAAAGTGAAATAAGTGTCTTCTTTGCGTATGTCGCAAATCATAATTTTGCTTTAGCATGTCTAAGATACAATATATGTAATTATTTTTATTTGTCAAGATGATTGAATATATAAAAATTTACTAGAATATAACACTATGTACTCTATTAATATATAACCAAGAACTTGTGCTTTTAATATTTTCTTATAATTATTTGTTTTGTTCTTTTTTTTCCACTATGAATGTAATAAACTACTTGTACCTTTGTAGTTAGTTGGTTTCCTTTAAACATATATACACTGTCCTGAGTGAGTGAGCGAGTGAATGCATGATAGATTTAATATAAGCAATTTTAGTGATATCATCTGTTGTATTAACATCTATAATATATGTGTCATGTTTTAGCATATGTGTTAAGGTAAATAACTTAGGTCATGAAGGACCGTCAC
Source organism: Thermobia domestica (assembly GCF_964235325.1). NCBI lineage: Eukaryota > Metazoa > Arthropoda > Insecta > Zygentoma > Lepismatidae > Thermobia > Thermobia domestica. The sequence goes on along the minus strand of NC_137455.1, from coordinate 38,705,199 downwards.
TAACGGTTTAAATCGGCTCGAGGAGTGAAGCAAAAAATAGCAGGATGAGCCTAAATACGACATCTTTCTTCCAGGAAGTTGAGACTCTTATTGATACGATACATAAATTTATATTGAGTTGATAAGTTTGATTTTTTTTCTTCTCTCTTGGCTAATTCATATGCGTGGTCGATCCTAGAGAACAGAGTTCAGATGCTGGATGGTTATCAATCACTGGTTAGAATAAGAGTACAAAGAATTAAATTTCACTTTTCTCATTTCCAGGTCTAGGTCTGGGCAACCCCATGATCGTGGTGCCTGGAGCTAGGTCTGGGTGGTATGAGGGAACATGTGTCTATTCCGAAGCATTCCAAAATTGATTAGTCGTTAATAACATTTAGAATGATTCATCTTTCAACGACTTTCTCGACTTTTTACTATATTTCCGGAATTATCCAGTAATCTGTTTCTTATTAAAATTCCCTCTGTCTTTTTCTTTCTTCTTTTTCTACCTCCTTCTTTACCCTTCTACTTTCTTCTCTTTCTTTTATATTTCTGAATGAAAGAAAACGGAGTCATGACTGAGAGTAGTCGCTATTGGCGCGGTCAATAAGTTGTTTAGATGAGTTTTCTTCGGGAGTCCGATATGGAATAATTAACAATAACAAGAAAGTTTATTGGAAGTTACTTTATTGGAAAATAATCTGGATTTCAATCAGTAGGTGATGTTTCTTAAATCGTCCTCGTTAAAGAGAATTAATTTTAGCGACTCCTCTACATTGCGCTTTTCTTCGTTTATTTTTTTTAACGTTTTCTTCGTTTACTACTATTAGTTTTTTTAACGTTTTCTTTCAGCAGAATACTTAATAATAATAATAATAATAATAATAATAATAATAATAATAATAATAATAATAATAATAATAATAATAATAATAATAATAATGACGTGTTGATAGTATCATTCACTCTTCCAATCATTGTGCATCATGTTAGTTGTTTAAAGTGTACACTTAATGTTACGATTACCGTACATATGTTGAGAATATTCATTACAATAACTTATCCTTAACCTTGGACCCGAGTTTGAACCCATTTCTCTTGCGTTTAAGTCAGCCGTGTTACGGATTGAGCTAGGGCAGCCCCAACTTGTCCTTATAGTACCGGAATATTTTACTTTATCACAGCATAGTCCTTTATATAGTGTTCATAAGATATTTTAACTAAAAGGAAATTAATCAAAAAATAGCATGATTCCCCTGAAAACATAACGCATCCCGCCATTGATATGCTCCCACATAAATTTTGGAAAGTCGGCGCCGTTGTAGTGGCCTTGTTGTGTTTTGAAATTAGTACTGTCGGATATCATACGACTTATCTTCCAGTTCTGCAATTTTTGGATTGAGTTCAGTGTTGTCAGGGATTAATTTTCCATGAAGAGGGATTATATAATGAAGAACTATCTCCAAAGAGCATTATTCAAGAGCAGTCCGAGAGTATCTTGATGAACCATCCTCCTGAGAAATGGATTGATCTAGGAGTACCAATTGATTGGCCAGCACTTTTACCTAACCTTACCCCAATTGAGTTTTTTTTGTGGAGAGTACTAAAGAACAAAGTTTATAGTCACGAAGTGTTGGAGATTTGAAAAATTATATCAGAGATACATTTCAAGAAATTAATTCAGAAGGAATTTGTGAAAAAGACTTTGTGGAAGCTCAAAAGGGATTTTGAATCTTTGAAAATTGTGATGAACAGAAGTTTAGGAAGCCGCGTTGATAAAATTTTCAGTGCTTTTGTAATATATTATTACATACAACAATATCTAATTGTAAATGTAATATTTATTTATCAAAATTGAATTGCATTAGTAAATCCTAATTGTATATTTGTATATAATTGGATGTAAATATATGTATGATCTCAAAATATAACTTATCATTTATTATCCACCTACATTTGGTTCACCCTGTATATTGTAATAGTGAACGTTGTAGACGGCCGAGTGCCTTCTGCCTTCATCGGCATATCAAAATGCAGATGAGTGCACATTTCCCTATCGATATGTAAATATATGATAATTTGTGATCCAATTAATTGCTTATTAATTAGCATTCATTTCAATGATTATGTAATTTTTATGAATATTATTGGGTAAACACCGAGCGTAATACGAGAGTATTAATACAATTTTTATGTATATTGTGTTTCATGTATGTATTTTATTCCTTTATAGGCTATGAACAACATTAAACTTTGCGTGCATCTCATTAATGGGAATTTAAATTGTATATATTACATGCGTTATTGGATTTACCTAGCCAGCATACTATTTCTACATATGATAAAATAAAGAAGAAATCATATCATATTCATTTACTTCATGTATAGAAGTTTGAACTTCGTGGCTACAGAGATAGCTTGGACAGAGATTTTTTTCTTGGCGACATCAGCCTGAGCTGCAAAGTTTGTGTGGGGTCTTTGACTCCTAGTGGGTGGAGAAATCCCTAAATAAACATGGAAGCATGGAACATTGTGTATAGGAAGTATACTGGTAACTTCCTCTTGTATAGCAATGGCTAGGTGGAAACATTGCTTACAGACGCTCTCCAGGCTTTGGTACAAAAGTCATAAAAATTTTAGCGTCAACACGATAGATTTCCTATTTCTATACGTGTCGAATTCACACCTTTGAAAAGAATCTCACAAGTCCCAAGCTCATAGCTTGGGTTCTACTCAAGGTTGTTACCGTCAGTGGACTGATCTATGATTTTCTCGCATGATGCACTGCATTTTTGGAAACTTGTATTTTATTTTGACTTATTTTATGTGTAGATTATTAATGTTAACGTATTACGCTCATCAGTTCTTGGAAAGACCGTTTAAAACTCATGACTATTTTTGTCATCGTGTTTCCCAACGTTCAAGACATTGAGATCTTGTACTATTGTCAAAATTAATCATAACAAAAATGTTTCTATCTCTCTCTCTCTTGGAGTAATGGCTGCTGGATGGTAGTAGACAGTTTGAGGGAAGCCATGGAAAAGAGACTTCCTACACATACTCGGAGAGATGACAACTGTATATAGTGACACTATGGCATTCTGTATATATTTTACTAACTTTGTGTTTATATAATCAAGTGTAACTATTCTTTCTAGTGTTTATTTCAGTGAAAATAGTAATGTTTATCTATTTGTTGTTATGGACTTCTGTTTGGGCAGAAGCTTTCGAAACTGCCGCTCTTAACGGTGGTGGCACCACCTGTCACGCAGTGTATGCTTGTTTGCAAGCGCAAGCTGGTTTTCGATGTGCTGTTTGGTGAAGAGACCACACACAGTTATTGCCTCAGGCATTGAAACCCTTTGTTAGTGATTCTTGGATGAGCGAGTCCCTGCTTTTTCCAGGAAGTGGGAAGTTTAATACCCCTTTCGTGGTCATTGTGGAGTTAGTTATTGCTGAGACGCGAGAGGAGTTGATTCCTAAGCTCGAGAGTGTGAAGTTGCTTCGTACTTTTCGAGAGTCGAGAAGTTATAACCCGGGACAGTGTGAAGATCGTTCTTCCCGTGGAGTCCTGTGAAATTACATACATGGACACCCATGTATCGTGCCACGGTTGTGTTAGTGGACAGTGTTTATAGATATTACATTTATCGTGGTAGATACTACGAAGTGCTGCAGAACAGTGAAATTTCATAAATATAAAACACTTCATGTTTAAATGTTTCAAATTATCTCATTTCAACCACTATTTTCTGAACAATGGCTATTTTGGCCATGACTGTTTCCGCATTTTTAAGTAACAGTCATTCTGTGGACAAACTTATTTATAGTGCAGTGGCACTATTATCCATTCCTGTTATGGAATATTAAAAATCGTTAGTATAAATCTCAAGTGAGATTGCAAGGCCTGTCACGCTATACGACAGTGCCCTCCTGAACTCTTAAACAAGGAGACCAGCAAGACATGAAGTATTGCTAACTTTAAACTGACATACCTTAGGTCAGTTGTAACACATATTTGAACGTCCCAGTGGTTTACCATTCAGGAACAATATGATTTCTAGTGGAATGGAAATGTGGGCGAGTGCAATTGGCGTGTGATTTCATCGTAGACATTTTTCCAGTTCCTACTTTAGCAGAGACTACCCGTGAAGTGGACATTAGGGCAACATCGAATCACCATGAAACTGCGTCATATATCTTAAAGTTGAATTTAACCATATAAATTTTTATTTTTTTTATTATCCTCCTCTCTGTACAAGACAGTCAGAGACAATGAACTCATTAACATGAGGAGAATGATTTTGTTTGTTTATCTGCTTGGCAGTTCACTTTAAGAGGTCAGACAGATCTCTAGGGTAAAATATATAAATCTTCTGTATCGATGCTGTGCGTAATGTGTATCTATATAAATTAGTGTGATTGGTGCACCAGTGAAAGAAAATTTCTAATAAGTGTTTTTTTTTGTAATATGAGAGTGGTGAGTGTTGACTTCCGTCACCTATTGATTCATGTGGAGAAATAAATATCCATCTTCCAACAGTATAGTGAGGGTGTCTATTTTCCTGATTGGTGAGTACCTGAAAGCTAATCTATATGTCTTTATTTCAGGAGTGAGAGTTAAGGAAACATTTCTCCTTACTCTAGTACATCTGACCACCTTCCTGAATGGGGCCCAGGAAGGAATACGCCCAGAGAACAATTAAGACACAGTTATGAGTGTAAAGAGTACATAACAGGCTGCTACCTGTTGGTTTTTAAATCTATTTTTTTAACCTTATTACATTTTGAAACTCTTTACAAGTAGCTGCAAAGACCATAACTGTCGTCAGAAATCCCTGAGATCATACTTTGTAAATTTAAAACCCTGAGATTTTATTTTTGTTTAATTTTACTAATGCTCTACCGACTATCAATTGTGGCAGTGGCGGCTCCAACAGGAGATCATCCTTATCACTCCAAAAGGGATTTGCATATACAAAATTTTTTCATTTACAATTTTGTGTTATTTACATAAATTTGAATATCCCTCGCCACTCCACCACCTTTTATCTGTATTATTGTGTTGGTGTTTTCATTTGTATGCATAGATTACATCTATAGCTACTTGCACCTCACAATATTTGTGGCTCCGCAGCTGCAGGGCACGATATCTCACGCTTTTGCGCCAATATTTGTGGCGCCAACAGCATAAAGGGCGAATGAATATTTTTCTTTACAGAATACTTTTGGTCAGAGTACGTTTGGTTTTAATTTTTCGATTGATGTGCTTCAATAACCCCAAAACATTTCCAAGAACTTCGGTGTGTTTTGAAATGTCTTTGAATGTTGTGCCTATGATTTTTTGATTTGTGTGAAAATTTATACATCCCGTGTTAGAGAATTCAGGCTCTTAGAGTTTAGGGGGGAAGTAAATTTTGTATTGTGTTGTACTCATCCATGGTAATCACGAGAGCACAGGCTCGTCAGATCGGTAACATGGAGAATCAGTGTGATAACGTAGTTTTGGCGCAAAGCGCTGACGAGCGCATTGAAGAGTTCGTGGAAAATACAGATGTGGTGGAAACGGTCCCACCGTCCACCAGTAGGGAACCGGAAGTGCCTCGCCGGGAAGAAATAACAGAACCGACTATCAACCCCAGTACTGCGAATAGCCCACTTAATAATGATATAAGCAATATTAGTGGTATAAACCTTGCGGCCATTTTGAGTGAGCTTTTACAAGGACAGCTGAACCTTGAAAGTAAGTTAGAGTCACAATTTTTGGAAAGTTCTCGTAGTCTAGAGAGCAAATTAGAGAAAAAATTGGAAGAAAGTTCGCAAAGTTTTGAAAATAAGCTTGAAATAAATTTGAGGAAAGTTCTCGTAGGCGAGAGAGCAAGGTAGAATCCAAATTAGAGGAAAGTGCTAAGACTCTGGAGGGAAAGGTAGAAAAGAAAATAGAAGAAAACAATAGCAATTTAGAGAGTAGTTGTCAGAGGTTAGAACAGGGAATTGAACATGGCCTGGAGCAGGTGCGTAGGGAGTCTCGAGACATGCACCAACGACTCGAACAGGCCATTGAGACAAGCAATGCCCGTCTCGAACTTCAGTTGGAGAACGTGAGTTCGAGGCTCGAACACAGCGAGCGCCAGTTAACGGAACGGTTGGAGCTCACCACCGTCGAGTTAAGGGGGGAGATGGGTGACGCTCGAGAGGAATTGTCGAAGTACAAGAGAGCACGAGCAGTGTTGCCAGGCAACTAGAAGAAAATTATACTGAACTGAATGAGGGTTTACAGCGCGTATCGTCTCGTGTAGAACAGAGCACGCAGAACTTAAATAATCAGGTCAGGAGAGTGGAGGTCAGCTTCGCCTCCCAACTTGCCAGGCTTAGGGGGGAGATCGAGCAAGAAACGCAGCTCGAGGAGATCCGTTCTGAGTGTAACGGGAGCATCAGGCAGATGCACGACACCGTGCAGGATGTATGCAACCAGCTCGAAAAGAAAATGGAGGAGTGGAAGAACTCTGTTCAGAAGGAGAGGAGTGAGTTTATTGAGGGGCGTCTCGCCAATATCTCCGTCTCGTCCACTCAGGAACGACCACCATCCCAGAACAACTCCTCAAGGCGCGACTTGCCCGGTTCTCAACCTGGGAACCTGGAAAACACCCGCGAGACCGACCCTGTTCCCTCAACATCTCGCTCATGTGCCCATGAGACGAGACAAAATCTGGCCACTGCGCTCGGCCTCATACACCGTGACGTCACTCTGCCAGTGTACATTGGTACAGAATCTGAGACAGAAACATACAATTTCATACAAGACCTGGACCGATACTTCGAGGTCACGGGGGTACCACCGGATATGAGACTAAGCTTTTTGCCCAGGGCTTTGCGGAACACGTCCTACCAGTGGTACCAGGTAAATCGGGGAAAGATTAATTCTTACGAAGATTTTGTGACTGAGTTTAGAAATTGCTATCTAAGCGAAGAACGCCTTGCGAACTTACGGGCTACGATTCTCACGTCACACTTTGACAGTCGGGTGCACAAGTCACCAGCAGAATACTTGCTGGACTTGTTGCACAAAAACAGTATTCTTGAGCCAAGAATGACTGATTCCACTCTTTTGAAGGTTCTTCCTAGGCACTTCCCTAATTGGCTATTTCGGGCTATTGTCTCGTCTCGCCCGAAAACAATAGCGGAACTTTTAAATTTGGTGCAAGAACTGCAGTCCTCGATGACTAATCGAGAGCAGTTCTTCCAGCAAAACCCAAGGATGGGAGTCAACATGCTACAGGTTAGCATGGGAAACGAAGAAAGGAGCTCCCCAGGCCAGAGTGGTAAGCAGCTGTCTCGTCCGCAAGCTAAGAGAAATCGAGAAATGCAGCGCCCTTACCAGAGACGAAACAACCGTCAAAACAACAACCACCAGAGATCACCACCCCGTAACCAGAGCAGCGGAAATGGGTCATCTGGTTGGTCACGTGGTGGGAACACTCACACCCACCAAAATAATCGTGGAGCCTGCGGTAGGAGAGAAACATGCGCAATACGGTACCTCAGCGAAACTCCTTTAGAGGGGAGGAAGAGGAAATACAGCTGTTAGAGAGGTATGATCGGGCGCCCCCTCCACCGAGCCAAACAAATCATGTTGACAGGAGTTACCACCCCTCATCTCCCTCTGACAGGGAATGAGAATTGTCCGCACATGCTTGTGGCGTCGGTAGGCTGGACGCGGAGAGAACTGGTTCAACCGAGTTGGCAAAATTAAATCCCAAGTATGTGCGTAAGTCAGTAACCTGTTTAGAAAATGAAAACAATGAAAATTCTTGTGAGACTGCAGTGAAAGAGTTTTGTACTTTAGAAAAAAAGAAGAAAATTGTGAGCTTTGCATGAAAATTAAGAACACGAAGCATTTTGATGAGGGCAATGTTGAAAATAAATTAGTGTTATTAAGTAGGAATGGAGAACCAATTGATTTAGACAGGGAAATATACGAGGAAGCAAATGGTATATTCAAGAACCTTTTTGATACGAGTAACGAACCGTTACCTGCAAATAATGTAATTTCACTTCCTGAAATTAATGTTAGTTTATTTGGAAAAGATGTAAATTCTCTTTTGGACACTGGAGCTACATGCTCTGCTATCTCGAAGGAATTTTGGGACATTGTCTCAAATAGTAATCCCCCACCAGCATTTTTGAGTGCGGAAAACATTAGAGTCACATCAGCTTTTGCGAATAAAGCAGCGACATTAGTGGGTCAGACTCTTTTAGTCATTGAGATACAAGGGAAGGAATATCATACATTAGGAATTATTATATCTGGTTTAAATCGGTCTTTAATATTAGGTTCCAACTTCTTCACCGAATCTCGTGCCGTGTTAGACTATGACACCGGCCTTCTACATATAAAACATCCACATGATGTAGAAGTAGCATTTAGATCTGTAGATTGCGAGACTGAAGATCTAGTAGTTCGATGTTTAGAGTGGAATGGTGAGTGCTGCAAACCATTTTCTATAATGGATGAGATTGAAAATGTAAATTTTGATTTTTCCCCGTCAGGCGAAAGACGGAAGGCCATAAGCGTGAATGCACCAGAAGAGTATAAGACCTCAAGAGAGAAGGCAACTCGTGCACCAAACTTGGATGATGGACGTTTCCCAAGTACCCAAGAATTGGCAAATCACGTATTCCCACCAGAAGAGTGGATGAAAGTGAAGACTCGCGCCTCCCATTCAGACATTGAAGAGTTTGTTTCGAACAACTCAGATCTCCCAGACTTACAGAGAGAGAGTTTAAAAGCTGTGCTGGTCAAGCATCAAGCTTTATTTGATGTCAAGCCTGGTTGCATAGCTAACTACGAGCATGAGATCGGAGTAACGGACGAACGTCCAATAAAGACCAAGTTGTATCCTTACCCTAAGCGTTATCGCAACCAAGTATCCAATGAAATTTCGAGATGGCTAGCATAAGGAGTGATTCGTAAACAACCTACAGGGTATATTAATCCTTTGGTTGTAACTGCAAAGAGCGATGGGCGTATATGTGTGTGTATCGACGGTCGAGCTTTAGCGAAGATTTCTGGGGATTTATCTGACCGGCCCATGCCTCCCTTGTCTGTTCTCCAAGACCTCTGCGACAACTCTTGGTTCAGTTGCATAGATGCAACAGAGATGTTCCTACAAATTAAAGTAAAAGAGAGCGATCAAAAATATCTTGGGTTTTTACACGAAGGTATTTCCTACGTGTTTCAGAAACTACCTTTTGGAACTACGCAAAGCCTTGCTTCATGCGTTCGTGTACTCGATATGATCATTGGAACTGAAGCACGAGAGTATTGCGGCGCGTATGTTGACGACCTGATAGTGGCCGACAGAAGCTTCAGTGAACATCTAGGACACTTAGACAGAGTGTTGGATTTACTCACTGCAGGTGGCCTAACCCTCAGGCTGAAGAAATGCAATTTTGCGAGAAAGAAACTTAACATACTTGGTTTCGAGCTTTCTCAACACGGAATTGGCAAAGATCCGGAGAAAGTGAAGTCGGTGTTAGATTTCAGAACACCTAGAAATGTAAAAGAACTTCGTTCATTTATAGGTTACTGCCAGTATTACCTTTGCTTCAGCAGAAAGTACTCGGAAGTTCTCTATCCGTTGTTCAGTCTGCTGAAGAAAAACGTGAGGTTCAAATCGGAACCTGAACATCAGGCAGCGATGGAGAAGATCAAGGAGATCTTCCAAGAAGAAGTTGTACTCAAGACCATCCTGCCTGATAAACTGATTTTAGTGTCAGATGCTTGTGATTTCGCGTGCTCCTCTTTATTGTACCAGCGTGATGATAACGATGACATTAGGATTATCGCTTCCACATCACGTGTGTTCAATGCAGCACAGAAGAATTATTCGGTGACTGAGAAAGAATTCTTTGGACTCATAGATGGGGTTGTGAAGTTCAAACAGCATCTTGTAGGGACGAAATTTAAGATTCGCAGCGACCACCTTGCTCTGAAGTTTATTCTTTATTGCAGACTTACAAACCAGCGCATCACCCGGTGGGCGATGTTGCTGTCGAATTTCAATTTCGAATTCGAGTTTGTTAAGTCGAACGAAAATATGAGTGACTATCACTCAAGGTACCCTCCTCACACAGAAGAAGACCTCAGTGCTGCACGGAAGCGTATCCTCCAGGAGTCACTGATGACCATACTTACGGAGATACCATGTGAGTTGAGGAAGATGATAGCCATAATACCAGAGATGCAGTCTTCTGATCCAGTCTATGGAAAAATCAAGAAAGAAGTTGAGGAGAAGACGAACTCACCACGAGTGAATGGTGCTTGTCACCGTTTTGAAGTTCTGAACGGGCGTTTGTGTAAACGTGACCGGGAAGGAGTTCGCATCTGCATCCCAGAAGTGTTAGTAACTCCCTTGCTCGATTATTATCATGCAGATCGAGGGCACATGTCGGCTAGTAAATTACTTCCATTTCTGACTGAATTTTTCGTATGGCCTAAAATGCGAGCAAGCGTGAGGAAATACTGTGCTTTCTGCGAATTGTGTCAGAAGAGCAACCCACCCCACTGTTATCGTCCAGGACCACTGAATCCCGTCGTCGTACAGAAGCCAGGCTACTTGGTATGCGTCGATTGGCTTGGGCAAATGACAAAAGGAATTGGGGGAGTCCACTATGTTCTCGTATTCTACGACGCATTCTCAAAACTAGTGGGATTGTATGCATGTAGAAAGGCCAACACTACCACCGCAGTAAGAAAGATAAAAGAATACTTGAAAGTTAATCCTAGTGTGGAACTCGTCTTGACAGACAGAGGGTCACCTTTCCAGTCTGAGCGCTGGAGAAAAGAGCTTGCAGAACTTGGTATCAGGCACATAACTTCCACACCATATTATCCCCAGGGAGAAATGGCGGAAGTCGCGGTTAAGGCAACCGTACGTTTACTACATTAATTGTGTCATGATAACCAGAGAATGTGGCCCAAATATTTGGAGAAAATAGAGAAGTGTTTGAATTCGGCGAAACACTTGACCACTGGCGTGTCAGCTTATGAATGCCATTTTGGCCAGTCTATGTCAAGAGATATAGCACGGATATTTGAAATCCCGGAAGTGGAACAACGCCATGACGTGCAGTATTATGTTGATATAGCGAGAAGAAACCATAAGAAAAATGCTGCTGCACGAAAAAGGAACTTCGACAAGTCACCGTACAATAGTGTACAATGTGGGTGATCTGGTATTATCTAGAGTATTCCGAAGTCAGATGCTCTAGCAGGTGTTTCAAAGAAACTTCTTCTCTTATTTTCTGGTCCGTGGAAGATAGTTGCAGCCACGGGCAAGAACATGTACACACTAGCAGACCCTGCAACGAATGAGGTCAAGGTGACCAGAAACGCCTTCTTACTGAAGAAGTATGTATCTAGAGAAGACAATACTGGTGGTACTGGTACGAAGGAGCCGCACCAAGAAAACACACAAGAAGCATCCAACACCTAATTGTGTCACTTTAGTGTATATAGTATATTGTATATTTATTTGTTGGGAACTTTGTATTCAGGTATGGTTATGTAGGGCTACCTGAATTCTCTATAGTTAGTTATTTTGCTTATTGTTGCTTGTAATGATGTTTTCGTTGTTTTTTTATTGTGTGATTCATGTAATATCTTGTTTTGTTTACAGGAATATGAAATGTGCACCCTGTTGATCTACGTCCTGTATTAGTAAATACAGCACCTAGAATCAAAGGGGGGATACTGTAGACGGCCGAGTGCCTTCTGCCTTCATCTGCATATCAAAATGCAGATGAGTGCACATTTCCCTATCGATATGTAAATATATGATAATTTGTGATCCAATTAATTGCTTATTAATTAGCATTCATTAAATGATTACGTAATTTTTATGAATATTATTGGGTAAGCACCGAGCGTAATACGAGAGTATTAATACAATTTTTATGTATATTGTGTTTCATGTATGTATTTTATTCCTTTATAGGCTATGAATAACATTAAACTTTGGGTGCATCTCATTAATGGGAATTTAAATTGTATATATTACATGTGTTATTGGATTTACCTAGCCAGCATACTATTTCTACATATGATAAAATAAAGAAGAAATCATATCATATTCATTTACTTCATGTATAGAAGTTTGAACTTCGTGGCTACAGAGATAGCTTGGACAGAGATTTTTTTCTTGGCGACATCAGTCTGAGCTGCAAAGTTTGTGTGGGGTCTTTGACTCCTAGTGGGTGGAGAAATCCCTAAATAAACATGGAAGCATGGACCATTGTGTATAGGAAGTATACTGGTAACTTCCTCTTGTATAGCAATGGCTAGGTGGAAACATTGCTTACAGACGCTCTCCAGGCTTTGGTACAAAAGTCATAAAAATTTTAACGTCAACACGATAGATTTCCTATATCTATACGTGTCGAATTCACACCTTTGAAAAGAATCTCACAAGTCCCAAGCTCATAGCTTGGGTTCTACTCAAGATCGTTACCGTCAGCGGACTGATCTATGACTTTCTCCCATGATGCACTGCATTTTTGAAAACTTGTATTTTATTTTGACTTATTTTATGTGTAGATTATTAATATTAACGTATTACGCTCATCAGTTCTTGGAAAGACCGTTTAAAACTCATGACTATTTTTGTCATCGTGTTTCCCAACGTTCAAGACATTGAGATCTTGTACTATTGTCAAAATTAATCATAACAAAAATGTTTCTATCTCTCTCTCTCTTGGAGTAATGGCTGCTGGATGGTAGCAGACAGTTTGAGGGAAGCCAGTGGAAAAGAGACTTCCTACACATACTCGGAGAGATGACAACTGTATATAGTGATACTATGGCATTCTGTATATATTTTACTAACTTTGTGTTTATATAATCAAGTGTAACTATTCTTTCTAGTGTTTATTTCAGTGAAAATAGTAATGTTTATCTATTTGTTGTTATGGACTTCTGTTTGGGCAGAAGCTTTCGAAACTGCCGCTCTCAACGGTGGTGGCACCACCTGTCACGCAGTGTATGCTTGTTTGCAAGCGCAAGCTGGTTTTCGATGTGCTGTTTGGTGAAGAGACCACACACAGTTATTGCCTCAGGCATTGAAACCCTTTGTTAGTGATTCTTGGAAGAGCGAGTCCCTGCTTTTTCCAGGAAGTGGGAAGTTTAATACCCCTTTCGTGGTCATTGTGGAGTTAGTTATTGCTGAGACGCGAGAGGAGTTGATTCCTAAGCTCGAGAGTGTGAAGTTGCTTCGAACTTTTCGAGAGTCGAGAAGTTATAACCCGGGACAGTGTGAAGATCGTTCTTCCCGTGGAGTCCTGTGAAATTACATACATGGACACCCATGTATCGTGCCACGGTTGTGTTAGTGGACAGTGTTTATAGATATTACATTTATCGTGGTAGATACTACGAAGTGCTGCAGAACAGTGAAATTTCATAAATATAAAACACTTCATGTTTAAATGTTTCAAATTATCTCATTTCAACCACTATTTTCTGAACAATGGCTATTTTGGCCATGACTGTTTCCGCATTTTTAAGTAACAGTCATTCTGTGGACAAACTTATTTATAGTGCAGTGGCACTATTATCCATTCCTGTTATGGAATATTAAAAATCGTTAGTATAAATCTCAAGTGAGATTGCAAGGCCTGTCGCGCTATACGACAGTGCCCTCCTGAACTCTTAAACAAGGAGACCAGCAAGACATGAAGTATTGCTAACTTTAAACTGACATACCTTAGGTCAGTTGTAACACATATTTGAACGTCCCAGTGGTTTACCATTCAGGAACAATATGATTTCTAGTGGAATGGAAATGTGGGCGAGTGCAATTGGCGTGTGATTTCATCGTAGACATTTTTCCAGTTCCTACTTTAGCAGAGACTACCCGTGAAGTGGACATTAGGGCAACATCGAATCACCATGAAACTGCGTCATATATCTTAAAGTTGAATTTAACCATATAAATTTTTATTTTTTTATTATCCTCCTCTCTGTACAAGACAGTCAGAGACAATGAACTCATTAACATGAGGAGAATGATTTTGTTTGTTTATCTGCTTGGCAGTTCACTTTAAGAGGTCAGACAGATCTCTAGGGTAAAATATATAAATCTTCTGTATCGATGGTGTGCGTAATGTGTATCTATATAAATTAGTTTGATTGGTGCACCAGTGAAAGAAAATTTCTAATAAGTGTTTTTTTTTGTAATATGAGAGTGGTGAGTGTTGACTTCCGTCACCTATTGATTCATGTGGAGAAATAAATATCCATCTTCCAACAGTATAGTGAGGGTGTCTATTTTCCTGATTGGTGAGTACCTGAAAGCTAATCTATATGTCTTTATTTCAGGAGTGAGAGTTAAGGAAACATTTCTCCTTACTCTAGTACATCTGACCACCTTCCTGAATGGGGCCCAGGAAGGAATACGCCCAGAGAACAATTAAGACACAGTTATGAGTGTAAAGAGTACATAACAGGCTGCTACCTGTTGGTTTTTAAATCTATTTTTTTAACCTTATTACATTTTGAAACTCTTTACAAGTAGCTGCAAAGACCATAACTGTCGTCAGAAATCCCTGAGATCATACTTTGTAAATTTAAAACCCTGAGATTTTATTTTTGTTTAATTTTACTAATGCTCTACCGACTATCAATTGTGGCAGTGGCGGCTCCAACAGGAGATCATCCTTATCACTCCAAAAGGGATTTGCATATACAAAATTTTTTCATTTACAATTTTGTGTTATTTACATAAATTTGAATATCCCTCGCCACTCCACCACCTTTTATCTGTATTATTGTGTTGGTGTTTTCATTTGTATGCATAGATTACATCTATAGCTACTTGCACCTCACAACGTTAAGATCTCAGTCTGTGAATCATGCTAATTCTAATAGAAAAGAATTATATAATTGTGTTACTCCCTCCTGTCCGACGCTAATAGACGTAGCTACTTGTGTTACCGCCACCTGTCTGACGCTAATGGATGTCGCTACTTGTGTTATTGCCTCTTGTCTGACGTTAATGGATGCCACTACGTGTTACCTCGTCTCCAGTCTGACGCTAATGGATGTCGCTACTTGTATTACCCTGTCTCCTGTCTGACGCTAATGGATGCTGCTATTTGTGATATCTCCTCCTGTCTGACACTTATAAATGTCGCCATTTGTGTTATCGCTTCCTGTCTGACGTTAATGGACGCCAATACTTGTGTTATCGCCTCCAGTCTGACGCTAATGGATGTCGCTACTTGTATTACCCTGTCTCCTGTCTGACGCTAATGGATGCTGCTATTTATGATATTCCCTCCTGTCTGACGCTAATAAATGTCGCGTTTTGTGTTATCGCCTCCTGTCTGACGCTAATAAATGTCGCTTTTTGTGTTATCGCCTCCTGTCTGACGCTAATGGATGTCACTACTTGTTTCACACTGCCTCCTGTCTAACACTAATAGAAGCAATACTTGTGTTATCGCCTCCAGTCTGACGCTAATAAATGTCGCTATTTGTGATATCTCCTCCTGTCTGACGCTAATAAATGTCGCTATTTGTATTATCGCCTCCTGTCTGACGTTAATGGACGCCAATACTTGTGTTATCACCTCCAGTCTGACGCTAATGGATGTCACTACTCGTTTTACCCTGCCTCCTGTCTGATGCTAATGGATGTCGACACTTGTTTACCGTCTCCTGTTTGACGCTAATGGATGTCGCTAATTTCATTGTCTCTTTGCTTTATAAGAAAGGTTTTCACCAATATGGTAGGTAGTTTGAGGTGGTGGGTGGTCAAACTAAAAAAAAAAATGTAAATAATTAGAGCTTTTATTCGAGCACTAATTTAGCCTATATAGCGTACATCAACACAAGGCGCGAGGGGGAAACAACTAACATTTTTTAATAAGCACATTACTTATTAGCTCCCGGATTAGTATTAGTAGCTATACGGAAGCTTATAGTTACACTTCAGCAGTTTGTTCGTATATATATATATATATGCGTGTGTGTATTTGGTATGTTATTTCTCGGTAACTACTGACCGGATCTAAACGAAATTTCGTAGGGAAGAAATCCATCGTCTAATAAATATTGCTTGCTACGTTTGGTGGCCAAGCTTGGACAGGAACAGGAGCTTTGTTCGACAACTTTGTACGCCGGGATCTTCTGAATTTGGTTTTCCTCGGTTTGATAAACTTCTTTTTTTTAATAATCGGGCAATATGTATCCATTTTTATTTTTCTCGTGCTTTAAAACCATTAACACTTAACTAAAAATATTAGTTCATTATACTTATTTCGATATTTATCTGTATTGTTATTAATTTAAATAATGTTTATGAAAAGCTTATCTTCACATTATACATAAGTATTTACTCTGTTATTTAACTGCATTGTTGTGTATGAAAAAGTGCTTCCTTTTAAAAGAAAAAAAAGCTTATCAACAGAACCATACATACATACGTATTTTGGTGATTCTAACTTGTGAATTTTTTCTGGTGCTTAGTACGGTATATATGGTGTAGAGAATGGCACAATGGTTACTCTTTTATTTATCCGTCGTCCTTCTTTCAGATGCTCTCGCACAAAGATAGGCACGGGGGACGGGGTGACGTCATCCGTACCCCTACCTTTTTCAGTACTACTTTTACCCCTGCATCAGGTCGGATGAATCTGAAAGATGTGCACAAACTCCGAGAGGTGATTCGTTACATCAAAAGAAGACAAAAAGTCCTCTTGCATATTGTCAAATTCCGCGTCGTGACGAGTGACACGAGAGGTGCCAACTTGGAATCGAAACTCGAATTCTGACAGTTGGAACGGAATAGAAAGATGTGAAGAGAATAGGGGCGTGCATTCTAAGAATGGGTGCAATCTTTTCTCTCAACCCTCTATTCAAATCTCAAATCGGAATTAGCAGAAATCAATTAATTCCGATTGCAACGTTGATTGTTATAGAGTGGAAGCGGTAACATAGCAATAATCGGTTTTCTGCAATCGATTAATCTTCACAAGAACATATTCAATTCCTATTCCAATATCTGTATTAAAACCGGAAGTAGTATAAAATCAACCACTTCCGATTTTAAAGTTGATCATTATGGAGTAGAAACATTGGCGGATCTAGCCCGGGACGGGGGGGCCCAGACCCCCCAGTTTTTGAGTGACATAAGTAATATAAGCTATTATTTATATATTTTTGAAAGTTTATAGTGAACTCATCATATACCTATCATAGTCTGGGTTCTGGCTGCCCCTTCCCCCCCAGTTTTTATATTCTAGATCCACCTCTGAATAGAAGTAGTAATAGATAGAAGCGATTTTCCTTAATCAATTAAGCGCCGTAACAATACATTTCATTTTCATTCTTACCATTTTAAGAATAGGTACAATCTTTTTTCTTAACCCGCTATTCAAACCGAAAATCAACCACTTCAAGTTCAATCCTTATAGAGTAAAAATTGGCGCCATGTAGCGAGAGAGAGTTTTTTTTAAAGTCGATTAAGTATCCGAAGAATTTATTCTATCTCCTCTCTCATGTATCCACTAACACCAGAAGTAGTGGATATATGTACTACTTCTTCCGGTTTACATAGTAACAGAGAATTTATCACACCATACAAACCAAACTCTTTTACGTGATATACACATGACACTATCACTTATTGTCCTACATAGGAGAAGACAAATTCAAAGAAACAGGGATGTATTTCTACGAGGGTCATTGCAAAAGTCATGGCAACTATTTTTTTTCTCGAAAATGGTAACGAATAAAATAAATTCTGAAATATGCAAATGGAAGATTAGTTCATACGTAAACCTTACATGTAGGGAGATTGATGATCACACACACCTCCATAAAGATATAGCACAAGAAAGAAAAAAAAAAAGACGAAAACTTTTTTGTAGTTTCAAACGTGTTTTACTGTCAACTACAACAGAACACAATCGTACATTACAAACTACGCGCATTCCATGGCATCAGGAGTGATTTTGTGTCATTTCGTCCAGGGGCGGATCCAGGACCGGCTCCAAACTTTGGGATGGTTTATATATATATATATATATATATATATATATATATATATATATATATATATATATATATATATATATATATATATATATATATATATATATAATAAGAAAGTTTCCTCTTCTGGGGGCAATCGCCTCGATCGCCCCCTGGATCTGCCCCTGATTTCGTCACACATGGACAAAGTGATAATGCACTGTAATTACTGTTGCACTTTCTTGCAACGACACCTACGACGGGCTATTCGGGAGAAACGTCCTGAATGTCTGCACGATGCATTAATTCTTCACGGAAACGCGCAGCCCATAGTGCGGCGTGTGTGTGATCTGTTCGTGCGATGGGAATGGAAAGAAAGCACTGGTGCATCGATCGTACTAGCCAGACTTGTCACCTTGCGATTATAACCTTATACACAAACTGAAACAGTTATTGCGTGCAATACGCTTTTGAACACGTGAAGATATTGCCAGAGTAGTGACGCGTGAGATTCGAAAATTCGCCTTATGGTGAGGCCACGGATATTCGGCGTCTTCCTCAGCTTTGGCAGTGTGTGATGAATTCTTTAGGAGACTACTTCGAGGGACTGTAAGATGTCACAGGTACGTGTTCCTGCCCTGTACCATTGTATACTGTTGTATTTGACAGTAAAACACATTAGAAACGACAATTTTTTGGTCTTTTTTCTCACCTATATCCTTATGGTGATGCGTATGTTCATCATTTTCCTACATGTAATGTTTACAAATAAACTAATCTTCCATTTGTATATTTCAGAATTTTCTTACTCGTTTCCATTTTTGAGAAAAAAAAATAGTTACCATGACTTTTCCAATGACCCTCGTATTATAATATCATATGTCCATATCTTGGAATGATCAGGAGCAATTTATTCACGCTATTCCTCAGTTTGTTTCATGACGCCTTTTGGTCTAAATTTGGTGTGCATCAGCTGGGAATCAAGTCCAGAACCACGTGGACATTAGTCCAACGCTCTAACCAGCAGATCATTGAGCCCTATCCATATTTAATAATAGATATAGGCCTATAGATATATTTAAGAGAAATAATAAAAGTGTGAGAGAGCGAAGTGTAATTGTGTATAGGCCACTCAAAAGACTTAAAATTCTTGAAGCAAAGCCTAGGCTTCTAAATATTGACGTGAATATATATTTCCAAGTATTACCGTGCGCAGCTTGGCGTGCGTGACCCATCCTGTATACAATAGTCCTGACAGTTTTCTGCGACAACGGGCAGTTATGGAGATAAAGAGTCTCGGAGAGTGGGCATGTGAATTTGGCGGCCCAAATGGAGCAGCGCTGCATCAACAAGTTCCTCCTGATGGTAGTTGTGAAACCAGTTGAAATGTTCAGAAGATTAAATGCGCATTATGGCGAAGAAACTCTCCCTCACGTCACTGGCAAGTGTACGAGTTGTGTTCAAATTCAAGACAGGATTTGAATCCGTTCTCAGCGTGGCCCATAGTCCACATCGAGCTATTGCAGTCAACGAAGCTAACATTCGTCAATTCTGAAAAATTGACGCATCAGTGTGAGAAATTTGAGTGGGAATCAGCGTGGGAAGTGTATAAATGATCATCCACGGACAGCTGAACTTCTGGAAAATCACAGCCAGATGGGTTCCAAAAATACTAACGTTCGACCAGAAGCAGTTAGGGAAAACGATTCCTTTCAGCACCTGCAGCGATTTCAGAGAGAAGGCACTGCAAAGATAATCACTTACGATGAGAGGTGAGTGCATTATTAGACTCCGAAATCAAAGCGCTTCAGCCGGCATCCAGAGTCGCCGATGCCGAAAAAATTCAAAAGTGATGCTGACAGTATTCAGGGCAAAGACGGGGTAATATGTACTGATTTCTGGTAAGCGGGGCCATAATCAATGCGGTGTTCTACAACAACTTCCTCCGGACCAAAGTCAAGGAATTTTTGAGAAGAAAATGGTCACAGACTGTGAAAGATTGCGTCATAATCTTGCATGGCAACGCACGCCCTCATACGTCCACGTCAGCGGTCACAGCGATCACCAAACTTGGTTGGGAGATTCTAGACCATATCCCGTATAGCTTCGATCACCTTGTGATTTCCATCTTTTTGATTCTGAAGGATTACTTGAGGGACAAAAATTCCACACCGACGACGAAGTCAAAACGTGTGCACTGAAATGGGTGAAAATTCGTCACAAAGAATTCTATGCCGTAGGGATACGGACAGTGGCACACCGATGGAACAAATATGCGTGTACTTGGTGAGTACATGGAAAAAGAACAGTAATTGATTCGCATGTTGTCTTCGCAAGTGGCGAAGCGTACTATGAGGCTCTGAGGCCGGGCTTACCCTATTTTCTACCGTATATTTTCTTTATCCTTGATTTCTTATAAAATAAAGTCAATACTTCAACATTTCGTTTTTATTTTGGTAAAAAATTGTAGGTTGGAAACCTTTGGAGACCCTTCTGTCCGAGCCTCATCACCTCGCTAGGCAGGCTTACGGGCAATGCTACTCAGGGAGCGAAGCTATTATTGCTGGGGATTGCACGCATTCTTGGGAAGGCGTGAAGGCTTGCCTCTGGAAATTTACTTTTAATGTTGGAGGCATCTTACAATGCTAATATGTTATAAAATGATTTTCTCCAAAATAGAGTAAGAAGTTTCTGTGCAGAATTTTATGTATTTTTATTAGTGCTAACTTGTTTAATTTAGCTATTTACTCTCTGAAGTTATTCAGAGTAGCTGTTTGTTTTTTCTACATGGGGCCTGGTCCATAATATCTTGCAAAATGTCTGATACATTAAACATAGTATAAATTTGCAAAACGCTACCGTACAGGATAAAATAATAATATTTGTGTGTATATTTAGTTGAGTTTTCTATTTCATAGAATCAGTGGGGTATGTACGATTTTGTTTCGAGGAGCTTTGCTAACTTTATTTCTGCAAATGGGAAAATTGTGCAATATATATATATATATATATATATATATATATATATATATATATATATATATATATATATATATATATATATATATATATATATATATATAGATAGATAGATAGATAGATAGATAAAACAATTGCAATAAAATTTTGGTGAGTGCTTAAGCCCTGAAGCCACTTCCAAATATATCACTGCATAGAGTACAATATTAAGTATCTTACGTTGATTCAAATCAAGATCCTTCTGAGCATTAACATTTCTAGTAAAGTCATTATCACGTGATGCATTGATTAAATGCAGTATTGTACTTACTTTAAAGTGAGAGATGCAAATAACAAACGCTTATCTAAGAAATTTGACAGCTAACAGTGAGAATGTACTTTCTTTTCCTCTCCCTCCATTTTCAAATATGCAGGAAATGAAAACAACAACTGAGGAGGAAATCCCCCTCATCTCCCCTGCAAACCCCAGACAAAAGAAAATATGACTGCACTTCAAAATATTTGTAGTGAAGCTAAATGGGACTATTAGTTTATCGTGCCTACTTTATTTGTAAGATTACGCTTCGCCACTGAACGTAAGAGATAAAAAGAAATTCCGGTTATAACTGTAACGTTCCTCGTATATATATATAGTTTAAAGACAGTGAAGAATATAAAAAATGGATCCAGGTAGTATCTACCAAATGATATTAAATAGAAGAAGCTAAAACGAGACTCTTAAGCTTTTTAAAAATATATAGACAAGAAACGAGTGCACAGCTTATGAACTTATAATTGTTAAGACTCTTAAACGTATACACTGTATGAAAGATCTTTAAAACAGTTGTTATGTAATAAGCATTTTGCAGATATTATCGGCCTGACTTTCTAAAGTTATTTTCATCATATTATCGTCGTTAGTTACTTATTAAAATTTTTAAAAAAGAGGAGGTGAACTAAGCGAATAACCTTAAGAATAAGTTTGTGAAAGATAAATGTCAAATTATCGATAAATTATATGAAAATATTTCTGGAATTAATTACATTATATCAATAGTAATTAACTGTCAGTTTACACCAATAATTACGTAATTAATTAGTTGCCATATGAATAATTCATTAGGGAAAGATATTAAACATTCATCTTAGTTTAATAGCTCTTTGTTCCCAACTTATTAAGTAAACTTTACTCTTAATTTAGCTTACTCTTGATGTGAAGAGAGACCTAAAGAATGTTCGAGAAATTACTCTTAAAATGTAAGGCGTTACGGCAGCGTTTCCCAACCGTTTTCAACTTGCGGCACACTATGGGTGTAACTTGAATTCTCGCGGCACACTCATAAGATTTTATTATTTTTAAATATAAAATACGATGGTATCTTTTTCTGTGATTACTGATATCCTCACAGAGAAGAAAGCTCGATCACTGGTTTTCCACAATGGTAAATCATTATGCTTATTTTTCATTCTAATTTAAAAATAGAAAACAATTGCAATGAAATATTGGACTTAGCTTTTTAAAAATACACTTTCTTTTTCGAAAACTGCATTTAAACTTTCACTAACAAGGAAGATCGCTAAATAACGAACGAGCAAACAAATCTTTTTTACTTTTAAAACACAAATGTAGGTAATTCGTATGCATGTTTGTTTTGTCGAAAGGATTGAATATTTTAAAATTTGAAGCTACGAAATAGTCTGCAACAATAAAGAAGCAATAATGGTCATAACGTCATAACAATGATAACAAATACCTTTTTCAATATTAAAAATGTACAGAAAAGTAACGCGGGATGAAACTTAAAATTGTAGATTCATATTAGAGCTTTATAGTAATGTGAAATACAAATATACATTTTTCCCTATGTCCTGCAATTTAATTGCTATAAAATTAATGATTTTGTATGGATTTACTCGCGGCACACCAGCAGCCCATTCACGGCACACCGGTTGGGAAACGCTGCGTCACGGTAATGTTATATATATTACGTTGCTTCATAGAAAATATAATACTTTACAGTTACTTTCAAGAAATCAGCAAAATACATTTAGTTTTATTCTAAGACTACGTTCTACGTTCCTTTGATGTGAAAATTTATTTGCCGCGCTGTCTCTGTGTGCACGCCCTCAAACACTACATTTTGCTTCCACGTTCTTATATTGTTCCTTTTATTTCTTTGGTCTCTGCTTTCCAACAGAAATAAGAAACCACGCTAAATTGCCCCTGCCGTGAACTGTTACGTAGATTTTATTTGAAAAAGATATTTTCGCTGCAAAATTCAGATTCAGATCTAAATTTTAACTTCTCGAAAGTTCAAAAATAACATGTAAAGATACATCGGCTTGATTAGGAGAACACGGTGGCTACTCATCTCTAGTGCGAGGTTCGAACCCAGACCATGGAAGTTTGTAGTGTAGAAAGTCATACCGATAGATTTTCCCGATGTTTACCCGTTTATACGCTTTCATTAATTATCCGTCTCCTTTGGCCAACAGAACGTACGCATTGGACGTAAAAATAGAAATTTCGTTTTATTTCATGTTTCGACTTGCTCTAAAGTAGAGTTAAAACGTTCAACCAATCAGATAAATCTTCATCCTGCAGGAGAGCCTAACGTTCAACGAATCAGATTAACCTTTATCCTGCTTCAGAGTTATACGTTCAACCAACCAATTGAACCTTCATCCTGCTTTAGAGTAATACGTTCAACTGACCAGTTGAACCTTCATCCTGCTTTAGAACTATACGTTCAACCAATGAGTTGAACTTTCACCTGCAAATGAGCTAAACGTTTACTCTAAAAGGTGGATGTACTTACGTTCATCCAAGTTGTTAATGTAGCTCACCTACATCCATTTTTTTTTTTTTTGGATGAGTGTTACGGATGTACTCTTTACACTGTAGTAACTGAAAAAGGAGAATAATTCAAAAATACTCCACTAATGTGTTTCATGCAGCGTGTAATGAGTACATTTATTGGTAAACTTAATAATAAATCTACCAAAGTGTTCATTCTTACCTTGAAAACAAATTTTGGGGAAAATACGTATTTCTTGCGGAGTAGCGTCTTGAAAAACTTGAAATTCAGAATCCTGTGTTGTATGCTACTAAGTTACGAGTCACACCAATTTCTAAATCATCAGTCATTTATTGGCAGTCTTGTATATATTTGTGATCCAACTTCTATACATTTTCGTACTCTTTCTCAATATTCGTCTTTGGTTTATCTATAACTGTTACATTCCTAGGTAATGTTGTTCTCCGTCATGTAGGAACCATACATACGTTTCTGTAGAGTAGAAACAGAAAATGAATTTACTCAAAACTTATAAGCTGACATTCAAATTACAGTATAGCGACCTAGTGGTTGAGATTCTTCAGATTTGAAGAACCATACATGTAATTCAAAATCAATTTATGCTTAAGGAAAACGACATTGCTAATCATATCTTTCCATCATATTCTTTTTTTTTTTGTCTCAATGCTGACGATCAGCCAGCAACCGTTAGAAGGTTGCGCCTTCTGTGCGGTAATAGATTTAAACGTATTATTGGAGGTCTATAATTTTCGATGGGCTAAGGGATGTTCGTAGAGCTGGAATAGAAGTTTCTATTTTGATTTCATTAAAAGGGATTTAGGCTATATATTATTGGTTTATTGATTCATTTGTATCCTTTATCTGAAACAGGAGAGAAGAAAAGGAAGAATGAAAATGAGAATTATGAAGTGCACTGTAAGAACACAACACATAGGTAATGGTTAGTGTGACAAGTGAGATCTATCTTCTGTCCAGAGGCGACTCTGGACGTAATGAAGACAAAATGGGTTTCCTGTTAAGACATGAGGTTCTTACTGTGCAATAAATGATGGTGCTATGTATGGAGGAACTATCAATGTTGAAAATGCTGCAACTGCGTCCAAATCCGGATGATCAGGAGGGAGTGTATATCGGTAAAGTGCAAACAGAAGTGATAAAGGCGTTTCCAATAGCTTGCGAGGTGGATTGTATGGAATGTCTGCTTGCGAGGAGTAATGGATGTCTGGACTCAAATCTGCTAGTAATACAGTTCGATCTTAAAGCTTCAATATGAAATAGAAGGTGTGGAAAAGGCAGGACTTCATAAAGCTCTTGAGTAGGACTCGGGAGCTTTATTCTATAGGCTAGTCGTATAGCATGGCGTTCAAGTATTTTCAGTTTTTCATAATGAGGTTGGAGGGCGGATATCCATGCTGTGAAGCCATATGTCAGGACTGGTCGTAGGAATACTTTGTAGGTGTAAGGCTCGTGGTTCTCATGTAGTATCTGTGAGAAGTTTGAGAAGATTAAGCCTATTATATGCTTCCTGTATTACATTCTGAAGGTGAGGGCGCCAAGTGAGGTGTTGATTGAAAATAATTCCCAGATATGTGACATGTTTAGTTGGATGAACCCGCGTGTTCGTACTTGGATGTTAAGTAGCGAAGGATTTCGATGTACACGAGATCTGCGTTTTGGCGGGAGAAAGACTATAGCTTGGGTTTTATCTGGGTTGAGTTTCAAACGCCATTTCGTACACCAGGGGAGAAAGGTTTGAATTGCTGCATTAATTTCAGTACTGATGCGATGGATTGTTCGGCCCAATGTAAGAAGTGGCAACACACACATTTTCGCTACATATAGAAGATAAAGCAAAGGTGATAAGGCAGATCCTTGTGGTACTCCAGAGGAAATAAATATCGGGTGCATCATATTCATTCCATAAACGCTTAAATAATGTAACCTAAGATAAATAATCATGAGAAATGAAACTAATTATGTTTCACAATCTTCCTCCTCGCAGTTTTACAGAGAAGTCGCTGCTCTTAGGTTAAAATTTTAAATATATATAAAGGATGTTACTGCGCCCATGGAACACAGAAAATTATTCTATAGGTCAAAATAAAGCAAAAAAAAAAAAAAAAAAAAATGATCCTCTGGAAGTAGGTTCGTAGCCAGCCCAAAAATGTACGGGGGCGGTAGAAATTACGGGCCCGATTCAAACATATTATAGTCGATTACTATATTATAGTTCATTTGCAAGCCCAACGTGAAAATTTTACGGGTGCCCGAGCCCGCATGACCCCCGTGGAGACGGGCCTGTCTGGAACCTTCTTTAGACGTTACGGCCAACCAAAAATCTGAGATACGTGGGAACATGGCAACGTCATAGATAATGTTGGACCATATCATTGATCAATAAATCCATCAAGAAATTAGTTACATCAATTCTTCCCAGATGGCACTTAAAGCCTGTAAATGTTGATACTGTTCCCATCTATTAGCATTCCCATCTATTCCCATTTGTTATGGCTCTATGTTACTCTAGTTATGTTAAATTTTGACAGATGTAAGGAAAGCGTGTGTTGGTATACAAGCTTTTCCCTCATATCTATTCTATCAATATAAAACTAGATATACACATTTCTTATCCCCTATACTATTATTTGAGATACATTTGGATTGTGTGTTTTTGCCCAGGACCACTCCAGAGAGGTCTACAGTTGATGGGAGGGATTTCCGGAGGGGATTTTCCCAACATTCTTCCAATTTTTCCTCTTCAAGTACCGGTACGATATGAACCCCAACACATAGCACATCTGGAAAGCTTGTTTCATGCTGAAGAGAATGAACTATAAACCATGACTTTCCAATGAACAGTGTTGATGCAATAGCTACTTCACTGCGAGTCTACGATTTTCTTTATGATAACAGGGTTAATGGACCCCAGGGACTTTCTCCGTTGTCCATGGCACCTAATTTTTTGTACGTGAACATATCTTTGTTATGGTTATCGAATGGACTAGGTTTGATTCGGATGTCCGGATGATAGGTTCATGTCCGTTTCTTGTGAGTACAATACACTGAGCAGAGTGGGTCGGTAGGTCAGAGTGGGTCAGTGGGTCACGGTGGGTGGTGGGTCACATCCTGTTGACCCACTGACCCACTCCATCTAACATATACCCACTCATTGTCAAAAGTCTGAGTACACTATTGATTTTTCAGAATTTTACAAATAAAAGACGCTGTGTCCATCCATATTTATTGAACTCGTTTTTAAAAATGAGCAACGTTGTTCATTTAAGGTTCCTGTGAACTCCCCCTTGTCCGAGCACTTCGCCTTTTCGCCACCAGATGCTCATTTTTTCTTTTAGCAATCACTGCTGGTACCTCTACTGGGAAGAACTGAAAGATCGTACCGCTCAGTTTGAATGTGTCCAGGATATCCACACTTGAAGTGGGCGGGGAGAGGAATCCAACAGTTTTTTTTTTTTTTTTTTTCGTGCACCTGCAGTCAGTCAGAGTCTATTTATACAAGCCGTGTTGTTCAGCCGCAGGGCAAAACCTCAACCATTGATGAGTAACATAAATCTTTTCTTTTTGCAGGTAGGAATAGAGTTTTGTACGAAAAACGGGAATTAGGTTGCAGAGAACGTCATTCACATCGCGTTGACAAATTATCTTTCGTACGTTTATCACATGAAACTCTTTTCTTTTTTTGATTATTACCAGAATATGAGATAAAAAGAACCTAAATGGTTCTTTGTATACGGAAAACAGACAAACAATACTAATATTTTCTTACATATCAGTATTATATGATTTTTTTTCTGAAGTGTATGATGCATGAAAAATGGACAAAATGAATTTTGACTTTTCTATTTGTCCCTATCCTTCTGAGTAGAGAGAATGATGTGGCGCAACTAAAGGGCCTGCAGGGCCCGCAACATTGAGAGGCCCAGAACAGAAAGAGGCCCATTTCAGTTTCGAAGTTAAACTTTATAATGTTAAGATGTTAAAAATTATGTGATGTTCCAACTATATCTCATTTTTACCTATGAAGACAGTAACACCTGAGCGATTATTTAGTAAATTAAATGCCAACAAAACTTTTACTGACCAGCGGTATAGCAGAATAGACGAAAACTATAGCACAATATAATAATAATAATAATAATAATAATAATAATAATAATAATAATAATAATAATAATAATAATAATAATAATAATAATAATAATAATAATAATAATAATGTGCATTTTTTTTGCATATGAGCAAGTTGTGACTCACTAGATAGAACATAGAAAGTCAAAACTGTTCTCTGTAAATTTTACGTGACTCATGAATGTGGAAAGAGGGGGTCCGTTTAACATTTTTGCGGGGAGGCCCATTCGTCCTTACTTACGCTACTGAGAGAATGTAAGGTAAAATAATAACACCAATATATATATATATATATATATATATATATATATATATATATATATATATATATATATATATATATATATAGATAGATAATCTTGGCGCAACAGTCCCTTGTGATCTGAGCCTGCAGCGGGCTTATGTTAGTAGTAAGCACAACCACACCCAACGTCGCCGGCTGTCTAGATTGAAGTCCGCTATCTTTTAGTTTCCCAACTTTTCTCTCGATATTTGGTCAACACAGAAATGTTTGAGTGCCACACCGGGAATTAATCCCTGGACGATGCACACCGTATCACTTTCGCTAATCATTTGGTAAAATTCAGGTTAGGGTGGTACTGAATTAATTTTGGAATATGCCATTTCTCATAAGGTAAAGTTCAAAAGTATTGTGACATAATTAAAAAGCTCATTATCAACCACGTATTCTTGCCTCTAATATCTCTAAAAGTTTTCGAGTTATGTGTCAAAAATGGTTGAAACACTTGAAGTTAGTTTAGTAACTTGAAGAAGATAGTGGACTTATACATACATGGTTAGAATTGCTCCAATTTTTATTTTTATTCTTCTTTCTCGTAAAGAAATACAAAATCATAATTTCAACCATTTTGGTACATTTTTCATAATTTGAAGCGCGAACAGCCGGTTTCTTTCCTTACGTTTTGAACTTGGGATTTATATTCTCCTTGTCACTTATCGTGAAAGTCATATAATAACATGGGTCACAAAGCTAGAATATCTTATGCGACAGAGGTAATGACAATTTTTGTCATTTCATCTCTCAAGATCTGTTAAATTTGACATTTATTGAATGATATCGGTTTTATAATACGAATAAATTTTTCGCAATAAGGTGCGTATAGTGGTCGTAAGAAATGGCAAAAGCTACCACTGACCTTTATAGTTTGACTCATGCTTTTTCGATCATGGTATTCCTCTTAAATTTTGCAAAGGACAGTATCATTTTAATTATCTTAACCTAATTTCCTAAAGCATCTCATTCGTACGCTAAAAGAAAGATTTCTATTTTTTATGTATAAGAATTCAGGGGATGCAAATTTATTCAAAATTCCTTTACAATTAAAGCCGCCTAAACAGATATTCCTTCGAGATTTCTGTATTTTGAAAACAATTCACGATTTCAGTTCTTTGTATTTACTTGTTTCCATGTTTATTTATATCAATACTGTATGATCAGTTCCCAGAATTATTTTAGTTCCACAGTAAATCCATTTATAACAAGCTCCAAATACTGCTACAATTGTAATGTGGTTTCAGGAGAATCTGCATATCTCATCCTTTTGTTACTCTCTATATATTCATCTACTAGGTAAACAAACATCAGTGAAACAAAGAGGCTGAGAGCTAACATGTGCTCCGTGAGGAACGTTGTCATACCTTGCACTGATATATCTAGAGAGTCTAGTGTTGCCACGAGACGAAACGAGACAAGACGAGACTTCTGGCTGTGTCGTCTCGTCTAGAAAAGATGTGTCCGTCTCGTCTCGTATCGAATGGTTCTGTCTCGTCTCGTGGCAACACCAGAAAGGCTGAGGCCCACAAAAGAGCTGTTAAACCAAGTGGTTAAAATTATAACTTTTAACCTAGTTTGGTTAACAGAGCACAACACAAAACACGACTGCAATCCTCCAGCAACAACTGCTTAGTTTCGACTGAACCCGTAATTACTTCGATAGGAACATTTGTCAATACCGTCAGTACAGACGAAAGGCAAGATTTCCCCATTTATTCTGATATCCTTTTTTCAGAACCCCTGGCGCCACTTCAACAAATAAGGAGGCCTACGTAACTTTCCCATTTAAAAAATGGTTTATCTTCGAATAACAGCATAAAAGGATAAAAAAGATAAATTTTATTGTCAAATCAGAATCTTTTTCGAAACTCAGTGTCGAGAAAGGCTGACACGTTTCTGTCTTGGTTCAGAACGAGAAAGACCATGAAACAATAGTTAGTTACTGATAAAATTGCCACTTCTACGCATACTTGTACTTCTATTAAAGGATTTTTATACGTAGATATCTCCACCAGCCCCCGGAATAAAATCTTCTGAAACACTGATCTCAATGAACGCTTTACATTGTATTTGAATCTGGAGCACTATCACAAAATAATTAAACTTGAATCAATTGAAAAATGGAAGTGAAAGCTGTTTGTAAGAATCATTTTTAAAAAGTGCTTTAGGTATTCCCTGTTCTTTGTAGGGTTTGAAACGTTGAATCATTTGGATCATTTGAAATAATAAAAGATGGTATACATTTCGAAGGCAAATAATTTATTCCGAGTTAATAAATTTTTAAGCAAATTCAGAAACTGTGTTTGTATTTTTCGAGACACGAGACAAGACGTTTTACGAAACGTTTCGTATTGTATCGTGTCTCGCTTCAAAGAGTCCTTTCTCGTCTCGTTGCAACACTAAGAGAGTCTTACGCATTATATTTCCAAGAAAATGAGCTAGAAACTTGAAAAGCACATTCAGTCAATTGTTATCATAGAATATACTATGGGCATAGCCGCTGATGTGTAGAAGGTGACACAGGCGGAATTTGTTTTTGGCTCTATTATTTGGATTGGAAACATTGGTTCAAAAATATTTTACATTTAGCATACATACATATACACATATCATACGCACACACACACACATACGTACATGTGTGTTACATATACTTTAATTAATGTGTGGATCTAAGGACAAGGTCCGGTTCGCCCACCCAAAAACCGCCTCTGGGAGGTGGATTGGAAGCGCACCCCTGAAACATAAAATTATGCTAATCGTAATCTTCTGAAATAGACTACCCCCCGAGGAATAAGTAAATAAATAAAAATAGTTTATTAATGTTTATCTTCCGTATACAATTAATTGAAAAATTTTAGTGTCTCAACAATGAGAGCCATATACAGGTGATCCTGCGTTCCTGGCGGAACTTCCCTAGTTGCGGACAAAATTTCATACTATAAACTCTTTTCGGCTCTCTCCCTCACGGTAGTTTTTTTTTTTTATCTATTATCTACTTCCTTGGAGTAACTGTTGCTCTGTATTTTCACGGGCTTGCAACCGTCAGAATGAATATCTTGGCTGCCTTCCCAGCTACCCAATCAGCATGCAATAGATACATGCAATAACAATAAAATCCCACACAAACTACTCTACCCATCAAATATTTTAACATCGAAAGTTCTTTTACGCAACGTATTTCGTTTGTTTAAAATGGAATAGACCTAAATACATCTTTTTTTTTTAATGTTCTTCTGGAGATTCGATAGCGAGACCGCTCACATCAAAAAATGAGAGAATTAGTGCTCTGACAATCTGGTAGAAATACAACATGCAATATGTACATTACTGTGATTACATTGCTATTTATTCAATGATTATTTTACTTAGAGTTTTCTTATTCTCCAGGGTACTCTTCAAGGATATACAATTACTCTTCACTTATGTCGCGAAAAAATATTCAGCTTGCAAATTTATTTCGAGAACTTCTCATTCCCTAATACATGTTTATACTCTCAATTTGTGCGTACAACCGACAAACTTACACAGAATCTCAACAGAGTTCAAATGTGAGGTGTCTGCTGTGAAACAAAGGTCAGTTATATGGGAGGGGATTTTAGAGTGCAGCTCTAGGAACACTGTGGGCTTTTAGAGTGTAATTCTAGGAACGCTGTAGGGGGCCATCCCGCTCCACCTGAGACAGAAAAAAAAAGAATGAAAAGAAATCTGGCGGCACACAACTAATTCACACTGGTTACAAAGCAGGCACAACAAAGTTCTGAATGAAATATGTTTATATTTTTGCACTATTCCATTTTCCGAACAATAACATTTACCGATGACTTGTTAGCCCCTCCACCACAGCCACCACGAAAACAAATTCAATCGGAATTTGGCCAGCTCGTTTGATCACGAATAATTATCGTTTGATCCCAAGCATAATGACGTATTACACACAATTTGGCTAGGGCTTGTTAGCCCTTGATAATCGGCATGTACCATTCCATAGACATTTCAATCGTAAATAGGTAAGCAAAGTTTCGTTAGTTTCTGGTAGAAAGTATGACAGGTAAAGTTGATTGTTTATTTAACAATGGTGGCCTCTAACAATGAAACTAACAACAACAACTGAAATCGACAAGTACAATTTCATAGATAACTCAGTGGTAATCCGATGGGTGTGCCAAGTTTGGTCAGTTTCTGGTACAAAATATAGCAAAGTTGATTCTTTGTTTAACGATGGTGGCCTTCAACAATGAAACTAACAACAATATGTGGAATCAACACGTACTATTTCCTAGATATTTCAATCTTAAATGGGTGTGCAAAGTTTGGTTAGTTTGTGGTAGAAAGTATGTAAGATAAAGTTGATTGTTTATTCAACAAAGGAGAAATCCAATGTTTGTTTATTTAACAATTTAGAAATCCATCGATTGTGTATTTAACAATGGTGGTCTTCAGCAACGAAACTAACAACAATACATGAAATCGACACGTAGCATTCCCTAGATATTTAAAACTTATATTTGTGTGCAAAATTTCGTCAGTTTCTGGTAGAACGTATGACAAAGTTGATTGTTTATTTAACAATGGTAGCCTATAACAATAAAACTAACAACAATTTGTAAAATCGGCAGGTACCATTCCCTAGATATCTCAGTTGTAATCCGATGGGTATGCCAAGTTTGGTCAGTTGGTGGTAGAAAGTGTGGCAGATAAAGTTGATTGTATATTTAACAATGGTGGCCTTCAACAATGAAACTAACAACACTATGTGGAATCCACACGAACCATTCCATTGATATCTCAATCGTAAATGAGTGTGCCAAGTTTGGTTACTTTGTGGCAGAAAATATGACAGATAAAGTTGACTGTATATTTAATAATGGAGAAATCCAACGATTGTGTATTTAACAATGGTGGTCTTCAACAATGAAACTAACAACAATATGTGGAATCCACACGTACCATTGCCTAGATATTTCAATCTTAAATGGGTGTGCCAAGTTTGGCCAGTTTGTGGTAGAAAGTATGCCAGATAAAATTGATTGTTCATTTAACAATGGTGGCCTCTAACAATGAAAGTAACAACAATAAGTGAAATCAACACGTACTATTCCATAGATATCTCAATCGTAAATGAGTGTGCCAAGTTTGGTTAGTTTGTGGTAGAAAATATTACAGATAAAGTTGACTGTATATTTAATAATGGAGAAATCCAACCATTGTTTATATAACAATGGTGGCCTTCAATATGAAACTAACAACAATATGTGAAATCGACACATAGCATTCCCTACATATTTCAACTTTAAATGGGTGTGCAAAGTTTGGTCAGTTTGTGGTAGAACGTATGGCCGTTAAAGTTGATTGTTTATTTAACAATGGTGGCCTCTAACAATGAAACTATCAGCAATATGTGAAATCGACCCATATCGTTCCATAGATATCTTAATCTCAAATGAGTCTGCAAATTTTGTTTAGGTTGTTGTAGAAAGTGTGACAGAAAAACTTGATTGTTTCTTTAACAATGGTGGCCTTCAACAATGAAACTAACAACAATATGTGAAATCGACACATACCATTCCATAGATATCTCAATCGTTCATAAGTGTGAAAAGTTTGCTTAGTTTGTGGTAGAAATTATGACAGATAAAGTTAATCGTTTATTTAACAATAGAGAAATCCAACGAATGTTTATTTAACAATGGTGATCTTCAACAATGAAACTAACAACAATATGAGAAAACGACACATATCTTTCCCTAGATATTTTAATCTTAAATGTGTGTGCAAGGTTTGGCCAGTTTCTGGTAGGAAGTATGGCAGATAAAGTTGATTGTTCATTTAACAATGGCGGCCTCTAACAATGAAAGTAACAACAATAGATGAAATCGACACGTACCATTCCATTGATATCTCAATCGTAAATGAGTGTGCCAAGCTTGGTTAGTTTGCGATAGAAAGTATGGCAGATAAAGTTGATTGTTTATCTAACAATGGAGAAATCCAACGATTGTTTATTTAACAATGGCGGCCTCGAACAATGAAACTAACAACAATATGTGAAATCGGCAGGTACCATTCAGTAGATATCTCAGTTGTAATCCGATGGGTATGCCAAGTTTGGTCAGTTTGTGGTAGAAAGTGTGGCAGATAAAGTTGATTGTATATTTAACAATGGAGGCCTTCAACAATGAAACTAACAACACTATGTGGAATCCACACGTACCATTCCCTAGATATCTCAATCTTAAATGGGTGTGCAAAGTTTCTTCACTTTCTGGTAGAAAGTACGGCAGATAAAGTTGATTCTTTGTTTAACGATGGTGGCCTTCAACAATAAAACTAACAACAATATGTGGAATCAACACGTACTATTTCCTAGATATCTCAATCGTAAATGAGTGTGCCAAGTTTGGTTAGTTTGTGGCAGAAAATATGACAGATAAAGTTGCCTGTATATTTAATAATGGAGAAATCCAACGATTGTGTATTTAACAATGGTGGTCTTCAACAATGAAACTAACAACAATATGTGGAATCCACACGTACCATTGCCTAGATATTTCAATCTTAAATGGGTGTGCCAAGTTTGGTTAGTTTGTGGTAGAAAATATTACAGATAAAGTTACTGTATATTTAATAATAGAGAAATCCAACCATTGTTTATATAAAAATGGTGGCCTTCAATAATGAAACTAACAACAATATGTAAAATCGACACATAGCATTCCCTAGATATTTCAACTATAAATGGGTGTGCAAAGTTTGGTCAGTTTGTGGTAGAACGTATGGCCGTTAAAGTTGATTGTTTATTTAACAATGGTGGCCTCTAACAATGAAACTATCAGCAATATGTGAAATCGACCCATATCGTTCCATAGATATCTTAATCTTAAATGAGTGCAAATTTTGTTTAGGTTGTTGTAGAAAGTGTGGCAGAAAAACTTGATTGTTTCTTTAACAATGGTGGCCTTCAACAATGAAACTAACAACAATATGTGAAATCGACACATACCATTCCTTAGATATTTCAATCTTAAATGGGTGTGCAAAGTTTGGTCAGTTTCTGTTAAAAAGTGTGGCACTTAAAGTTGATTTTTTATTTAACAATGGTGGCCTCTAACAATGAAACTAACAAAAATAAGTGAAATCAACACGCACCATTCCATAGATATCTCAATCGTAAATGAGTGTGCCAAGTTTGGCCAGTTTGTGGTAGAAAGTATGGTAGATAAAGCTGATTGTTCATTTAACAATGGTGGCCTCTAACAATGAAAGTAACAACAGTAAGTGAAATCAACACGCACCATTCCATAGATATCTCAATCGTAAATGAGTGTGCCAAGTTTGGTTAGTTTGTGGTAGAAAATATTACAGATAAAGTTACTGTATATTTAATAATGGAGAAATACAACCATTGTTTATATAACAATGGTGGCCTTCAATAATGAAACTAACAACAATATGTGAAATCGACACATAGCATTCCCTACATATTTCAACTTTAAATGGGTGTGCAAAGTTTGGTCAGTTTGTGGTAGAACGTATGGCCGTTAAAGTTGATTGTTTATTTAACAATGGTGGCCTGTAACAATGAAACTATCAGCAATATGTGAAATCGACCCATATCGTTCCATAGATATCTTAATCTTAAATGAGTCTGCAAATTTTGTTTAGGTTGTTGTAGAAAGTGTGGCAGAAAAACTTGATTGTTTCTTTAACAATGGTGGCCTTCAACAATGAAACTAACAACAATATGTGAAATCGACACATACCATTCCCTAGATATTTCAATCTTAAATGGGTGTGCAAAGTTTGGTCAGTTTCTGTTTAAAAGTGTGACACTTAAAGTTGATTTTTTATTTAACAATGGTGGCCTCTAACAATGAAACTAACAAAAATAAGTGAAATCGATACGTACCGTTTCATAGATATCTCAATGGTAAATGAGTGCGCCAAATTTGATTAGTTTTTGGTAGAAAGAGTGTAAGATAAAGTTGATTGTTTATGTAACAATTTAGAAATCCAAAGATTGTTTATTTAACAATGGTGGCCTTCAACAATGAAAAAACAACAATATGTGAAATCGACACATACCATTCCATAGATATCTCAATCGTTCATAAGTGTGAAAAGTTTGCTTAGTTTGTGGTAGAAATTATGACAGATAAAGTTAATCGTTTATTTAACAATAGAGAAATCCAACGAATGTTTATTTAACAATGGTGATCTTCAACAATGAAACTAACAACAATATGAGAAAACGACACATATCTTTCCCTAGATATTTTAATCTTAAATGTGTGTGCAAGGTTTGGCCAGTTTCTGGTAGGAAGTATGGCAGATAAAGTTCATTGTTCATTTAACAATGGCGGCCTCTAACAATGAAAGTAACAACAATAGGTGAAATCGACACGTACCATTCCATTGATATCTCAATCGTAAATGAGTGTGCCAAGCTTGGTTAGTTTGTGATAGAAAGTATGGCAGATAAAGTTGATTGTTTATCTAACAATGGAGAAATCCAACGATTGTTTATTTAACAATGGCGGCCTCGAACAATGAAACTAACAACAATATGTGAAATTGGCAGGTACCATTCAGTAGATATCTCAGTTGTAATCCGATGGGTATGCCAAGTTTGGTCAGTTTGTGGTAGAAAGTGTGGCAGATAAAGTTGATTGTTTATTTAACAATGGTGGCCTCTAACAATGAAACTAACAACAATATGTGGAATCCACACGTACCATTCCCTAGATATTTCAATCTTAAATGGGTGTGCAAAGTTTGGTCAGTTTCTGGTAGAAAGTACGGCAGATAAAGTTGATTGTTTACTTAACAATGGTGGCCTCTAACAATGAAACTAATAACAATATCTGAAATCGACACGTACCATTCCCTAGATTTTGTAACGTCCATTAACCAGATTATATCCGTTTTTGCTTAATTTTTGAACTGTTTATTTTATATTTGATTGTTTTAATTTTATTAGTTGTATATGTTAACATTGGTGACGGTGGCGCCATCTGTCGTTTTAGACACAAACTGTTTGGACGTTCTGAATAACCTTAAGGACACGAAAATTCATAGTCTTATTGCCATCGAGACAAGTTTATTGAGGAAGGCTGCTTGGTAATAAACAAGTAACAACCTAATGAATAGGCAATTAACGTCACGCTTTGTATGATGATGTATCGTTTCAACGGTACCTAGTGGTGTGCGTATGAACTCTTACAAGTAGTTGTCTCTTTACTTTAACTGAGACTCCAGTAGCTCTGGAGAGCCTTCTGAAGGACTTTAGTATTCGTTGTCATCTATTTACGGACTATCTTGTCAAGTTTATCTTAGAAGAGCACGATGCGTAGCAAATCCGGTGACTGTGGCGACTATTCAATTTAATGGTGACTAACAGAACTATGGAAGAGCCATTTTTAATCGGTATCAATAAATGCTGGAACGATGAACAATGGAAAATAGCACTCTGAATCGACGAATCTAAATTCAAAATTTTTACCTTCCAGTGCTGGAATTTTGTGCGTCGTCGTCCCAAAGATAGCTTTCATCCCGACCGTGTCTCCGTACAGCAAGAAACGGAGAAAGTAGCTCGGTTCGAGATGCTTTACAAACTACCTAGTTGATAATTTACTTCGAATTAATGGAATAATGGGCAAAAACCTGTTTCATAACCTTTAAATGACGTATAGAATTCCATCAAGAATTTGGATTTGGGGCAGTAACTTTGTTCTACGACAGGATTACCATCCCAATCTTTTTTCCAAGCTATGCAAAGAAGTCACCCTTCATGCTATGCTTAAGTCGTCCTTAAATTGAATGGTCACCATAGTGACCGGATTTGTTACCCATTAAGCTCTTGTGAGATGAACTTGACATTATTATCCATAAGTCGTCGGCAACAAACACTGAAGATTTTTGGAAGAGTTTTCAGAGCTATTTGATTCGCATAGTTGGATAAATTAGTCAAACCAAAGCTGGAATTTGTAAATCTCTTATCAAGGCTAAATGTCAGTATTTCATTGAACACAAACATACTGAGATAGATAGATAGATAGATAGACACAGAGTGTTTCAAAACAACACCGACAACGTTTGGGAGGTTATTCCGCACATCAAGATAAGACAAAAACTATAGACCAACCTGGGTGCACAAATGCTTCCTTTCGGAGTTATAGGTTGCCGAAAACATGAAAAACAAATAGATCTTTAAGGGTCCAATACTATGGGATCTACCGTAGTCGGATGAAGACTTCACTTAGGAACTAATGTATGCACTGTCCAAAAATTCATGCTTGAGAATCCTAAGGTACTCACGGAACAATTTTTATAGAGAGAGTTTGGCTACGGGTATATAATTTGAAGTACTCTCCAACTACCTCTATAAAAATTGTTCTGTGAGTACCTTAGGACTATGAAGCATGTATTCTTGGATAGTGCACGTATTAGTTTCTTAGTGAAGTTTTGACCCGACTACGGTAGGTCCCATAGTATTGGACCCTTAAAATTCATTTTTTCATGTTTTCAGCAGTCTATAATTCCGAAAAGAAGCATTTGTGCACCCAGGTTGGTCTATACTTTTTGTCTTAACTTGGTGTTAGGAATCACCTCCCAAACGTTGTCGGTGTTGTTTTGAAACACTCTGTATATATATATAAAGCATACAGTTTATACTATATCACTTGAAGTTAGCTTCGGAAATTAAGATGGTTGACCCTCCTCTGGCCCCCTCTGGATACGAACTCATATGTAGGCTGTATCTGTGAAAAGATGAATGTATTTCGAAGAAAGGAACACCTTTTTTATGTATGATTTTATCAACGTTCATTTTACACGGAAAGCTGCTGATTCTAGGGTTTAAAAATAAATAAATCCTCGCTTGCGTAAGTAAGAACAGAGCTCTCGGATGGCCCTTAAACTCAGGACGGAAGCTGATTAAAGAGAAACATAGGATGACGCCAGATGGTAGTAAAACAATGCTATAAAAACCCTTGTACCAGTTGTGGAAACATATATAGATCGAGAGTTCAAAGATAAAATGAAAAGGGAAAGAAATTCTGTTGGAGCAAATATGTAGAGATACATGAGTTATTCTTTAAATTTTTTTTTTTTAGTTTCCAGATGAAGTTTCTATTCCAGTTTGTTTGTACTAGACGCTCAAATAACATTGGAAATGGACGGAAGTATTTCGAGGAGTATTTGAGGACTACTGCGATTGTGAAAAATGCAGGTATAAAAAGAGAAGAGATTGTCGAAATGCGTTATGTATTTTGTAACTTTGAGATATATCTATATGGCAGAAACACATGCATACGATGTTTCCTTTTTCAACGAAGATGTAGATTAGGGATCTTTACTATTTACCAAAATCAGGATAAAAAAAAGAAAATGTATATAAAACTAGATAATTAACTTTTCTATAATCTTATTCATCACCCTCAAAGGTATTCCGCCATTATTGGCAGGTCACTTGCTGAAGATGCCCGATAGTCTTGCGCTAACTTCTTCATCTTCACGTACGATGTTTCTGTTTTGATATTGTACATTAATTTGCGATCTTCTTCGCCCCCTCCCTCCCTTTCCTGCCACCATACCCTCTAAAACGTTCCTCATGTTACAGTTCCTTCTTAGCCAATGTCCCGATTAGTTTCTCTCCCCATCCTTAATAGTATCTAAAATTGTTTTTTTTTTCTCCCTCACCATTTCTAACACTCGTTCGTTTTCCGCTCGACCCAACAAATTCCCTCCATTCTTCTGCACATCTATATTTCGAAAACTTCCAGTCGTTTTTCATCATTTCTGAATAATGTCCATGTTTCTGATCCATACAGCACAATACTCCACACGAAGCATTTTATGACTTTTTCTCAACTCTTTGTTCAAGGTCCCACAAAATAGTGTTTTCTTCTTCTAAACGCTTCTTTCGCCACCCCTATCCTTGTTGTTATTTCAGCCCTACACTTCATATAAGCACTAATAATACTACCCAGATATCGAAAACTAGTCATCTGTTTTATTTTCTGCCCTCTCAATTCCATACTTGATGCCGACCGTTTCGTCCCAATCAACATGGCTTTTGCCTTTCTAACGTTTATTTTCATCCCATATTCTTCACAGTCTTTCCTCAGATTTTCTAACATAATATTGATTTTCTCTTCATATTCTGCAACAAGCACCATATCATCTGTATACACCTAATTCTTCTACCTCCTATTGAAATATCGTCTTCATTTGGTAGGCTATTTTTCACTACCTCTTCAAGATAGATATTAAATATTGTTGGCGAGAGACAGCATCCCAGTCGAACTCTCCTTCAAATTACACTCCTCTCTGTCATTTCCTCCCCTATTCTAACACCTACTAGATAGTTCATATATAGGTTTCTTATGAGTCTTCGGTCTTTCCATTCCAACCCAACCTTCTTTAGAACTACCAACAACAATTCCAATTCACACCGTTTTAGATCAATAAATGCAACACACACCTATTTCCCTTTCTCTACAAACTTTTCACCGATCACCCTCGATAATTCAATTCCATCTCTTGTGCTCTTACCGAACCTGAACCCGAATTGTCCCTCCTCAGCTTTTTCACTTGTTCTTCCATACAACCTTTTGTTCAGAATTCGAAGCAACATTTTTGCTGCATGAGATATGAGACTAATAGTTCTATAATCCTTACATCTCTTTGGGTTCGATTTCTTAGTCATCGGTATCATGATCGTCGCCAGGAAACCTTTTGGCTATTCTCCTGTTTCATATATTTCATTGCAAAGTCAGTTCGATTTTTTTAATGCTCTTCTTTCTCATATTCTTAATGAATTCGATTGGTATATTATCTATCTCTGTTGTCTTTCTATTCCTAATCTCGGATATAACGTTTTCAAAATCAATCCCAAAGAATACCAAACCCTTTATCATCCTCGCCTCCTTCATTTTCTGCTTCTAGGTCACAAGTCTATCC
Source organism: Thermobia domestica (assembly GCF_964235325.1). Classification (NCBI taxonomy): domain Eukaryota; kingdom Metazoa; phylum Arthropoda; class Insecta; order Zygentoma; family Lepismatidae; genus Thermobia; species Thermobia domestica. Next base: position 38,664,002 of record NC_137455.1, on the reverse strand, counting down.
TTACTGTCATATAAATCTTCAACATATTCTTTCCGTCTTTCTAAGACTTGTCTTCCCATTCTTATTTTCTACTGACATTGTAGTACCTCCTTATTTCCTCCGAAGTTCCATAGATTTCACCTCCTTGTACATTTCCTTATATTTACCTACTCTTTCTAGTTCTTCTATGTTCTTGCATTTTCTTTTGTAAAACTTTTCCCTAACTCTGTCTGTTTCCCTTCGCAACTCATTGTTTAATTCCCTGCAAATCTTTCTGCCCTCTTCTCTATCAATCTGTTTCCACTTCCTTCTTTCCCTCATTTTCTGCAAAATCTTTTCTGTAATCCATGGTTTCTTAGCAGTTTTGTGTTCGCAGTAGCCTATTACTTCTTCTGCAGCTTGCTGTATGCAAATATTAATATGCTCTCACCGACTGTTACTACCCGCACCCATCCTTTCTTCGTTTGACAATTTTTTTTCCCCCAATTTCTCAACTAAAAGATATCTTACTTCCTCGTTTTTCAGCTTTTCAGTATTTAACATCTCGTTGCCTGCTTTTCCTCTCCTATATTTTTTCAGTTGAATATTCATTTCGGTGAGCACAAGGTTAAGATCAGAGAAAATGTTCAGTCCCGGGAAGGGTCTTCGCGTTCTTCAAGCTATTCCGACACTTGTTCTGAATCATAATATAGTCTATCTGGTATCTTCCGCCGTCTATTCGGAATTTCCAGGTATAACTTATTCTCTTATACTGATTGAACCACGTGAGTGTATAATAAATAGTGTTGTCCACGAAACGAGAAATTTCTGAATTCGTTTCGATTCTTGTCTTAAAAAATGAGACAAGACTCGACAACGACAAGTAAATTATTATATTCGATGCGAGACAACAAACAACAATTCTTGATTTCGAGACGAGACAATAAATATCACGAGTGTCGTGCGCCAATATTGGTTCAAGTTTTAGGTTTCATGCAGTGTTTTGGTGTTACTGGATTCATAGTTTGGAAGTTACAAATTATTTAAGCGATTGTACAAACACGATTCATCAATGTTTAAATATACGCAATTCATTACACATTATTATTATTATGAAATGAAATCTTTGAGTTTTACGTCCCGCGTTTATGCCGGTTAGGCTAAAGGAGACGGTGATGATGAGTAATGAGTGAAATGGTGGAATGAAGAAAGTGGGAGGAAACGGGAGCACCCCGAGAAAACCCACGCACACGGTGTTTGTCCACCACAAAGTTCACTTGGCCGGGGATGGGATCGAACCTGGGATCCCAAGCACCTGAGGTGAACGCTCTACCACTGAGCCACCGCGGCCCCCTATTATTACTATTATTATTATTATTATTATTATTAAGTATTCTGCCTGTTGGGAGGTCCTGAGACTAATGAGCTTTTATACTTTTAATTTTAGGTTTGGACCTGGAAATGTTTCTTCCTTGCTTCTCGATCTTTAGCTTCCTTTTTTAACTCCCAATACTTTCTTCTGTTTCTCAAATTATCGATTAGTTGTTGTTCTTCTTCCTATTCCTCGCTTTCCTTCCATCTTTCCTTCTTTGGCAGCATGAAGAAGACTTCTTCGCAAGATGTGTCCAATCCAATTGGCCTTCCTACGAAGGATGGTGGCTAGAAGTGTCCTCTTCTCTCCTATCCGTTTTAAAACGTCTTTGTTTGTTACTGTCTCTGTCTATTTCATCTTCTCCATCTTCCTCCAACATCACATTTAGAAGGTCTCTAAATATTTCTTCTCTCAACTTCCAAGTGTCTGCACCATACAGTCGCATACTTCATACTAGGACTTGACCAACTTCTTTCTTACGATATTAAGTCGTTAGTCCAATATTAAGCGTGCTAGTTAAGAGTGATAAGTTGTTGAATACTTCTTTGGCTGTGGTAATTCTTGACCTGATCTCTTTGTGCAGTAAGCGTCTCTCGATAGAATACTTGAAATGATCGACCTCTTTAAGTTCTCTTTGTTCTACTTTGATCCGTAAGGGTGCGTTTCTACAGAATATTCTCATGATTAGATTTTTCAGTGTTAATTTTTCAACTTCAATAATAAATATGGTTTAAATGTTCTCATATCAAATCCTCCGTAGACCTCTTGTGACGTCAAAGGATTCTGATAACTTCTAGATGAATTTAGGAGCAAAAATGGAGATTTTGTACATGAATTTTCAAGCAAGATAAATACCTCTTCAAGAATCTAGGCGAGACGAGAAACCCTTATTTCTCGTCTCGTCTCATGCCTAATAAGAAGTTATATATATATATATATAAGAAAATATATTGTAAGGATACCCACATCATAACAGAAGCACGTGTTATTGATTACAAACAATGAAGCAGACGAGAAGTCAACACTGTAGACACCGGAGGAAGCCGAAAGGAGACGGACCTCACGAAAGGACCCGAAGAGGACACATAAAAGCGCAACCACGGAGGGACCTGGTATCAGTCGACCAACTGATCAACTAACCAACACCTGCTCCGAGGTCGCATTGGACTAGGGGTACACCTTTCATTAACCCGAGGTCACATTGGACTAGGGATCCTCACTACAACCAAGCCTCACGAAGCAGCCTTGGGGTGAGGGGGCTTTCCTTCAAGACTCACCAGAACCTTACAGGTGCCTTGGAGACTGCTTTGGTTAGAAGAGGCACCGTGTAAAACACCAGTCTCCCTTCATCTTGTCAAATAAGAAGATAGACACTATTTACACTTTGTAATCAAAGATATTTGTAATTAGAACTTTGTAATAAAATTGGTGAATGGAAAAGACTTGCCCCGACCGTCATTTAGTCTCTACCTATAAAATCATTGCGATATATTATTCAATAAATTCCATTAAATTGAACAAAAAGACATATTTTAGGGCAAACTTGCTGCGTAGTTTTTGGGAAAATCGATAAAAGTTCATTTTTATGACGTTGAAAAAAATTATTTGTGGCGAATAAGAACAGGCTCAAGCCACGCCGTCTATTAAGGAGAAACTCATACTAAAATATACTCCATTAAGCTTTTGCATGGTGACACTAGTAGAAATGAAAATCAAATCTTTAAGTTTTACGTCCCACGGTTATGCCGGTAAGGCTAAAGGGGACGGTGATTATGACAAATGAATGAAATGGTGGAATGAAGAAAGTGGGAGGAAACAGGAGAACCCCGAGAAAACCCACGAGCACGGTATTTGTCCACCACCACAAAGTCCACATGGCGCGACCTGGGATCGAACCAGGGACCCCAATGGCACCGGAGGTGAACACTCTACTACTGAGCCACCGCGCCTCCCATGACACTCGTAAGAAAAGAATACATACTCAGGGCACACCAACGCGGGAATGGAAATTTACCGGGTCCGGCAGCCTAAAAAAAACTTCATAATATACATGATATACATTGTATACTTTCCTAATAAAATTACGCTTATTTCTCATTCTTATTTTGTATCCCAATCATACTATTAAAACACATTATTTGTATCAATCCATCTTTGTTGATATTTTCTGACTACTTGCGCCAGTATTTTATAATCGTACTGTACACTTTAAAAACTTATTACAGAACAGAAAGTTGCAGGAAACACAAAATGATGTACACTGTACACACACAATTTTAAACCAAACAATATTAAATTAAAACGTAGGGTTAATATATTGTTAAAAAAAAGAAAAAAAGAAAAACAAATAAATTTACTTGAAATTCATTGAAATATGATTACAGAAATGTGAAAAAATAGACTTGATAACAAAATAGCCAATACTTAGTGTTTGAACAGGTACATGATTTCTACTTCTTGTCAAAGTCGCGCTTCTTTGAAGGTACTAGAAGTCGAGTAGATCGTTTAACGAATACTACTCATTTCATTAAGGAGATTATTTTAAAAATTGGAATTAGGTCGGATAGTCGTAAGCCTGGATTTTCGATAGTCTGCTATATTAGTTTATATAGAATGATAGCAGGCAAACCCATCCAATAATAACGAAACAGTAAGAATAATACAATAATTTACAGAACAGAACACACATACGTACGCAAATAAGCAGAACCTATACAGCCGTAACTGATTGGGGAAGCTAATTGGAAAGGGTGAGCTGAATTGAAACACAGGTTTAACTTAACTCGCTACCAAGTTAGTGCTGGTAGAAAAGTGGGTGGGACGAGGAGCCTTATTCTGTGCCTAACTAACTAACTAACTCTATGGCCTATGGAACCCGGAGGTTCAGTGCCGCGTTCACAAAAGCTCTCCACTGACTTCTATCCTTAGCTGATTGCATCCAGTTTCTACTTTGTATTCATATCTCTGCGAGATCCATCTTAATATTATCCTCCCATCTGCGCCTAGGTCTTCCTAATGGTCGTTTTCCTATGGGTCTACCAGTCAAGACTTTGAAAGCGTTTCTACTTTCTTCCATTCTAGCTACATGGCCTGCCCATCTAAGCCTCCTAGACTTGACGACCCTAACAATGTTGGGTAAACCGTATAAACTATGTAGTTCCTCGTTATGAAGCTTCCGCCATTCCCCATTCTCGTTCCTATTGGGTCCGAATATTCTTCTCAGGATCCTGTTCTCAAATACTTATTCTGTGCCTATCTTCGCAAAATTTGCGGGTCGTATCACAGTGTAACGCAAAAACTTAGAAACCTGGAAAAAAGTATATGTAGCAAGGAAGTTATAAAATAGAGAATCTGACCATCGTATCTTCATCCTATGAACTCAATGAAGCCAAAACAACCGAGCATCGTCTCAGCTGGCACGTGTGATTGGCTACTCTCGTTTCCGCCATGATTGCTTGCTCAAAACATTGCGATCTTAGTGGCGCGAAGCGGGCAGAGTGGGTGGCGAAACGGTGACGTATGGCTTCACGATTTTGTTTTATAGGCATATCCTCTATTTTAAAACATCCTTGATATGTAGGGCCTAACTGTTATGCAAACAAATTTTGCGTAGCGTTGAAGCAAACTGATACGGAAAGTGGCATCTGCCTCAGTTACAGCAACATCCTGCTACTTATATTTACACAGTTATTTATTCGTAGGGCAATAATCCTAGCACCAGGCGCGCACTCAGAAATTTTTGTTCGGAGTGGGTCCAATGGTACTAGACACTATGTTTATGTAGTAAGCCTATTGATCCGGATTTATGAGCTCTTCCGTGGTTAATCGGTTAGTATACACGCCTTTGACGTTGGAGACCCTGGTTCGATTCCCGGCTTTAATTCATGAGTTTCGGATCCCACATTAAAGTATAGGTCCATATCTCATATAGCCTCGCTGCTGAAAGGAGCGCTAAACTGAAAATAAAATAAAATGAAATCAAATCAAATTAATCGATCCTGTGTTAATGTGTTAAATAATCCTGTGTTATTTTGTACCCGAGAAGACGATTAAGTAATTGTTAAGTATTCCACTTATATTTTCAGAAAAAAAAAAAAAAACTAGATTGCTTTTATAAGGTAAATAAGGGTAGAGATAAAGTGAAAGATAAACTCTCTAGGCTATATCAACCATTACTCTGCTAAACAGATTTATTTATTTTTTTTTTATCAAGAAAGTATACAAATGTATAAGAATTAAGAAGTTGGGGAGGGGGGCGGAGGTACGGACTCGGTGGACCTCTCGCATGGGTGCGCCTCTACCTCTCATATAGACTCTTCTTAATTGAATCTACCATGTTGTTTACTTCCATCTTCCCAATTGTGATTTTTTTCTTTCTTTACAAAAGAACCCATTGCATAAACTTTCGCGTAATACTTTAATGGGGATTTTTTTTATAGGGATGGGCACGGGCGAGTTCGAGTGAGTTTTCTTTGAAACTTGACTCGGCTCGAAACAAACAACTATAAGCTCGACTCGAGAACTTGGCTCGAAAAATTTTCCAACTCGACTCGAATTTGGGTCGAGTTTCGAGTGGAGTCGAGCCAAATCCTATGTGTAGTTTTAAGTACTCTCTTGAAATGTCCTACATAAATAATACAATTATTATCAATGATACAACAATTACTACAACTTCTTCTTCTTCTTCTTCTTATTATTATTATAACGCCATATGTAAACATGAAAGATAAGCGGTTTGTATCTGAATATTAAAAACTAGTTGACTGCCGACCTCGGTAGTCGTGAAGTCTAGGAGGCAAGGCCATCGTTCACGAGGTTCTGGATTTGAGTTCCGAAGGAGCAAGTATTCGGATTCAAGCCAAACATTGTTAAAGTTACAGAGTGCCGGCCAAACATGTTCAAAACTGCTCGGCCAGATTTAGGATTGTCGGCCCCGGTGAGCCGAACTAAGCCATGGTTCACCCCAACCAAGCCGGCTCTAGTCGAGTCGATAGCTCATCTCAACGAAGCCGGCTCGAGCTGTTTGCTCGACATCACTACCCAGGTTGGGATTCTGCTTTGGCTCGACCGTGCAGTTCTCAGCCTTGATAGTAAGAACTACAGTATATACGTGTACTTATATTGGTGCTTACGGCATTCGAGGCTTGTCTCGTTATTGAGACGATACGAGATGCGAGTAGTGTCCTCTGTCGTGAGCAACACTAAAAGTATTCCACATTATGCTTATATTTCTCATGCCTTTCGCTTGCCAGTCTAATCAGGCCATGATTTCAGAACGAGTTGAAACGAGGTGAACGAGCGACCCATTTATCAAAGTCGCCTCGCCTCGAAACTCGACCTCAAAAACAGTGATTCGGCTCGGAACTCGACTCAAGAAAATTACCTTTGACTCGACTCGTGCTCATTCCTAATTTTCTGCATTTCAACCATAAAGTAATGTAATTTCATAGACATAGGTATTACCGTTCATATTTGTTCCCTGGTTCGAGTGTATATGTTAGAAAAGTTTGTATTTTCGTTGCTATACGACAGGGCCAGATTAAGGGGGACTTAAGGGTGCTCTAGCCCCGGGTCTCCAGGTGGATAGGGGCCTCCACTCTGATCAAAATCTCAATTGGCTATCTAAAAATAATCATGAAGATACAATCACCATCATAAAGTAGAATATGACTAAAAATATGAAACATATTCCCTTAACTTTCCTACTATAGCCTTTGGCGTGGGAGACCCGGGTTGGATTTCCAGTGGGAGCTCATGTGGTTTGGATTCCACGTTGATCAGTTAGTCCCGACTCATATAGCCTCGCTGCTGAAAGGGACGTTAAACTCAAAATCAACTTTCCTACTGTACCTTTACAGAAATTTGTTAGATGAAGTCAGCAGGAGTTACATATTTTTTCTAGCGCCGGGCCTATAGATGGATTAGTCCAGTCCTGCTATACAATAAAACTTTGATACCTTATTTTATACACTCGTGTCTATCTTAGTTGTAACCTCCCCAATATGTTCTAGTAAATTGACAGATTTAATGACTGTAGCTCTCTCTTTACCTTTCTAGGAAAAGAAATTAAAAAATACACAATCAATATAATATATAAAATGTATGTATGTGAGTCATGTATATTTCTAAGTTAATTAAGTTATAAACGAAATATCAGTTTGTAAAAGTAATTCAAATACATTTATTATTTTATAAAATAAAAGAACAGAAATATGATTTCAATGTGACGTTACATTAAGTTTTTTTTTTTTTTTTTTTTTTCAAGTATTATTTCTAACGAAAACACAGCCATTAAATCTCCTTGTTTAATTTCCGACAAGAGGCACAAAACATAATAGCATTTAATGGTGGTAGCGTTTACTGTTCCTGCAATGACACACAGAAAATGTGTTTGCCGAAGACTATAAGGATTAGAGAAAACCAAACAGCAAAACCCTACATGTTCAAAAAGAGGATGGCGGTGGTGGTTTCTTGCCGTTGATCCGCCAATTTTTTTTATGACACGTAATTATTCTAGGTGATAGCTTAGCCTTTAAAAAAGGATCATGAAAGGGGCTTTCGCTTTTCTTTTGTTTTACGTACATGAGTAATCCTAACCGTTTCTAGGGATTTACTTTACTTTAGATCTTAACGAGCAGGACCGAAAGCCACGGAATGTAAAGCGTCATGTCCTTCCAACAGATTCCTATATCTTTCTCTCATCGCACGAATACTAGCGCCAAACAGCGGCTTGAACCGTCATTAAAACCACAGTTTATCTGCCGTGTTTAATGGTGCCACAAAATACGGATACGGTGCGGTGCAGAACATGTACACGTATTTATTCTTTCTCTCTTCTTTGGTTATTTTCGTTTCACGTGAAGGCCTGTTTTGTTCCTCACATTATAAGATACAATACAAACAATCTTACAGAGGCAAAAAAATCCGCTTCATTAATTACGGTTTGTTCTCCAGTTATCTCTTTATCTGGCTACACTTTTTATAGCTATATACGGAGCTTTCATTTTATTTTATATTGTTATACGAGGAGAAAATTCTCAGGTAATAAGTTTGCCCTAGATGACTCCGTAATTACCTCACTGCGTACTGCTAGGAATAATTGCGTTTGGATGAAGCCTCAAAACATGACAGGACATTTTATACTTACAAAATATTTCTTATATGAGTATGAGTAAGTAACATATGTACGTAAGTTCTTATGTTAATTTGACAAAGGACCATCATTAATTCATATAATTCCCGCAAATACGGAAGATAATATAAACATGGTATGTGAGTTCTAGAATAGACTTGTCAATATGTCATTTTCTAATGCGTATCAAGTTAGACCAACCACCAACACTAAAACGACCGGAACATATCTCAAAATAATGGGCTATTTATGGGCTAATTAGTTGCTATAATCCCAATTATTCGGCTCCTAAAGTTTAGCGGGAAATCGGAGTCAAAATGGGCGAGTCTAGCTTGACATCAAGCTAGAACCTCCCATATCGTTAAAATGGTACGATCGAAAAAATTCAAACGCCAGAATTAAGGGCTATTTATGAACTAATTAGTTGCTCTAATCCCAATTTTTGGGCTCCTAAAGTTTAGCGGCAAATCGGAGTCAAAATGGGCGAGTCTAGCTTGACATCAAGTTAGAACCCCTTATACCGTTAGAGTTACATTGGTCCGATCGAAAAATTCAAACGCCAGAATTTTGAGCTATATATGGGCTAATTAGTTGTTCTAATGTCGATTTTGGTTCTTCTATGGTTAGCAAGGAATCTCATGGGGAGATTAGTATTAACTTTAAGAAACGTTGGATGATAATGATAATTTCAAAGTTGCAGTGAGAAAACATCGATGTTTATTAACTGAAAATTGATTTATTTGCTTTCTCTGCAAATGTAAATATATATATATATATATATATATATATATATATATATATATATATATATATATATATATATATATATCCATGACTCCTCTTTTCACGTGTTTATGATCATTATATTTGGAAGTAAGTAGTGCATATATAGAATTTATATAGTGTATCATATTATTTTTTAAAATAATTTTTGTGTTGAAATGCCTCTTCGCCGTTGCAGGTAGAGCGTTTACTTCTTGTGCGTATGATCCGTGGTTCGATCCCAGCTCGCGCCAAGTTGTCTTTAAGGTTGACAAACACCTCGTGCTTGGGTTTTATCAGGGTTTTCCCGTTTCCTCCCACTTTTCTTCATTCCACCATTTCATTCAATTCTTATTATCACCGTCTCCCTTAGCCTTGGTGAATTATCGTGGGACGTTAAACAAGATATTGCATTTCCTACCTGTGCCTCCAATATTTTTACACTTGTGGAGGCTTTACTTTTCCAACATACTTCATAAAAGTTATACGATTCAACAATACTTCATTGTAGGTTGATTTATTACGACCAGTTTTAATTTTTGTAAGAATAAATTATCTCGTTATGTATTATATGCAATTATTTACTGGTATACATTAATTACTATTATAATTTATGCATTTCTATGCAAATGACTTCTTAATACAATAGATACTAAGTTCTCAGTTCATGCTTTCAAATACAATCAAAGCTTTTCTGTATGTACAAAAAAAATATATAAAATACATGTAAAGAAAGATGCAAAAACAAGTTGTAAAAAAAAGGCAAAATGCAAGCTCCAAAACATCCAAATTGTCAAAAAAAAAAAAAAAAGTTAAATACAGTATGATAAGAACGTTTATAAATTTTCTATACAACGTTCGTAATTTTTATAATGTATGTGGAATGGATGTTTTATAATCATTTTTGTATACTTGTTTTATCAAACCAATGAAGAGGATATACAAGAAGCAAAGGTTCTTCGAATTTTATTGTACCTCTTCATTACCACAATAGAAATACAGAATTACGTAATCAGATACAAAGAAGGTAGTTCTAATTAGCCCATAAATAGCCCATAATTCTGGCGTTTGAATTTTTCCGATCGGACCATTGTAACTGTATGGGGAAGTTCTAGCTTGACGTCAAGCTAGACCCACCGATTTTGATTCCAATTTCTCGCTAAACAGTAGGAGCCCAAAAATTGGGATTAGAGCAACTAATTAGCCCATAAAGAGCTCTTAATTCTGGAGTTTGAATTTTTCCGATCGGACCATTGTAACCGTATGGGGGGTTCTAGCTTGATGTCAAGCTAGACTCGCCCATTTTGACTCCAATTTCCCATTAAACGTTAGGAGTCCAAAAATTGGGATTAGAGCAACTAATTAGCCCATAAATAGCCTATAATTCTGGCGTTTGAATTTTTCCGATCGGACCATTGTAACCATATGGGGGGTTCTCGCTTGATATCAAGCTAGTCTCGCCCATTTTGTCTCCGATTTCCCGCTAAACAGTAGAAGCCCAAAAATTGGGATTAGATCAACTAATTAGGCCATAAAGAGCTCTTAATTCTGGAGTTTGAATGTTTCCGATCGGACCATTGTAACTCTAACGGTATAGAAGGTTCTAACTTGATGTCAAGCTAGACTCGCCCATTTTGACTTCGATTTCTGGCTAAACATTAGGAGCCCAAAAATTGGGATTATAGCAACTAATTAGCCCATAAATAGCCCATAATTCTGGCGTTTGAATTTTTCAGACCGAACCATTGTAACCGTATGGGAGATTCTAGCTTGATGTCATGCTAGACTCGCCCATTTTGATTCCAATTTCCCATTAAACATTAGGAGCCAAAAAAATTGGGATTATAGCAACTAATTAGCCCATAAATAGCCCATTATTTTGAGATATGTTCCGGTCGTTTTAGTGTTGGTGGTTGGTCTAACTTGACACGCGTCATTTTCTGTGCAGTTTAAAAGTCGGACCGATTTGTCATTCATAACTAGGGTTACATCATATTTCTGTTACTTCATATCCTTTGGTGAAAGGTAAATCTTTCTAATAGGGAAACTCTGAGGTACAGTGATAATTTTAGGGGGCAGGGCTGCGTATTGGCTTTAATCATTGGTGGTTGCATTTGCGAAGAACGTTAACGTTGGGCTTGGAGTAGAGAGTTGCGAGGGGCAGAAGCGTAAGGCAGATGTGCTTGTACACGGCACTCTCTCGCGCATATGTGCCTCACAACATCATGTTGCCAAAATTCATTAAAATTTATTCAAAAATGTCGACAGAAAGGTATTCATAAAATAAGGATTTATGTTTAAAAAGAAATCGTTATGTAGAAAGTTATGCTCGTCGGGGTGAGGGGCGGCAAAACATTAAATCAAGCTCTGTCAGGAGTGATCCAGGAGGAATTTTCCCTCCCTTGCAATTGGGAATTTTTCCCTGGGGCAAATGTCTCATGTCAACAAAAGTTACCAGTACTTTCTCAGTATTGCTGTAACCCCTGTGTATTCAAATTTTCTCTGTAAAAAAACGTCTAAAATTACTGCTCTGTTGGAAGTTTACTTTCACTTCCTTCATCGGTAGAAAGATGATGACCCATGTTTTATTAGAGCTGAGCTAGAGCACCATGTACATCAGTTTTCAAAGTTCTTACTCGAAATGTCAGGATGATGGAACGAATTGCTTTGTGGCAGCTTCAGTTGTTTCGGTAATTTATAAATTTGTTACTTCCATAAAGCTTGTATAAGAAAAAAATGTAATCGATTCCTACGGTACTCGTTCGTTAATTATTAATGTGTATTTGAGTTATCCGTGGGGACGTAGTGGCTGGTGGTAGGAGATGTGTTGTAGTCGACCAATCTGAGGCGTTAGGCTGTTATGTGTATTTGAGTTATCCGTAGTGGCTGATAGCGGGTGTGGTGTAGCCAAGGACGCCGATCCTGGGGAAGGGTCTGGGGGCCCGGGCCCCCATACTTCATGTGGCCCCCCATATTGTACTCATAAATATACACGTGGGAGACCCGGGTTCGATTCCCGGCGGGAGCTCATGTGGTTCGGATTCCACGTTAATCAGTAGGTCCACGTCTCATATAGCCTCGCTGCTGAACGGGACGCTAGACTAAAATCAACTCAACTCATAAATATACAATATTTGGCATAATTTGAATGCAATTTGTCTTAAAATCCTCATATGCCTTCTTCATCTGGATAGGCCCCCAAATTACAGAGAAATCGGTGCCCTCAGGTGTAGCCGACCGAACTGAAGCGTTAGACTTTCGATCATGAAGCAGTACACGTTGGAATGTTCGAGTTTGCCGGAAGAGTATGGGGTTTTTGGCTTTCCTTGATATTACTGTGTTCGTGTCCCTGTCGAATCCGGAAGAAATTCAAAAGGATAGGAAAGAATTTGAAAATAATGGTAAAGTGCTTACTTTGGTGCGAGCAGATGTAACTCGTTAAATTCCGTGTTTGTTTGTGGTGGTCAACTTCATGAGGGTTATCTCGGGATTCTCCCATTTTCTTTCACACTTTCATTTCACCAATTCATTTATAATAATTCGCTTTCAATAATAATGAATCTTTAGCCTAAAAACATAACCGTGAGGCATTAAATTAGATTTCGTTTTTGAGTGAATGGTGAAGAAAGTTTAAAACAAATTTAAAACGTTGTTGGATAGTTAATAAAAGCATTTTGTAAACGAAGCAATGCATCATATAAGTTGTAGTTTAAGGTGAAGGAGAGATTCGTGACGGTGGGTCTAGTAGAAAATATATTCTTAGAGGTTTTTCTGAATGTCATTAATTATTTGCGGTACTTGGTCATATGTGTTGTGTATTGCTCAAAAACTACACTAATATGATTGAAGTTGCCTTCTATAGTCAAAGTAGAGGAGGATATGTTAGACTAATCTTTTTATATAACTTGAAAGAAAGTAGATGTAAAGCAGTGGCGTGTGCAGAATTTCATTAAGGGGAGACGTTCAAACTGTCAAGCTCTTATCCTTTCAGGAAGCGCATGATTTTTGTATCTATCTATCTATCTATCTATCTATCTATCTATCTATCTATCTATCTAAGGTTAATTTTCTCAAAATGTCTTGTTTAAGGGGGGTTTAAAATTCCATAAGTTCATCTTACGTACGCCACTAATGTAAAGGATATCGGTCGGTAGTTTTGTTTTTCATTTGGCTCATTGAAAATTTCGTCATTGAAAATTTCTAAGCTCCGGGAAATCTATATTCTCCGTATTATAGCATACAAGGCGAGATTTTGGATTATAATGGTGATGTTATTTTTCTGATTAATATGGATACTTCTCTCTGTAGGAAACAATCTTAAAGGACATCTATGCAACTTACTTGCGATGGGAATCCATAAGATCGTGATGCTTTCGAATAAACAATTCAATACTCTGGTGTGAAAGAAAATCATTGTTCGAAACTGATACGCTTATGTGATTGAAAATTATCTTGAAAAATTGTAAAAAGGAATAGGCCTATTAATTTCTTATGCGCCACTTTTAGCCTGGTCTTCCGTCAACCTGGAATTTTTATCATAATGGTTTGTATCTTAGATATATACCAAAATTTGAGCAGATTTTCCGTGAGTAAAATATTTAGTTTTGATCTTTACATTTCTGTTGTTGAATATTCTTGATGAAAGTGAGATCTGGTAAGTAATATGATTGTCTGAAGTTTGTTATAAAGACGCTGTTTCTGATAAAATTGACCAATTGTACTTTGTTTAGGCTACGTAAGCATTGATTTTCTTAATAGAAAAGAAAGGCAATCGACATACTGTAGTGATGAAGTTAATAGGAAGTGATCACATTGTTTCCTAGAGTTCAGATATATATTGTACACTATTTCGATATTTGTGTAATATTCGAGTAAGTTTTTGCAGGTGATCAGATCACATAAATAGCAAAATTTTCCACTAGCAAAGGTTTATGTAAGTAAATATACAAATTTTCATTTGCAGGAACGAATCTTAAAATAAATGAAGGACAGAAAATATAAGTTAAACTATTTTAGTGTTGAACACTTTAGCTACAGAGTATATAAATGCTTAAAATTCAAATGCATTTTCGTCTGATAATTTTGCAACAAATTCCAAATAGTTTGACACACAGCTACTGCGACATCCGTTAACCCTCTTTCAAATTTATAAAACATACAATTGCATTCTAGGAGATTTTAAAGAATATATTTGCAAGATTGTATAAACAACCACTGCTTAATTTAACCTTTTGTGCACATCCTATTTTATTTTTCAAATAATGGTATTGGCTGTACAACTTGATAACTGAACTCAACTTTTATTTCACCGAAAGGCAGCCCATATAATGATGTCCACATCATGTCTAATGTTTACCGTTTTATAAGCGTGAGAGTTGAGATGGGTTAGGTTGTTTAGAGTACTTCAGGCCAGATCCGCAACCAGCCACAGAGGTTTGGGGGGGCATGGATTTGTTAGTGGGGCCAAGTCATTAAAAATTCTCTTGCACATATCTAAATTGTGTTTTTTGTGTTGAGGTCTGAAGGGGCCATGAAAAGTTATGGGGGGCAGGCCCCCATAGCCCCTTCTAGTTGCGGGCCTGCTTCAGGCCCTGTTCTGTGAAACTGTTCCATGATACTCTTCTGAGAGATAGGAGTTGAGTTTCAACTTTCTATATTGTAACGAGAACTTGTAGAAATATGTACTGTATATGTTAATAAGGATAATGGTCTGTATCTTATGATATCATTTTCTGTGGTCTGTATCATATGGTATCACTTCCTCTTTTTGTGGTCAAACATATAGAAACTTATTCTTTCTCGATAGTTCCATATATAGCAGGAGAGGAAGCCATAATAGATGTATTTAAGTTCGTTTATAAAGAAGATTAATTATAAAAATAATAAGTTAAATGCAGAAAGTCCACTCATAATATAGTAGTTCAAATAAATTCGATTTCTTGTGTTACCGTATCATTTAAACAGTTGATATATGAAATATTTTAAAGTATTTTCATAATTTTAATATAACGAACTCAGGGTTATTATACTGTACAGTATAACCTAAAATGTTATAATATAGATCCAAATTGAAATAAAAACTTGATTTTCATTTATATTTTGTATTTCAAGCATTTTTTTTTAAATGCTGTGACTCACTATTCAACTATTCAAAATGCAGGATATTTCGATAATCCTTTGAGAGAGAATTTGTACATAGGGGCCGTCAACATATTACGTAATGCTATTTCTCACTCAGGGGACTCTCGGGATAGCTTTTCTGCTCTCATTTTTCCCAGGATACTTTGCGGTCGGTGACGTCACGTGGAGGTATCGCGGTATTTTTCAAAAGTGAAATTCTGCATAAACAATAACACTACTGTTTTAAGATGGGGGAAAGTTATTTTACTTGTGCAGTAGCTCATTCTAATAACATAGGAAGCAATACAAATGAAATAATGTTCCATGGATTCCCTAAAAATGATGAACTTCGAAGAAGATTGATGTATTGATTTCCCGCTGTAAATGAAAAAAAAAAAAAAAAAACTTTTAATGTGGATAATGCACGAATATGTTCTGCTCACGTTTCACCAGATCAAAGAGTTTGAAAAAACGAGCTTCTAAGTTTCCTGCAAAAGTAGTATTTAAGATCTGCTGTTCCTTCATTATTGATACCAAACTGGCATGGGGAAAAATAAACTAGACACTAGTTAAGTTGAAAAATAGGTGTGTAACAACAATAATTAATTTTACTTTTATGACATTTGTTTCTGAGGGCCTGAAGCTTAAGGAGTTTATGTACGTAAAGCGAAGTGCAAGGGGGTACCAACGAGAATATAAATGTATACTCTCATATATTCTTTAGTTTAAATGATATTTGTAAGTTTTGTTAGGTATCTGAAACATTATTCTAGCAAAGTGCTCAAAGCACACTTTGAGCAGAGCATTCATAGGAACCTATTACAAACCGAACCTAACCTAACTTTACCTAATCTAAACTAATCTAATCTTGTTTAACCGAACCGTACCTGTTACGTACAAATCACATTGATTTTATTCCTTCTCGAATGCCACATCGTGTGACAAAATCATTTGTTCTGATCAAAGTGCACTCTTACCATATTCTTATAATTGAAGGGCTGGGCGAGAGAGCGGGCTAAGCCACAGAAACTAAATTCCGATAAATCGAAGGGCAAAGTGTAGGACAAAGAACTGCAAATTTTCCCCTGTGAAGGTGGTTCTTTTATGTATGTATACCACTCTATAGATATCTGTGCAACTTATAACCTATAATACATAATGTAAAATGTGTTATATTGAGCAATAAACAAATATTAGTAATGTAAAGGAAATATTTTGCAGTCAGGATTTCTGACAATTTGGTTAATACACATTAAATACAACGGGTTAGGTTAGATTTCTAACCTGATCTAACTTAACCTAACCTAATCAAATTAGGGGTCAATGTTCCGTTAAGGGGGTCCAGTGTCTTTGACACTACTTCTTTCTATTGATTTTCCTTTGATTACATAATATAACGTTATATTAGGTTAGGTCAGGTTAGGTTAGGTTAGGTTAGCTTAGGTTAGGTCAGGTTAGCTTAAGAGGGTCCAGTGTAGTTTTGGACCCCCTTAACGGAACATGGACCAAATTAGGTTAGGTTAGATTCGGTTATATTAGGTTAGGGTAGATTAGATGTCTAACATCACCTAACCTATCCTAACACAACCTAACCTAATTTATTACATACCCGGAATCTCTGAAATTTTTAATAATGTTTGCTTTATGTATTTTACTACCTGAAATGTTCTTATTGAGAGGATTGGTTTAGGGAAAGTATTTGAACTCCTTCCACCCTTAGAATTCACGTTTCAATGAAAGTGCAACGACAAAAATCCATAATGCCACCTCTTCCCCACGCCCAAAGAGGATGAATTTGGTTTTAAACGGTATCGGAATGGTCACTATTCATTTCAGTGACCCTGAATATTATGGACTGGACACCAATTTCGGCTGTTTTTGATTATTTGTCACATCCTTCCTATCTCCTCTCATCTCGAGCGAAAAAATTATAAGATCCTAAGTTAGGCCTGCCTGCAGTAAAGTACCAAAAATCGTTAAAGTTGGTCGAGGAGAAGTTAGCAATCAAACATTGTTACAATGAATTGAAAATGCCCCCTCTTCCACTTAAAACGGAAGTTTTCAAAAACAATGGGACATGTTTTTCTTTAAGCTTAATGAGGAGTTTATATAGCAAGTTTCATCTTTCTAACTTGATAGGTTCGTAAGATACTGTAGTTTAGGTACAAATTTTGAACCCCTTCTACCCTTTAGGATTCACCCTTTAATCAGAGTAATAAGGGCCAGGTCAACTCATGTATGGTACTAAAAATTATAAAAATCGATCCAAAGCTCTAGAATGAATTAGCAAGTAAACATTATATTAATGTTTATTTATATAGATAATTAATCATTATTGACGGTATTTATATATTTATTACATTATATTGTCTCATCTGTGAGTAGAAAGAGCTCATTATTTGTATTTGGAAAGACAAGAATATCATAATTATGTTTTGAATCCAGTTTTACGAATAAAGCGCGAAGTGTAACAAGCAGGCAAGCGAAAAAAATCTTCACCGATACCTCCACATGACGTCACGGACAGGGAGCCAATCAGAACGCTAATCGCGAACTGGGGCTACCTGTTATTTTATATACCTTGGCTATTTCTGATCAATTTAACCCCCTCTCTCCCCCTTATCACACTTCGTAACGGAAGTCGGAACCTCTCGCCCCTTTGTTACGTAACAGTTTTTGATTTTTGTTTTTTTTTTCACCAATTTTGCTTCTTTTGTGGGTTATCACAACAAAAGAAATATGTTTAATGGTAGAACTTTCTATTACAAAATTCTTGTATTCGGAATATATTTGTAGTGCTTTTCGCCAACAAATCACAGTATTAGCAAATAGCTCTCTTCTGTTTCACATGCGAAACCCCTTACAAGAATAAAGTGGGGTAATTCAGATCTAAAGTTTTAAATAATATTCTCAGAAACAGCAATATGAGGGGAAACGCGAGGGCGTTTTCAAGCGGTGGTTACGATCACTAACAACTAACTCCAGAAAATCGTATGCAGTAAATGCAATGCTGCAATAGCCACGAAACGAAGTTTTATTGTATTATAATACACAAAGTGTTTGTCACCAGTCATGCTAGTGTCTAGTAGCGTCTTCGAATCCCTTCTGCATGATTCAATTTATATAGGCTATATGTTCGCAGTTGCCCTAAACAATAGAAATATTTATTTATTTTCTTTAAAAATGAATAAAATTATTTGTTTAAAAGACTGCATATAAACCTGAGAATAAAAATAAAAATTACAGCAAAGAAACATGCGTTACGTAACGAGTACGTAAACCTCTTCCTCCCCCTTGTCACACTTCGTAACGCAAGTCCGAACCCCCTCCCCCTTAACCGCGTTACGTAATATGTGGACGACCCAATACATACTTTTATTAGATAATGTAGAAATTACTGTTTAAGAAAACTTACAGAAAAAGCGAAAAAGAAGTGTGTTTATTATGCAAATATTAATGAAAGACGGACTTCTTCGTCTTCTGGGCGACCATACATTAATTCGTCGTTGAAGCAGATGATGCATCCTTGTTTGTGACCCAATTTTAAGGATTAGATATATGTTGACTTTAATCACAAAACATTTATCCAGAAAATCTATTTCATCATTCAGCATTAAAAAAACATTTTTCTCCTCAGTCAAAAATTAGAAAAAAAAAGTATAAGAGTAAATCTGGCTACGTCAGTAGAGATGCATAAATATTAGAAACGTCACCGTGTTTCTTCTGTAATAGCCCAATTTGTCGTGGGTTTTCAGGGTTAGCGATGTCAACAAACTGTCCCATAAAGAAACCTGCTCTCATTAATTATACTGTCCCTTCTTATTAGCTTTTCCTTTTTTTCTTTCTTTCTTTCTCTGGGTTTTACTTGATTTTGCGTATGCGCTTCGAGGACAGTGAAGACGACATGGCAGGGCGTCGTAGCCACGAGTGACAGCAAATGCGGACAGCTTGTCATCAGTTTGTTAAAACTTCTTTTCTATGTACTACGCACTCCATCTCAGCTATTAAAAGAAAGAACGAAAGAGGAGGGAGGGGGGAAATAAAAAAGAGGAAAAGATAGAAAATAGAATATATAATGAAGTTTTCTCTTCGCGAACGAGAAGAAGAAGAAAACGAAAGGGCAATGCGTGCTATTTTGTTTGCTTTTGACTCTTCTGAAACAAAACGACAAGCCCTTTTGTCTTCTTTTCATTTATTTGATTTTTGCGAAAAACTAGTTTGTTTCTATTTGTGTGTTCATTTTGGGTTTTCTTCGTGTGTTTCTGTTCTCTTACTCTTTCTATATATTGGAGAAACTTCGAAGACATTTTCGCTTTTTATTTTGTGTGAAGAATTCAATTTCATTTGCACCTCTTTTCCATTCTCTAGTTCCTGTCTTCTTCTTTTTATATTATTTTCTTCTTGTTATTTTCCTTTTCATACCCTCTTCAGTCCAAATATGTTTGTTCTTTTCCTTTTCTCTTTTTCTTCTTTTAGTTTCATTTTCTTCTCTTATTCTACTTTTGTATTTCCTCTTGTTCTTTTTTTCTTTATTTCTATTTTGTACTCTCTCGCCGCTTCTTATACACTTGAATCTATCATCACTCTTGTTAGAACTTTGCCTCTATTACAGCCCACAAATACAATCTGCTGACGTTGTTACAACCTTCCAAATCTTTTTATTTCCTTTGTGTATAGATATATTTTTCTCTGAATCTCTCTCTCTTGTAGTTTTGTTGCTGTGTGAGCGTTTGATTTTTGCCAACATATGGTGTTGGTGTGTGTGAAGTGTTCTTCAAAACTGAGGGGAAAAAAGAAAAAGAGGCGTCAAATTCTTTAGCCAATATGTTCCTATGATTTTTTTCTTTTTATTCCTCCATCAACTCACCGTAATAATAATGCAGTAACGAAATGATTGGCATTGTACTGTACTGAAGATAGGGTTGTCAATTGACCGGTTTTACAGCGGCATGACCGGAAATGTTGTTGTTATTTTGATTAAAGCCAGTGACCGGTACAAACTTCTTACCAACCCTTTCATGACCGTCTTTGTTCAAATTTGTATCTAGTTCAAAGTATAGATTTAAAAAGTAACTTTCATTCCGTAAATTCAAAACTGTCACCTTTAAACCATCTATTAACAATTAATGTATTTTGTTTATCTGTTTAGATAATTTTAAAAAGATGACAGAAATTGTATCAGGGAAAATGTGAAATTTACATGTAAGGAATTTTATAGCTACATTTATTGAAAGTGAAAAAGGACTTCTTAAAAATATTTCCTGTAGTTGAAATATAAGCTTAAGGAATAAATTTCATTTTCCAAATCCAAAATTGCCACGTAAAGATTAATATACATTTGTTCGTCTGTTTCGATAATTTTAAAGAAGTGGCAGTTAGTGGAAAATAAAAATAAAATGATCAATGCCGATTTCAGTTTCTCATTTATAGCACAATGTATCTATTAAGCTTATTAGTGAATGTACTAAGGATATGCAGAATACAGGTGCTAATGCACTTTTGTTCACAATAGTACATTTCCTTCCCATGGATGGGTCCGAACAGAGATACTTCACACTTAAAACTGTTAGACCTATATTATAGGGAATTTTGAAGGGGTAACGTTTTCTTTCTGCGTTGGCAACTCTTGAAGAGCATGAGTTTGTGTTTATGAGCTTTTAACATGACAAGAATTTCAATACAGAAAATGAATTACTTTGAATGTATTATATATATTACGAACGCTACAGGAACACTTATTTCCAGGACCCGGATCTTGTTGACAAGTCAACTTTTTTCTGTTACGCATAGGACAAGGCAACTTCAAATAAAAACGTTATCCTTCAACTCAAGGTTCTAAAAATATATTGTTTTAGGGTCAACTTTTGGTCATTTTTTGCCGTTTTGAAGTTTCAGGTCATATTTTAAGGTAACCTTCAGGTCACTTACGGTCATTTTAGTCTTTTCCTTCTACATAAGGAAATCTTAAAATGAACACTGTTTACGGATTTGTAAAATACGAAGTTATCTCTTTTCCTGCTTCCTGACTATTGGAGTGGAAAAACTGCTTTCCTGAAAATATAATGAACACTAAGCTTTAGGTAGTTGAGTAGAGGTAGTAGTTCGTAGGTGGCCAAACAGATAGTTTTGGGTTGTTGATTGACCACAAAGGATGTGATCACGTGAATAACTAAAAATGGATTAGAAGACGTACAAAGATTTTAAACAGGGTTTTTATCTATTATTCTCATGTAGACAGTCTACACTTACAAACATCTATTCTTTAAGTATACTTCCTAGTTTAAATTCGGAAGTGAATTGACGCTTTCAGTACGTACAATGCCGTACAATGGGCTGATCAACAGACTGCAACTAACTGAAACAAAACTTTTGAAAATGAATAAGAAATGGTAATTAAAATCCAATAGATACACAAAAAATGTCAATGTTTAACGAAATAAACGTTTTAAAAAAACGCAAGTTTTAGGGTCAACTTTTGTGAATTTTAGGGTCATTTCTCAGGAATTTTAGTGTCACTTTGTGGATCACGTTTTAGAAAATTTTAGGTCAACAAAATCCGGGCCCTACTTATTTCTCTCCTTATGAGTCTATTATGCTCTCTGTAAGATTTTAAAAGTAAAGTACACTGACACATTACAATTATTGATATCAGTGGCGTAGGTAGAATTTCATCAAGAGGGTTTAAGCACTCAATTTCCTACCTTTCCAGGATAAGTGTGATTTTATATATATATATATATATATATATATATATATATATATATATATATATATATATATATATATATATATATATATATATATTATATATATATATATATATATACCTGTACAGTCAGAAACAATATTAAGTATAGGTTGGAGGTATAAGAAATGATCATATATATATCAATCAAAATTTTTCTTATACGTCTTCTCTTATACAGAAGACAGGCCCATATCCAGGGGGTCTAGGGGGCCTGCCCCTCTAAATTTTTACTGGCCCCCTCTAAAATTTTCACAATAGACTTGCAAATGAACTATAATATTTTTGGATCTCGCCCCCCTAACAATCACTGGCCTCCCTACATTTTTGAGCTGGCTACGGGCCTGTCCGGAGAACTACATATAGTGTAGCCAAACCCAAAATATCAGTTAACTCAGTATGATGGGCTTATTTCGATAAAATACGAAAACTCGATTAAGGGCCGTTAAAAACTTTTATGGCCCCTGATCCAAAATCCAATATATTTCAGTCAAAAATGTTCTTGTACGCATTATATCTGGAGAACTACATACAGTGTATCGAAACCCAAAATATCACTTAACTCAGCATGATGTCCTTATTCCGTAGAAAATACGAAAACTCGATTTAGGGACCGTTCAAAAATTTTGTGACTCCTGATCCAAAACCTAGTTATTGGCCAAGATCGCAATTTTTTGATGCATTTTTTGATCATCCCTAAAATTCTTATTTTACAATAATATTTTTTGTCAAGGGTGGGGGTTAAACTCCGAAACCCCCTTGCATACGTCACTGATTGTCCTAATCGTTAAATGATAGGGAGCAGAAGTTGGGGGCGGATCCAGGGGGGAGATCGGGGCGATTGCCCCCCCCAAGAAGTTGAAACTTTCTTATTTTATATGTAAATTAAACCCATCCCAGAGTTTGGAGCTCTTAAAAGTATCTCTAAGTAGCAGTATTAAAACCCACCGCCCCCCCCGGATCCGCCCCTGGCAGAAGTGAATTCAGATAGTACGGGTTAAGAGCCTTAACATGAGCTATAAACACTTTCCGTTGCATATCTACCATCTATGAAATTTTCCGTAATAGCAGAATAGTTCAAAGTAAAATACGTTAATGAAGTACTGTACTATCGGTATACCAATGTTCTAATTTATATGGGTTATGGGTCAACAGGACGTAACCTACTGCGACCCCCCACCCACTATGACCCATTATGACCCTCCAACTCACTCTGCTCAGAATATAATTCAACAAGGAAACAATTATATAATGATAATTCAATTGAAATTCATCGAAATATGACCCATGACAAACACGTTACCATTTTATATCATAAAGGTCAGATCCACCGTTATTCTAACAGAGCGGTGCTTACGTGGTTGAGCGTAGAAAATTCAAACTCCGATTAGTGATAATTTCACAGCCTTATTTTATTACAAGTGTAAACTCTTTTAATCAGTGGAGAGGAGGGCGTGAATAATGGGTTAGGGTTGATGACAATGGGTTTTGGTGGGTGGTGGGTCATGGTGCGTGGTGGGTCAGAGTGGTCATGGGTAGTGGATCAGGGTGAGCCATGGTGGTTTGTGGATCAGAGTGGGTCACGGTGGATCGTGTGTCACGATGGGTGGTGGGTCAGTGGATCAAGTTTTCATTGACTCATGCCATGTCTCGAAAACACCAGAAGGAAATCAAATAATAATATAATAAATTACAACGTTAATGTTAGAGTTGCCCATTATAAGGGACGAGATGAGAAATAAAATTTTCTGGACTCGTCTCGTGAATATTGTAGAAATCTAGTCTCGATTCTAGAAAAGATTTTATCGTCTTGTCTCAAACCTTTTCTTCTGTTGTTTTGTAAATTTATGTTTCCTGTCTTAATTTCAACTAGACAGAGTCGGATTTCCGACTAGGCAAACAAAACAAAATGACCAGAGTCGCAGAACTTTGCTCACAAAAGGCAATTTAAATGAGGATTACTCTATTTGAATTAGAATTAAAAAAAAAAAAAAAACATCGCTTATCCAAACCCTCATTGTTAGTTTAGTGGCTAGCGTTCGTGATTTTGGTGTACGTGGTCCAATGTTCGACTTTCGGGCATCCAAATACTGTCTCGTTTAGAAACAATCCACTGAAATCCAAGGGAAATCTCGTGCATATTTCCATTACCTTTAAACTTTCTATTGTCAATATGAATGTGTCGGGACAGAGATTGGGACTCACGGGACATCTGTGGGCATGTTATGCTATGTGTGGCTTAGTTCATTATATCACTTTACAAGCGTTTATTAGCCAAATTACCAAAACTATTATTTCGTTTGTTGTTACTGAATTATTTATTTACAAAAGAAAAATCTCCAATATTATGACACAGTCCGGTAGCCAGCCCAAAAATGTAGGGGAGGGGGCTCGGCTGAAGTTAGGGAGGGCCCGGTCCAACCATATTATAGTTCATTTGCACGCCTGCCGTGAAAATTTTAGGAGGGACGGGCTCCCCTAGACCCCCCTTGATATGGACCTGTTATGACATTAGCGTTTAAAGAAGAAATGTCCAAAGATAAAGCATATTCCTGACCATAGATCTCATTGAGATTACTAATATATTGGTGGGGGTAAATCCTCAGGTGCAATTTTTGAGAATGTTTTTTTTTTTTTAACTAAAAATTGATGCTTTACGATGACCACGCCATCTACATATTAAGATGCATCTAATAGGTACTGAAACATAACTTCATCAAGCTTCTCATTATGATACAACGTAATACACAATGTGGTTTAATGAGATCGACTTATATTTAAGACGATGATAAAGAGGCTAAGTCAGTAGGTAACTACAATATTTTTCTATTCCTTTCAAGGTTAGCTCTACAGCATTGTGTGCTCATCAGACGCTAGATGCAGTGTTGCCAGACCAGCCAGTTGGAAAAGCAGGAGATTCGAAGACAAAAAAACAGGAGAAAGCAGTAGACACATACAGTGGTGGCATTTGAATGTAAATCCGGGGGGGAGGCAATAACATTTGCCATTACTAAGGGGGCAGTAGTCAAAACAAGCAGTCCAGAATTCATTTCCGATGAACTACGTTGAGCAAATGAAAGGAAAAGTTACGATTTATATTAATATTATTTGATACACACATGTGCGAAGTAAACCATAGTGAAAGAGCAAAGTGGAGTGGGAAAATGTCTTTTCATGCACGTATCGATAACGTAACTGTGTTGTGCAGTTACACGTGATCATGACGTAAGACGATTTCTTGCTGACGATCGTGGAGAAACGATCTAAGCCACTCTTCCAACCCAAGTCCCAATCTAAACAACACTCACTTGTAAATCTTCCAGAAAGTCATAAAAACGCTAAACATAATGCATATAGAAGATGACGTACGGTTGTATTGTATGGATCCATATTATATACAGCAAAGCTCTATAAGTATATGCTCTGCAGAGCTTTGTGTATTATAACAGAGAAATTTCGTCTTTTTTATATGAGGAAACATTGAAAACTCAATATTAATAATAATATATTTCTTTAACTTCTCGAAGTAAGGAAAAAGCAGGAGATTGTTCACTTTTCATTTTCTTTCGCAGTAGATCAGTAGAACGTAGAAAAAACAGGAGATCTCCTGCAAAATCAGTAGATCTGGCAACTCTGGCTAGATGTTTCCGTTGGCTTCGCTTGTGGTAGGTTTCAGCGTTATCACATTCAGCCTGCTTTGCGTTGTTGAGAAGTAAAGATGGCCGAGCGTGAAGCTTGATGAAGCAAGTTGCATCCTGCAATTTGTAATAAACGCACAGGTCGATTGTCGGAAGCCGTTCTTGTGTTGCATGACAATACGCGTCCACACACCGCCAACCGCAAAGCTCAATGTCTTCAATACATATTGACTTACCCGCGTGGATAAGTATCAACGAATGTATATATCAATGAATAAATGACAATGACCTGAACAAAATGGCATGCTTGGGAATAATTCCTTATGCGTATTTTTTGAGGAAATCGAAGAAAACGATTTTTTAGGGCGCTAAATTATATGTTGTTCATTACTAATAATTTATTTTTTTTACTTTCCTGGATCAGATTACTTATTTATAAACTGTATATGTTAAAATACAATAAAATAAAAGTTACGCTGTTAAGCAGCGTGTTGGATGTGTTCGTCCTAGCAGAGTCATTTAAGATTTTGCTTGGGACGGAGGAACCCTAGATATTAGTAGATTTTCACGTTTTTTCATTGGAATATTATTATCTTATGGATTTAAAATGTATACTTCAAATGCCAAACTCAGAAAGAGGACCAATTGTCTCCCCCTGGAGCCTCAAACGACGCACCTGGTTTGTCCTTTTCTCCTAACACAGTATCATTTGCGAGGGCACGGGGCAATTGCTCTTCTGAATTTTGGAAATACGTAATTTTTAGTCAACTATATACTAACGAAAAACTTGAAATTCTTATTTCCCACCCCAAGCAAAAACTGAAATAATGCTGCTGCCCTAACGGTGACACACATACATACTCAAACACCCCTAACATTAATATATATACTCCCAATAGTCTCACAAATACTCCTAATATAAATACTTCTTAGTATCACACATATTCATAACAGTGTCACACATTCTACTAAGTGTGTCACACATACTACTAACTGTGTCACAAATACTCCTAATGTGACGATGTGCAGACTCTTTTTAATTATTTAGCTCGTTTTATTCCACCATAATATAGAGATCTGCTCACGCTGATTCTGTAGCGGATGTCACAAAGAATTATAATTGAATTACACCATGATTTTCATGGGAAAAGTGGTTTAATCTAGGGGAATGACAACATTATTTATAAAAAGTAAGTTTATTACATAGCTAAAATGGTAATATATAACAACACTTGATTTAGTGATTCAACAAAAGTAATGGAATATCTGATAGTACATGGACAGCTAGGTGCATTAATATATATATATTGATTGACAGGCTAGAGATTGAAATATTTAAGTTAGAAGAAACGGAAGATGAAATACAAGTATGTGACAACAGTTCTTAACCTTGAAAGTTTTATGGTAGGTACACAATTCATTTTGAAGTACCGCATGACATCTCTAAACTTGAATTTTATGATGCAACAAGGAATTATACATACCTTATGGTAGTATTCTTGTAACTCTTAGAAACTTTGACGATGATTCTGTCTGGTCACAACCGACGTCTCGAACCTCAGCACCTTTGCACCGGAACAAGTGATCTCCCGTTCGAGACCTTGAGGTTCTTTTATATTATTCTCGAGGGTCACACCCAAGCCTCACATCCGTCAGTACATCCGTTTTATCATCTCCACAAATATGGAAACTTATTGCTCTTTTGCATTTTGATTGGCTCTTAGAGACTGCCGCACCCAAAATACGTGGCGCGACACACATGTACATACGTGTACTGTCACAGCCGGAAGAATTCAATAGCGTGATCTCTAGACTTATCTATAGATTCATATCTATATAACCAATTTCAACATATTAATGCGGTGTCACGTTGCCAAAATCATGATTATGTATCCTGTAGGATGACTATGAGTAATCTTCGACATGTAAACTTCCTACAAAATTGCGCAGCAAAAGCAACATTAGTCACTTTCAGAAAGTTTTACTATTTCCTGTTTCTGTTGCTAGCTTGTAGCAAGTCAAGAGAGAGAAAATGTCTTTTATAATGCATATTAATCCAAAATAGCCTTCTCAATTCCTTCAATAAAGAGCAATGTAACCATATTTTTTAACTCAGCGTCACATTCCCACTGCTTCATAATTTTCGACCTCGAAAATCATCAAGAAGCGAGCGGTGAAGCTGGAATACAGATATCCTTACTTTTCGAGTGCCCCTCGTAAAAAAAAAAAAAAAATAAATAAAATAAAATAAAATAAAGTTGTTTGAAAAAAAAATTTTTGCCAAGTGAAGGATATTATATGTCATGGATATAAGTATGAGCCTGTTGTCTACATAGTCGCATTTCACCTTTTCTGTACAATAATTAAAGAACGTGTACAACAAGAATGGTGTCTTTGTTCCTTCATTAACACAGCTAAATGCAAATATAGGTGATTATGAATGAGTAACTTCAACTAACAAGAATATTTTAGTTTGACACATCATATAACATTACCGATGTACAAAATCAAAGTAAAGATGAACAACATTTCAATGTGCTAAAATTTGCAAGAAGTCATTTGAATGAAATATTACACTAAAGTTGAAAAGTCAATGACATATTGAACATGCTACATTAAGAGAAAAAGTCAATTTCTCAATTATCATAAATGCTACGATTGCAAGAATGCAACAGGAGAACAACCTACATAATGTTCATTAACAACTAACAGTTCTCAGTTCTAAAGATTCATTAATTAAAAAAAAATCTTGCATAAAAACCTTAACGAGAACATCCATATTTTATCGGAATTGTAATATATGCAAAAAGGACAGAGAATAAAGTAATGACAGAGAGTGAATTAGACTACTGGACAATAACAGAGAACCGTTCGGTTTATCATTCTAACGGTGATTTTGTAATGTTCAGCACACTATCTTAGATTCAATTCAGTTTCTTTAGTACAGTAGATTCACTAATGGCAAATTCTGAACTTTAATAAAAGTAAGTATTAATATACGGTTACGTACGTTAAATACTACAATCTAGTGAGATGTGTACCATCTCATATTCAACGAAATAGGGTCCCATTAGAAATTTAACACTACACAAGTAAGTAAGAAATAGTATTGTTATAATTAGTAACAAGGTAATATACTAAGGAGCACAATAGTTTGCATTATTTCATTACATTACACACATATTTTAATTTCAATATTGTGCTTATGAAGTGATTGAATGAAATAAGAGAACATAAACCATTGATTAAGAGATTGGCACCTAAGATGAATGGAAAAGAAGATATGCCAATACATAATTTGTGGTAATTACATATCAAGACAGCCGTGTTTCGTTGTTTACAAAGATAAATGAATGATTACAACTTAGTCACCTCAAATAATTGGTAATGAGTAATTAGTAACGTAAACTATTAATGGGGTTTAAATAGAGATCTCTACAGTTACATAGCTCGTAGAGATTTGGTTACATAAGGATTCGAGATATCAACAAGGGTTGAATTACTATTATTGACTACCATTGATTTGTTAATTTATTATAATGAATTTCCAATATTTAAGTTCATGTAGATTCAAGGGGGGACTACCGTCAAACTGTTGATATTATGATCTTAAATTTTAATTTATCTCTTTACTATAGGTTATATTATTTTAAGCGTGACAAAACAAACAAATAATAGTTCAATATTGAATTTACTCGTAGCCGTTGCCTTGAGTCTACATGTCATGAATTTTTAAAATTTATTGGAACCCTGTTTTGTTTTAAGTAATTCTCCAAAATATTGAATAATCCTCTCTTTCCCTTCTCCTCTTTTGTGCGTTTTAAAAGTTTACAGATGTATTCAAAAGGAGCGAGGAAGGAAAAGGATCCCTTGTTGTTTATTAGTCGGGGACTTCGGAGAATCGAACCAATACTTAGTTAGATTTGGAACCTCCACACCTAGTGGTTCTTGCTTCCGCTAGAGGTTGTGGGCGTTTATCAGGTATACCGAATTTAGCCAATTAGAGAATTTTAATCATTCACATTTTATTAACTTCTCGCTGGCATTAAAGTATATTGCCACAGGCGATCATTCGCAATCTTAGATTAGGTAAAACCGCAGGCATTTCCTGTTTACTGTCTACAATTTGCATAGACAGGAAGCGTGTGCCAATTCAGCTAGGAAAACGTTTACAAAATTTCCAACTGAATAAGAAGTAATGCTATATTCCTTTTTGTTTTTACTGTTGGAACCCACAAGAATCAGGGGCTTAATTGTGAGTGTTATTGAGTGTTCATAATTCACAAATAAAGTGTCGGGTTGGATACTCCTTATTCGAGTTAATGTTCTAAGGATGACGCCATACATCATATAAGGAAAGTAATAGGTGTCTCAATTCTTTTTGGTCTATTAATTATTTCCAGTAGCGGATGGGTGGATGCCGGATATTTTGTATTATGCAAAGCTTGTGACCACGTAGTCAAACGTTGGTAATTCGCGGATTGACATGCACATCGTAGTTACTCTTATTCTTGAGAGTCGCGAAGTGATTGTAATGTAGGTGTTTTTGTGAGTGTTGTTTAAGTAAGAAATGCATATTGAATGCAAGTACAACAATTCTTACTAAAATATAAAAGTGCGTTTAATACTACGGGTAGTTAGGGATTTAAATCATTTTGGAAATATTATAATCGCGTCGGCGTGATTTACTTCAGCATCCTACCTATGGATTACCATGGGAAAAGTGTCCAGTGGTAAGTAGAAACTTAGAAACTATATTCTGACAGTATAATACTCTAACACTTGAATGTAATGCCACGTTTTGAATTAAATACACCACTATACACCATTAAAGACAATTACTTCCTGAAGTTGTAGTCTGATGTCCGAAGTACAGTAAGGGTTTCCAAATTATTTCCAATTTTACAAATTACAAATTTTACTCTTCTTAGGCATTCTTCCATTTTTCAAGGAACAGAACTCACACTCAGAAGTCAATTAGATCTATGAAAATAGAATAGAACACGATTAATTTATAATTTACCATTTTCAATTAAAAGATTTAAATAACTAAATAACTTCTCCATTTAACTAAAAGACTGATATGATACACCATTTTATAAGCAGAATTTCCTAACGCAATGTTGATAAAAATTATATACATATATTAAGTAGTAAAAAAATGAACTTATAGTAAGGAAACAAAATTAAAAGAAAAAGTATTTAGAGTAAAGAAAAATAAAATTCTTTGCAATAGTTCAAGTAAACTGGCTACTGGGAAACTGGCTTGCTGCACGGGCAGATCTGTTGCTTCTTTTGCCAGGGGACATACTTCGGAGCGCAAAGCCTGCGTAAGCGCGGCGTTCTGAGCAAGAGTTTTTCTGCAATATTTGCAACTTGCTTCCCCCGATTTTACAATATAACAAACATGAAATTTTGGTGGGGATTTCCTAGGTTTGAAAAGGGGGAACCAATGGAAAGACATTTCGAATTACTTATAAATTTTTGTTCTCACTAATCGAAAGAAAAAAATAATGGGGGGAGGTATTTCACTATAAGCAATATAATCAGATCACTAATTGCCATTATAATCCACAATAACACAATTGCAGTAATGCGACAACTTACATAATTCACTTAAATTAACATGCACTATGAGCATAATACCAAAACATAACATAAGGCATAGAATAGAAAAGAAAAGATGTCATAGCAGCACCACAAAATTTTTCGTCCCGAAAAATGAAAAAGAAAGAAGAAAAGCTTTGGACGAGCCCCCATTTGTGACGATGTGCAGACTCTTTTTAATTATTTAGCTCGTTTTATTCCACCATAATATAGAGATCTGCTCACGCTGATTCTGTAGCGGATGTCACAAAGAATTATAATTGAATTACACCATGATTTTCATGGGAAAAGTGGTTTAATCTAGGGGAATGACAACATTATTTATAAAAAGTAAGTTTATTACATAGCTAAAATGGTAATATATAACAACACTTGATTTAGTGATTCAACAAAAGTAATGGAATATCTGATAGTACATGGACAGCTAGGTGCATTAATATATATATATTGATTGACAGGCTAGAGATTGAAATATTTAAGTTAGAAGAAACGGAAGATGAAATACAAGTATGTGACAACAGTTCTTAACCTTGAAAGTTTTATGGTAGGTACACAATTCATTTTGAAGTACCGCATGACATCTCTAAACTTGAATTTTATGATGCAACAAGGAATTATACATACCTTATGGTAGTATTCTTGTAACTCTTAGAAACTTTGACGATGATTCTGTCTGGTCACAACCGACGTCTCGAACCTCAGCACCTTTGCACCGGAACAAGTGATCTCCCGTTCGAGACCTTGAGGTTCTTTTATATTATTCTCGAGGGTCACACCCAAGCCTCACATCCGTCAGTACATCCGTTTTATCATCTCCACAAATATGGAAACTTATTGCTCTTTTGCATTTTGATTGGCTCTTAGAGACTGCCGCACCCAAAATACGTGGCGCGACACACATGTACATACGTGTACTGTCACAGCCGGAAGAATTCAATAGCGTGATCTCTAGACTTATCTATAGATTCATATCTATATAACCAATTTCAACATATTAATGCGGTGTCACGTTGCCAAAATCATGATTATGTATCCTGTAGGATGACTATGAGTAATCTTCGACATGTAAACTTCCTACAAAATTGCGCAGCAAAAGCAACATTAGTCACTTTCAGAAAGTTTTACTATTTCCTGTTTCTGTTGCTAGCTTGTAGCAAGTCAAGAGAGAGAAAATGTCTTTTATAATGCATATTAATCCAAAATAGCCTTCTCAATTCCTTCAATAAAGAGCAATGTAACCATATTTTTTAACTCAGCGTCACACTAACAGTGTCGCACATACTTCTAATAGTGTTACATAACCCTGACAGTGTCACAAATACTTCTAACAGTGTCACAAATACTCCTAACAGTGTCAGAGGTACTCCTAATAGTGTCACAAATACTCCTAACAGTGTCAGAGGTACTCCTAATAGTGTCACATAGTCCTAACAGTGTCACAAATACTTCTAACTGTCAGATACTCCTAACAGTGTCACACATTCTACTAACTGTGTCACACATACTACTAACTGTGTCACAACTACTCCTAACAGTGTCACAGATACTCCTAATAGTGTCACATAGTGCTAACAGTGTCACAAATACTTCTAACAGTGTCACAGATACTCCTAACAGTGTCACCCATTCTGCTTTTTGTAAGAAATGTTGTGAAGCGTAACTAAGATCTTAAGTAAATATTGATTTCCTAGCTTTATTATTTTCGTACGAGATAGCATGATTCGTGATTTATTCATCTTAGAATGCCAAGTATATAAAGAAAGCCTGACGGTGTATGTGCGTGTGGATAAAGAACGTAGGAACATGACTTCAAAATCTTGAAAAACTAATTGTTCCTGCCTTTCTACTCCCCCTTTTTCAACTCTACATTTTGTGTATTCATGCTCTGTAGACAATTAAGCATACAACAAAAAGCGCGACACGATACTGTAAATGAAGTGTTGTCGTGTTGATGATAGCATGAGGGCTTTTGAAATATTGATCTCATATATCCAGTAACTTTTGGTACAGGGGATGCTATATTCTTTCAAGTTCTATTTGTTGTCATATTTCTAGCACCCAGAAAACAATGTATAAAATAGATTTAAAGTACTTATATGTGACATATGATTCAATGCTATGTGTACATAACCCATTTTTTACTTTCGAGGGACGATAGGAGAGAAAAAAATGTGGTAATCATTGTTCGTAGGTTTCCTTACCAAAATTTCCCTGAACTGACTTAAAATTTTCCCTTTTTTTAAAAATCAAATTTCCTCTAGTTTGTTCGTCGACAGCGTCACAAACTGTCGTATCTCAGTTTTCTAAACTTTTCAGGAGAGCGATTTTTAGGTTTTCACACAACTTTGAACAGCCATAACTCAAAATCTATTTTACCGAAAGGAGAGAAAATTTACCAAGTTATAACTTAAATCATAAGAAATCAGTGTAGAAAGTTTTATGGAATTTGCCTGTAAAAGCTTGTGGAAAATTTGGCGGGAAAAAATACGACAGTTTGTGACAATGGTAATCCTCTCTTGTATGAAAGATACGACGCATATTTTTTATACTGAGAACTACATTAATAGATGAACAATCGGAATATATTGCACTTTTATTGAAAAACTTCGTGTTTATTACACAAAATAATTTAACAAATGCTTCCTGAGATTCTTGAGGGTAAAACGAAATTCCTGAGAACACACGAGAAACACAATATTAAGAGCATACTAACCATAACATAAAATAATGCTATCAAGTTGTCATTGCCAGAATATAAAAACTTGCAAAGTACGGTAATTTTCAAATTGCATGCTTTGATATTGAACTTGAGAAGGATGGCTAATGTGGTAAGTTTCTGTAGAATTGAACATGTATAGGGTTTCGAATGATTGGAGTTGGGCCCGGACACTATGATAACGAGTCCTCGTAGGCGTCGGAGACCCGAGGTCGATTCCCGGCGGGAGCTCATGTGGTTCGGATTCCACGTTAATCAGTAGGTCCACGTCTCATATAGCCTCGCTACTGAAAGGGACGTTAAAAATCAATCAATCAATCAAAACGAGTCTTCGTACTTCTCTGGGTGCTGTAAATTCCAGCGAGTAGATTGTGCGGGGGCTTCGCCTTGCAGCAGTAGCTGTAGGTTAGATGTGTCTCTCCGCATGTGGAGTATTTTGGAGATTGTTGATTTTGGCACAACCTAGTTTCATGTCGGTTGCCACAATATCCAAATTGCGATTGATTAGTACAACTGTTTGTGGAATGAGAGTTACAGGACTGACATCTCTCGCACTTAAGAGGCACTGACCCAGGACTTACAGAAGACTCGATTCTATGGATTTTGTTATGAATAGGTGCACCGTCTGCCAATAGATAATCGATAGCAGGCCCGTATCCAGGGGTGTCTAGGGTGGGCCGGCCCCCCTAAATTTTTGCTGGCCCGCTAAAATTTTCACGGTAGGCTTGCAAATGAATTATAATATGATGATGAACTATAATATGGTTCGATTGACCCCCCTAACTTCAGCCGGCTCTCTCTACATTTTTGAACTGGCTACGGGCCTGATCGATAGCCTGTTGGTTTCGTGACAATATATGTTGGTCCATTATTGTTTTTTATGCTTATACATTTTTCAATGTTGAATCTCTACTGAACAAGCTCTTCGCGCACTTCGCCGTCCATGAACTCTGAGAGAACACCACGAATTACAACACATAACACTAGCGATTTTTTAAAAGGCGGTGGGTGTTTAGGCCTAGACTCAGACTATTTTGTTAATTTTGCATTTTCGCAAAGATTTCGTATGATGCTTTATTCCGCAAATTGATTTCAAAGTTAGGATATTTTGATTTGATAATGCACCCATTTGTAGTCTGGACTATTTGTTCAACATTAATACGTGGAACGTATTTAATGTTCTGAAGAAAGATCATCTTTCGGTGCGTATATTTCGTGTCAAAATCTGTGAGGAGAAAGTTTTAAACCGGGTTTGGAGTTATGCCGAGAATTGCGGATGATTATGAAGCTGACGGGATCAAATGTCCATGTTATTGTCGATATGGGTTGACTAATTGTTAGTAGATTTTGGTTTATCGCGAAAATTCTTTGCATACTGGATTGAATCAGTGGAAGGATGTCGTTCTCTAGATATGCTAACATGAAAAATGCCTAGTGTGACGTGGTTTGCTACCCCTGATCTTATACATTGCCAGAAATTCGGAGATAGGAGGACCAACTATTGAGGCAAAAACTTGTTACACGGACCAGTGCGATAAAATTTACGATTTTGATGAGGTAAGATTCATTTCAAGGTTAAGACGATCCATTTGAGCAGTCGTCTGGATGCTTAGGTAGACACACAACCAATTAGCAGAGTGTAATTTATTTGGTCTTATTGTATTTTTTTCTTATCTTATATATAAAAGAGAACGTACAAAATCCTTTGTTCCCTCATCACGCTAATACGGCTGAACCAATTTCTTTTATTTTTGGGGGGTTATTAGGATTTGGACCCTAGATGGTTTTTATCATATCACTTTAATTTTTAATTACCAGTGTCTTGAGATAATTGACCATTCAAGTGTCCATAACGTACAAATCCTTTGTTATTAGTTCATCATAGGTAAAAATAAACGTATTTATATGCAACCCGCATGACCGTGTCACTCGGCGGGTTAACATAAATGACAGGCGATATACAGCGGAAAATAGCTTGAATCTTCTGTTTAAAATTTTTTAATTGATTTGCTTATTTTTACAGACACTTTTACAATATGCCAGCACCGGGATGACCGCAGCGAAGCGGGGCGGGTTAACATAAATGACAGGCGATATAATGTTAAGATTTACTGCAATCTTCTATGGTTTTTATCATATCACTTGAAAGCGAAAAAGTAAAAATTATCTAAGTAATAAAGTTTATTGCGTTCCGGGGTGACCGCAGCGAAGCGGGGTGAACGCTGCTAGTTAACTTTATATTAGAGATCTGAAGTGACCTCTGAATAAGTTAATGAAATTCAAAGTTTAAGGAACAGCTGTTCTTAGTATGTGTAAACTGTGTTTAAATTTGTAAAAAGCAGCAACAGACACAACGTTAATAACGTTTTATTGTAAGAGATGTACAAGTAAGTTATATATTCCGTTTCAAATGATGACCGTGACACCTATAGGGAATTATAGAAATAAAGAAATATAATCTTAATAAATCTTTCGTTTTAATGTCCCCTGATTATGTCCGTTCAGTTAAGGGAGATGGAAGATTTAGTCAAGTCATTGATGATGGAAGAATCGGTGATATTATAATGTGGGAGGCAACAAGAGTATCTGGAGAAAATGCTCAGACACGATGTTGTCCACCACAAACTAATCAGAGATCGAACCCTATGCATAGAGGTAAGCAGTCCACCACTAAGTCACCGTACACCTTACAACGTACACCTTAACATAATCTTAATAGTAGTTAAAAGATTAACTTTTTTTTTTTGTAGTATTAGTTGCAAGTCATCTACCATAAAGTACGTATGAACTTTTCACAGAATAAAGTTTCCGATTATTTATTTGTTCATTTTCACCAAGGATCTTATAAATAGAGGATTTGCCCTAACAATAAAATATTGAAGCCATACGTCACAGTTTTGCCACCCCTACTCTGCCCACTCCGCCCAATAGGATCGCAATGTTTTGAGCCAACAAACTTGGCGGAAACGAAAGTAACCAATCAGACGATGTCGGAAACGAGAGTAGCCAATCAGACGTGCCGATGCTCGGTTGTTTTTTGGCTTCATCGATTTAATAGGATGAAGATACGTATGGGCAGATCCTCTATTTATAACATTCTTGGTCTTCACTGTCCTATTTTAGAACTTTCTTACTTTTGGATTTCATTCACCAAGAAACTGAATCCAACTGTCTTACAAATTGTTTTTTTTTTAGGGGACGAGTTACACTGATGGATTCATAGGTACATATTTATTTGAGGAGGGTTTAAACGTACCATAAAAACTACAGTTCAAAAACCACCAAGCAACCTGTACTTATCAGAAATGTATCTACCCCTCCCCAGGACGGGACGAAGCATCGAAGGGAGTCAGTATCTTTTAAGAATACATTGCAACGAGTCTCACAGCTTTCGGATACTTCTTTCCTTCAGTAAGTATTCTGTATTGATTTGCGAGTCGATTATCATTGCAATTTATGTTGATTTCTATAACAGTTAGTTGTGAAAGATTAGATCATTCTTAATTATTGTTCTTCTCTAATATATAGCATATTTCTTCCGTACAGGAGCGCAGCCAGAATTTTTTGTTAAGGGGGGGGGGTTCCTAGTTTGGGAGCATCTAATACAACAAGTCACTACGTCTATGTAGTATGGAGCTGGTGCTATTCTGCACCTAAAATGGTGATTAATTCGTAAGTATTGTCATCTATATTCTCAAAATATACAACTAGATTGTTCTTATAAGAAAAGAAAGAAGAAGAAAAATGAAATATTTCAGTTTTACGTCCCACAGTTATGAGTAATCAAAAATAATTCTCAATATCATCCTTACTTCATAGTTTACCCACAGTGCTGTTAAGATTAGCGGGTTAGTATAATGCTCAGGATACAAAATATTAATATATCCGTGGGATTCGATACTAAAATGAAAATAAATGACTTTCTACTCGACAAAGTTAAAGATTTAAATATATTTTTAAAATTTTTAAAAACTCTTCAAATATACGTCATTTAATTCGAGGTAAGATAATATTTTTAAACCTTGGCTTGGTAAAATTTAGCTTCTTAAAAGTGTTTGGTTTATCAAAAACTAAACCAAACTCTTTTAAAAGGTGTATAGGCCTACTGTGAGATTGCAACTTGCTAGCTTACTTTTCTTTACTTTGTGTATTCCGATATTTTCTTTCTTCATTGAGCACTTGACAAGCTTAACTCCAACATTCACTTACTTGCAATTTTCTCTCTAAAGGTTTCGTGGACTAATAATAATAATAACCAATTGAACGTACGCTCTCTTCACAGCGCATCATTCATATATGAGCATGAACCTCCTTGTCATTCCTCACAACATCTGTACATGTCCCTTTACAGACAAAGTGAAGGACGTATTGGTAAAAATCGGCAAAGAGTATCATAAAGTGGTGATCTTTTTCCATTATTTCTTCGATATCTCTCACCGTTTGCAAGATTTAAGCCTACTTTCGGTTGGAGTTTCTAATTCATGTATGATCAGTGTTTTCTTTCTTCTTGCATACAGTATGTAATAAGCAAATACATTACACACACAATTAATTATAATGCCAGTGATATACGTATGGTGTTTCTTGGGCAAAAAACTCCAAATAATAAAGAGTGATCTTAGACTGGAGACCAAGAGACTAATTGTTATCCAAGGTTATCCTTCGTTTTTCGTTATCATTTGGCCATGGAAGAAACGTCAGAGAGATATACTACTTCCGTATACAAATGTGTGGTGTTGGAAAGTATAACTCATAGGATATGATGATTTACTTTTTTTTTTTAAATGTTTCAACACTTCCAGTGTATCCCTAAAAATGTAATAAAGAAATGACGGCCATTTTTCTTAAATACTCAATTAGAACTGAACAATCTACACAAAATTGGCAATCGATCAGTGAAAACGGGGTATCTTTCTAGAGCCTATGGTTCTTGAGAATTCACTGTTAAAAGGATTGGTCATAAACATATAAATTTTTCTTGATCACAAACATATTAAATCTAGCATTTTAATATATAGATACATGTCCATAATTTCACATTATACCATTAATACCCAATCCTCAACGTAACGAAGCTGTTTTTACTACGAAAGCCCACCACATAATCAATATAGTTTCGGTTGAGTGGCGATATTAACGTTGGAGGCACCGCATGCTATTCCATTATCCGTTGATGAGTACTGAATATATTAACAACCGTTGACGCTTTTACAAACAACTGCAGAACAAATGGCAAACGTTATGTTGTTAACGGTTCATGTATAGTGTATCTTCAACGCCAAACATTTTGATAACCTGTGTCTTGACTCAACTAGAGGGGGGAGAGGGCAGAGGGTTCATGAGTGGCATTATCTCAACGTCATCACTACCGAGTAATTAAAGTCAACAATGTTAAAACCTAATATGTCATCTCCCGTTCGCATTCCCTGTATACAAGATGGTAATGTTCTTGTAGTTAAGATAAACTTACTGTATGCATATAAAACATCGCGCAAAATTTATTATATCGCGCATAGATGGCACTCTTAACTCAACTTAGTTAAATGAAGTTATTTTTTGTTATCAAATAACATAATTATTATGTAATTACATTAAATGTTATATTATTATGTAATGAAAAGGAACACGAGAAGGAGTCATAAAAGTCAAAGAATCCGAAAAGAAATGGTTTGTTTCTATTTAGTAATTAGTAGCTAAAATGAGAGATCCCACGTTTAGAGGTGTCCATTTTGCTCCACAAATTTGATTTTTAATACTAGTATTCCATAGTAGTATACTAGTATTGGATGATATTGTCTTTTGCCATTTAATTATTTATAAGACTTTTGATATTTCTGTTTTCGTTCTCTTTATCTTGCTCTAAACTATGCAAAAAGGGTTAGAAATCTTATCGAGACTGTATGTCTGTCTGAGAGCAAAAACGGTAAGTGATATAGACTAACATTTCAAAGACATCATTTTGTCTCTTCCTACTAAAACAGGGGGAGACATATAATCGTCATCTTCATCATCATTTTTTCTTTCAGCTGTGAGTACACTGTACTGATCTGGAGGTACTGGCACAGGCATCGTGTCGTCGTGAGGGACAGGTCTCAAAGCTGAAGGTATGTTCGGGTACTTCAGTTTCTTCATTGATTTACCAGAAAAACCACTTACGTTCTAATTAACTAACTAGCTCTAAGGCCTATGGAACCCGGAGGTTCAATGCCGCGTTTACAAAAGCTCTCCACTGACTTCTATCCTTAGCCAACTGCATTCAGTTTCTACTTTGTATTCCTATTTCTGCGAGATCCATCGTCCTCCCATCTGCACCTAGGTCTTCCTAATGGTCGTTTTCCGATTGGATTTCCAGTTAAAAGTTTGAAAGCTTTCCTACTTTCTTCCGTTCTGGCTACATGACCTGCCCACCTAAGCCTCCTAGATTTGATGACCCTAACAATGTTTGGTAGACGATATAAATTATGTAGTTTCTCATTATGAACATTCCACCATTCATCATTCCCGTTCCTTTTGAGTCCGAATATTCGTCTCAGAATCTTGTTCTCAAATACTTTCAGTCTATGTTCTTCCCTCAGAGTAAACGACCGTGTTTCGCAATCCTACAGCACAACAGTCATGATTGATGTTTTATTTATATTTTAAGCTTCAAATTCCTCGACAGAATTTGCGACGACAAAGGGTTTTGAACTGAATAATGATACGAATTCTCTGCTTTTAGTCGACATTTGATTTCTTCGAGTATATGGTTTTGGTCTGTTAATATTGATCCTAGATATTTGAAAATATCCACTTTATCGAAAGTATTGTTTGATATTTTAAAGCATCACACTTTGCAGTATTGCGATCTTTACTGACTTCCATGTACAGTGAAACCTCTACTAACGGACACCTCTGTAATGCGGACACCTCTCATAACGGACATATTTTGTAATCCCCAAACACTGTAATAGGAAAAGCCATGTTGACAAACCTCTCTAAAGCGGACACTCTCTAGTACGGACACGGACAGTCCTTACTGTCTCTTATAGGTATTATTTACCTCCATATTACGGACACCTTTTCTAGAAACAAGTTGAAAAGTACAGAAAAAAGTACATTTTCAGTAATGCATACATGTATCACCAAGGAAGCATTGTAATAACATTTTTCCTCGTCAACTGGCTGTTCAGAAACTCAGATGAAGCGTCTTTGTCCCTCATATCCTTTGCTTGCATTCCACTCCCACCCAACCTGTTTTAGAATCAAAAGTGATTGACAGTTGCTTGCCATTTGGGATGACACGTC
The DNA here is from genome assembly GCF_964235325.1 of Thermobia domestica. Taxonomy (NCBI): domain Eukaryota; kingdom Metazoa; phylum Arthropoda; class Insecta; order Zygentoma; family Lepismatidae; genus Thermobia; species Thermobia domestica. The sequence goes on along the minus strand of NC_137455.1, from coordinate 38,622,668 downwards.
ATTCTACTGTTCCGCTGGAATCAAGCAGAAGACATGTTTGGTATTTTTTGTCCGCGTATTCGCATGTTGTCTTAGTGCCTCTATTTGTAGAAGTAAATCTTTTTAAGTCATTCTGCATCGAATAAGCAATAAGGTGTAAGTTGTTGTGAGCTTTCGAAATGCCACGAGAAGCGATAATATTAAAATCGAATTGATTGAATTTTCGAAGAATACTGAGGTGTGCGAAGGATATCTGAAAATTTTTGTATCGGTAAAACACAAGCACCTGAGATAATATAAAACCAAGACAAGATAATAAAGTAAAGTGTGAAAATAACAATGAAAATAGTGTCTCATTGCTTTGAGCAAAGTTGGTATGCAAGTGAATGGTTTTGCAGAGTGCGGAATGAAAAAAAAATCCTGTGTTAGGGTCGATGCTAAAAGCTAAGAATTTGGAGGTAACAACAGAAATAGATGTTTCAGATTTCAAGGTCTCGAACGAGTGGTTAGAGAAGTTTCGGATTAGACAAAATTTCTTTCAAAGCGATTTGTAGAGAATCCGCAGATGTCGACATGCCCACAGTAATAGGACGGTTTGGTAAATCACCTTCAATAGTTTGTAATTACATATCACCTTGTTTACTAATTTACGTAAGAAAATATCGAAACCTCTCTAAGACGGACACCTCTCTATAGCGGACAATTTTTGATTCCCCACGGCTGTCCGCTTTAGAGAGGTTTCACTGTAATTAGTTTTCAATGCATTTACTTCTAAACCCAAGTCCCTGCAAGCGTTTAATAAGACCTCTGCACTTCTTTCTATTGTTCTCCTATCATCCATTATTAAATTGACATCGGCATTCGCCATAACCTGATGAATACCATTCAACTCTAGACCCTGGTTGCCATCTTTGATTTTTCTTATAGCGTACTCCAAGATAAAGTTGAATAATAATGGCTACAAGCATCTCCTTGTTTCAGGCCATTTTGATCTGAAAGCTCGTGGGCAAGAATTTTCCTACCCGGACTTTACTTTGGGATTTATTTAAACATATGTTAATTAATCTAACTAGCGTTTTCGGTATTCAAAATTCTGTAATTGTACGATGTTTCTCTCCTAAATTAGTCACAAGCTTTTCTAAAATCAATATGTAAATAATTTATGTACCGGGATATTGTATTCCTACTTCTTTTCGAGTGTTTGGCGAATTGTAAATATCTAGTCGATAATGGATCGATTTCGTCTAAATCCACACTGATAAGCTCCAATAACTTCATGTGTTTGCTAATAGAATGTTTGAGAGGGATTTATAGAATGTTGACAGAAGAGAAATGCCTCGATAATTATTACAGTTGGTTTTGTCGTCTTTCTTGTGAATTGTTACAACGATTGATTCTTTCCACTCTTGCGGCAGTTCCTCCTTGTTCCAGATAAGGAGAATGAGTTTATGTGTTTTGTTCCACAACTTTTTCCCTGCTGCTAAAATTAACTCATCCAGAATTTCGTCTACACCCGAAGATTTGCGTTTCTTTAATTTCTTTATAGCGATTTCTACTTCTATTTGGGTAGATTCTAGAATATATGGTTTTGCTGTGTGCACTTTACTTTCTCCACACACTTTAGTTTTTGGCTGTGTGTTAAGCAAATCGTGAAACAAATCTTTCCATTTATTTAAGGTGCTATCTGTATCAGTTAGAACTGTTCCGTCGGCTTTCTTTAATATATAAGCACGAGGTTGATAGCCTTTCTTCAATTTGTTGATGCCCTTATACATGTTCCGAAGCCACCACAATTTTGCCTGTTTCCTCTTCTCTGCTAGTTTAGTGCATTCCTAGTCGAACCATGATTTGTTCCTACTTACTTCCTCGTGCCCCAGTTTTTCTTTTGCTGAAATTTTAAAGCTATCTTTGATTTCAACCCACGTATCTTCAACACTAGTGCACTCCGAATCTTCTAAAACCGCGGAACTATTCGAAACCTGAATCTGGTATATCTCTCTCGTCTCCTCTAATTTCTTTAAATTAAATCCCTTCGTTTTCAGACATTGAATATTACCTTTATTCAACGATAATCTCTCTCGTATTATCGCTGCTACCAGGTACTGATCAGTGTCACACTCAGCTCCTTTAAATGACCGAACATAAGTTATACTAGACTGTCATCTTCTGTCTACTAAAACGTGATCAATTTCATTATATACTATTCCGTCTGGTGAGGTCCAAGTATATTTATGAACGTCACAGTGTGTGAATTTTGTACTCTACATAATAAGGGTTTTGGTTGTTGCAAAGTTCACGAGTCTAACACCGTTGTCATTACTTTCCTTATGCAGACGTTTGTTCCTTCGGTTGAAAATTCCTTCGCATTGAAATATCCTAACAGAATTTTCATATGGTATCGCGGAAATTGGTCAAATAGCCATTTTACTTTTTCGTAAGAACTGTCTTTTATATCATCATCCATATCTTCTGTTGAGGCATGTGCATTTGAAACAATATCACACCAGCGACCTTTGAGAGTATTAAAGAAAAGCCTATCATTAACAAATTCAACCCGCTTTATTGCTGATATTATTCGTTTGTTTACAAAAACAAATCCTCTTCCTAGTTGGTGATTTTTATTTCCTTTCCCGTAAAAGAACGTAAAATTTCCGGACTTCACAGTTTCATTTCCTTCCCACCTAATTTTTTCAATTTCTACTAAATCCATCCTGTATTTTTCTAACTCATTACGGATTTTAACGGATTTTATTGATTAACATTATGTAAAGGAGGCTCTAATTGTGTGAAAAGTATGGAGATCATTCTGGAGTTGGAAGCGTTTCCTTCCATAGGTGTTACAGTTGAGGTGCTAACTGCTGAGTGAAAATCTGAAGTTATTGGTGGAGCTTTCGGTGGACTTAGAATTGCTTCAGTGTAGGTAGACTTATCAGGGTATATTGAATGATCTCGATCTCCAGAGGGTAAAGCGCCAAAAGTTTTAGAAGAATTAGGGATTTGTCAATTGGGAGGATGAGTTGTCTCCCGTCGAGGAGTTTTCGGTGTTCCCATAAAAGTTGTTGGCAATCCTAAATATTTCCCTCTACAGAATGTAGGCCCTACTTGCACTTTTCTCCGAACTTAACCAGCAGCGGCGCAAATCTGTCTTCAACATTAGGGTGGGGACAGGGAAGAGCGTTCCCATAATCCTTTTTTTTTTAAAGCGTTATTCAAATATTTATGAAGTTGAAAAACAATGCTGTGAAGAATCAGGGGAACAGGGTTGTCTTCATCATTAGGGAGCGGGCAGATTTGAGGCTTATTCGGGGAAGGGGGGTCAATTTCATCTCACTTTTCTCTGTAGCAATCGGACACAAATCATCACATTACTCCCCCAAAAATACATTTCAAATCGGATTATTGAGGGGGACAGTTCCCCCAGTTCCAAGATTGGAGAAGACATGTCCCCCTCATCCCCACGGGATTTGCATCAGTGTTTAACAGCTTCTTAACGATCTTTTCAAATTTCTTCTTCTTGATCAATTCCAGTAATCGTTTTTTTCTTAACCGTTTTTAACTGCTAAGAACAAATATTGAGAGTGGAAATTAAATAAAAGTAATTGCTGTACTTCTTCTTTCACATATATGTTTATATACGTACAAATTCATATACGTAATTTACGGAGATACGTAAATTACGTATATGAATTTGTACGTATATAAACATATATGTGAAAGAAGAAGTACAGCAATTACTCTTATTTAATGTCCATTCTCAATAGATTTACAAAACTGCAATACTGAACTTATTACTACGTAAAGTGTTATTTTAAACAAAATGCAAATCTTCATTCACTAAGACACGAAATGGAATAAAACAAAATTATTTCCCACTTCCGTGCAGGGTCATCTATAACCTACATTCAAATCCCCATGAAGACTGATCGAAAGAAAGATTTTTCTGAAACGTGTTCTCTTTCAAAATTGGCGGGTAGTAGAGCAATTTGCCTGTCATATTTGAATTCAACATCCTCGAAAATATAAGAAAATATCATTTTTATCACATGGAGGAATTCCGTTCAGAACAATGGGTTTAATGGAGGGTATCAACAGAGAATATTTTCTAGTTAATGCGTAATGATAATTTGAAAATCTGGCATAACATAGGGAGGAAATGAACAAAATTTGGATCCGTGTGAAGGGTAAAAGTGGATCTGAGAGGTAGAGGGACGCATCACCTCACGCCGTCCCCCGTGCCTATCTTTGCCCATTGTAATTATTTAGGAAGTGGGGGGACGCCGTAGACATTTTTTGTAAGTGAGTGAACGACGTCCTCCAGCGTTTTCCCTCAGTTTTAACCCTGTGTATCGCACAATTACAAGTTTCGAATCTAGCAAGCCTGGCTACCAAGCCTAGCAAGTCACATTGAAATTGCTTGTTTGTAAATATAAAGTATTAGTAGTAATTTGTAAAGTGATTAAATTTTCATTTCTGCACTTTTGATATAATAATTTCAAAACTCAACAATACTTAACAGATCTTAACATGAGTATACAGTATTACTTTGTAGCATTCAGCCAAGTAGTATTTGACTATAATGAAACATTTTCTTAAAAACATTTACAATGGATTTTTATCGGATCAAAATCTATCAGATGTTGACAGGTATTCATCTATAGACTCTCTTAGTTATCATAAATCTTGTAAAACTTTTGAATAAATTCCTCTGTAATTGTGTCAAAAAATTGCAAAATTAGAGTAAAACAATGTAAAACAATCGACTTCTTAATGTTCTTATCCGTTTAGCATATATGTTACCACTGCAACATTTTGTGTTTCTCATCAATGCTAAATAGGAGAAGGATTGTCGCTATTGTATAATTTTTATAGTTGCTTCCGCTACTCGCCTTAACTATCATGGCCAAATGTTTGGTACCACCACAAGGGGGTACTTTGTGCCCACCACAGTATATTTGTTGTCAGTGACGTATTTACGATTTTGTTTCGGGGGGGGGGGGGATTTGCTAACTTTAATCCTGCAAATGTAAAAATTTTTTTCTGCAAGATATTCCATTTACTTTAAAATAGTTTATTGAATTTTGTGTAGGGCTTAAGCCCGGAAGCCCCCCTTAAATACGCCACTACTCTTCTGATCGTTTCTTTAAAATTATAAGGAAATATGTTATTGCTCAACATGAACGTCTTACGGTGGTTCAAATTGAACGTTAGGTCCCCTTCATTCGCGGCCACTGAGTGGAAACACTGAGTTGCGCCACTGATTGTGAAAAGACAAGCAACCGACAGCAGGTACCAAGGGTTCTTGTTATTTTCTGTTTTCCCCCCCTTTTATTGCTCAAATTATGAGTGGTGTTGCCAGGACACACAGAAATACATGGAACACACAGAAACACACATACAGCCGTTCATGGTTCGTGATTTCAGTGTCCATTCGGCGAGCTGCCATTCATATTATATACATATGCATATTTTTCCATACTTTTTTTTTTTTTTTTTTTGAGGTGTTGCAGCTCCAAAGTCAACATAAACTTTGTAATTAATTTCTCAATTTATATTCTTTTGTTAGACGCAGGTAATACTCTTCCACTTACCAATATTTTTGTTTATATATTTTTATTACTTACTCCGGTGCTTGTGGTCCCTAGTTCGATCCCAGCTCGCGCCATGTGGACTTCGTGGTGGACAAACACCGTGCTCGTGGGATTTCTCGGGGTTTCCCGTTTCCACCATTTCATTCATTTTAGCCTAACCGGCATAAACGTGGGAACGTAAAACTTATGAAGATTTCATTTCATTTAATTACTTAGAGTTCAACTTCATTTCAACACCTACGCTACTAGGCTACATGGGACGTAGATCTACAAACCGCAGTACCTGCCACCGAAAATCGAACCCGATTCATGCAAGGGTGCAAAGTTCTAAGCATTTAGCCACAAAGAATCCCATCAATATATATTTGGTTTTGTCAACAACATATTTCTGTCCTTTACTTCTTTCCTTAATGATTTATTATTATTATTATTATTATTATTATTATTATTATTATTATTATTATTATTAATAATAATAATAATAATAATAATAATAATAATAATAATAATAGGTAATTCTGTAAAGACAATAAAGTGGAGCGTGCCAATATTTTTTTCAAATTAGTCTGGAAACCAAAAATGGTACATGTGTACCAGGTTTGGTTTTAGTAAACAGATTAGAATCGACATGGAATATTATTCTTGGGACACAATTGATTACAGAAAACCGCTTGTCCCTACCTATTACCGTTTTTACCTTATAGTAATCAACGTTTAAACCGGAAGTAGTTGATGTATGCCATTTCTGGTTTAAATAGAGGGTTAAGAGGGGAGATAGTACATATATTTCAAATGCTAAATTGATTACAAAAAGACTTTTCGCTATCTATTATCGTTTTTATTCTATGGCGATCAAATGGTTGATTTCTCACGGTTGACTGAAAGCGGAAATGGTTGATTTCTGCCACTACCGATTTGAATAAACTGTTAAAAGAGAAAATGCGAACTATTCTTAAAACGCTAAGTCGATTCCAAGGAAATCGAACTTGCTCTGTTATCGGTTTTCATTATATAGATTAATATTGAAACCGGAAGTCGTACTGGATTTCTACCACTTCCGGTTTTAATACAGTATTAAGGATGGACATGGAAGATATTCTTGGAACAATTAATCGATTTGAGAAAACCCCTTCTCGCTATCTATTATGGCTTTCGCTCTAAAACCGTTAAAACCGGAAATGGTTGATTTTTACCACGTCCGGTTGATTAATTGTCTCCATTAACGAACTCGGACGAGATACCATAATTGCTCCACATATCTATTGCAAAAATAGAACATAACAATTTGGTATTTGTCCAATTTGGTATTTGGTAACGGACGGCGGACTAAGAATACAATATTATAAGTCCCGTTACGTGATAATAATAATAGTTATAAACGTATCCGGAAATGATTCATTTGGCATAAGGGGTGGCTGCTAATCTGGTGATTAATATAAATAACTAATACCCAAAGAACAAAACATAATAAACGACTAGGCAGAGTTGGATTTACCACTAGGCCCGAGTCTAGGGGCGCAACGTTTTGAGGGGAGTACTTTGAATAAAAATTTAATTAGCAAGACGAAGAAAAGTGCAAAAATATATTATTATTATTATTATTATTATTATTATTATTAATAATAATAATAATAATAATAATAATAATAATAATAATAATAATAATAATAATAATAATAACAGAAGTCAAACAGTCTCCAAATAATAATTGATTTAGCAAGTCTATTGGCGTTAATCATTGGTCGTCGAAGCTAAATAGAATTTTAACGTTCTACTTGCAGTAGACAGTGGCGAAGAGGCGGGCAATTATGGTGTATTGCACTTCCCTCGCACCCCACTGTGCATGTGCTCCTCAACACCTTGTCACAATATAAATCTAGATAAAGTTCAACAATCCAAGGGCGCCCATGTTGTGGTTTACAAGGGGGGGCAGTATAAGCGACGTTTCAAAAACAGTTTCAAATTTTGCTGTAACTAATGTAAAAATTCAATTGGATTTTCGATATTCTGAAGTACAATTTCCTCTAGGGGGGGGGGCGATCGCCCCACCTTGCCCCTCCTGATGGGCGCCCTTGCAATCCGATTATTTTATTCCCTTTAATGAAATTCTTAGTGTTGGAATATTCAAATTATTACGTGCGAAAATTCAAAACGAATTTATTTCATTATTGCGCCAACGCATATCGTAAAACTCATCATTCTCTGTAACTATTTCAAACAACAAGAAAAGATCGTGAACTTATAGTAACTAAAGTCTTTCTTCACAACATATGTAAAATGAAAATTCATTAAAATTTCTACTAAAACGAAATAAAGGTATGCATAAAATAAGTTTTTCATTATTATTTTCTATTGTGTTAAAAATTTCCCCCATCCGGGAGGGGTAGTAAACCCGCGACTAGGGCAGGCACGGAAAGATCAAGTGTGCATGTTTCGTCTGATCAGCACCTTTTCTTCTTTTCTTTCTTCCTTTTTTTTTTTTTTTTAAAACAACATATACATACATTGGCATCGAGATACACTGGCAACCTTGTGCGGTGACCGCCACTTCAGTGTTCCCGTACGAAGGCTACAATTTAAAGCAATGCTTTTCCTCGAGTGACGGACACTGAGAGTTGCTCGAGACCGTTGCGCGAGAGCGGTCGGTGGCGGCAACCGTTTTAGTGGAAGCAACTGCAGTGGAAGCAAACGAAGGCAGCAATTTAAAGCAATGCTTCACAAGCAGTTGCTCCACCGAGTTGCGCCACTGCAGTGGATAAATATGAAGAGGGACTTAGTGTACTACGTTTATTTTTCTAGGTAGTATCTAGATTGTATCCTGGTTCTTAATTAACTATTCTTCAAATAATTCACAGGTTCCACTTACAGAGGAACAACAAGTTCAAGGTAAAAGCATTATTGCTTGTTGGATTGGATTGAACCCGAGTCTCCATCGTCAAAAATACGTATGTTAACCATACAGCCACGACGAAGTTCTAATTGCTTTTATTGGAGATGGATTTAATAGGCAGAAAGTGTAAAGTAAAAAGTTTAACATGACTTAGATTAAAAGAAGAGAAAGAATTACTAGATTGAGTTTTTTTAAAAGGTAAAATGGAAGAGTCACAGTTTGTTATTCTCATGCGGAACGCTGGAAAAGAACTGTGAACTAATCAAAAGATGTTTGAAGATACTGAACATTGAAAAAAAAAGTCTCTCTTTACAAAATAAATAGTAGTTTATATCATATTACTTAAAGATCGTTAATATTTTTTCAGAAATGAATATCAATTAAAGATCTGAACTGATATTGATAAAGGAAGAGAAAGTAAGTATAGAAATTTAGTACACTGTACATTGCTATTTTTTTAAATATAAAGAATACTCAAATAAAAAGATTTTGGAGGTCCTATCCTATTATTAGTTTGGTAACAAAACAGAAGTTACCATCGTTTAAAAAGTTGGTCAAATTGGAACATCATTTAAGTGCTTTTACAATACATATTACTTCAGATATTTTTTTTCATATTTAGGTATGTAAGTCGTCTACATGTTTTGTCTGGAACAACGTACTAAATTAGCAAAATACATAGATTAAGAAATTAATCGTATTTTATATATACGAGGTAAGTGAAAAATTATCCGCAATGTAGCTATAACTTTTCCTACATTGTTCATGCTGACCTGTCCTCGTTTATTTTATTGCAATGCTGTTGTGGTCATGCTATGAAAGTTCTATCCTAATTCCTCAATTTGTCTTCCTTTTGTTGCAGGTACAGATCATGGTCGCTCTATTAAAAGTTTTCACCAAAGAGGAACGACGAGCACTGATCCGGTTTTTGTGCTCGAAAGTTGTATCAGGGGCCGGAGCCCATCAAAGACTTTCGGCTCAATACCGGAACAGTGTCTTGCCGCAACGGAGTGTCTATGAATGGATGGAAAAATTTTAAGAATGGTCGCACAAGAGTTACGCACGAGGAAGGATGCTTTCAATGTTTCAATGTTTTAATTCATTCGTAGACACTCCGTTGTGGAAAGAAATTGTTTACATTTTGTGACGAAAGTCTTTGATGGATTTGCGGCCCCCTGACACACCCTCCGACCACAAAAACCGGATCGCTGCTTGTTGTTCCTCATTTTGGTGTGAACTTCTAATGGAGCGGCCATGATCTATCTGCAACAAAAGGAAGACAAACTGAGGAATGAGGTTCAAACTTTCATAGCATGACCACAACAGCATTACAATAAAATAAACGAGGATAGAGGTCAGCATGAACCATGTAAGGAAAGTTATAGCTACATTGCGGATAATTTTTGCCTTGCCCTTGTATAATACATAATAATTAAACTGTAGGGTAGTATGTATTAATACATCATAAACCACATATTGTATAATTAGTTTAACTGTGCTCCTGTATATATTTTTTTTACTAAACACAGAACTAATTTGTACTTTCGTCAATATAATTAATTGTTAAACTGTTGTATTTTACATATATCTTTTGATAAAAACAATTGTGTTATTTTTCAGTTATCAAACAAGGTAATTTTACTTATTGCCAGTAATATAATATTAGAAGAAAACGAATTCTCTCTCAATTAATGCAATAAATTAAGTAATTATTAAATTTGTTATTTTTTTAAAAAAATATCATACCTGACTGCATGTTGCCTTAATATATTGTATATAGGTACGTATTATTTTAATAGAAAAGTCGTTTTACTTTTGTTTAAATGAGCAGTTGTTATTTTGTTTCTATCCGGCAGAAGAAAAAAAAATAAATTTTACTACTTGTGCCGTAACTTTTGTGACAATGAGAATATAGTTTTAACTTTGATAGCCATGTGTTAAAAATATATATATATATATATTTTAAAGAAATCGCACTATCATTACGAAAAGCAACAAATAGGAGATATTGGACAATTGGAAGTCGTATTAAAAACTAAAGATTAAATTCGTAACTTTGGCGCAAATTCAATGGAGAAAATAGGAGCCATGGAGCAAACAGATCAGTTTGATTTGTATATACCAATACATAATTTCTTTTCTGTACTCAATGCAAACAAAGGAAAAATAAAGAAAAATAAATCTTAAATGAACTTTTTGTGATGTCGGTATTCCAGAAAAACCAAGTCGTAGTAAAAAGAAAAGAAAAAGTTTTATGGAAAAAGTGTCATTCTTCTTTAAACAGATTTGTTTAAAGGTAACAGTTGAAAGAATGAAAAGAAATACTTTCTTTTAGAGCAGGGTTTCTCAAACTGGGGGTCGCGAGAAGATTCCATGGGGGTCGCGAAATATAATTAGAATCTAATATCCGAAAATATTTTTAAATATTACTTTGAATTTTGTTCTGATAGGCATATTTTTTATTTTTATACATACTGTTAAGAATAACAAAAAATAGGTCTACTAAATATTTTCACCAGGTGCAGAGTTATTTAAAAATCAATTTAAATGAAAGAGGTACGATATGAAACTAATGAGAACTGCATATTGAAATACTATTAAAATTGAAAGCTAATTTGTTCCTCGTTATATATATTTTATATATATATATGACCATAATACTGTTTTGGTTTATTGTTCGCTTTGAAATAGAGGTGCGTTTGGTTTTCTCACTATACATACCAAAGATGCCCTTTTCATTTTTGGTCTCTGTTATACTTCCTACGCACGAGGATAGTTTCATCTACTTCCACGGTTGTTTGGGTCCTTCTATTTGGATATTTTTAAAATGCAAATTTTTAAGAAGAGTACTTTCTTGATTTGGACTCTTGGAAGAGGGGGAGGAGTGTTCTAGAACTTTACCTCTTTTCGTGCTATAGAGCCATGTATTACACTGGTGTGAAATAATGAATTAAGCTCTTTTTGTTTCAATTTGGTGCTATTTTTCAGCCCACTCCAGAGCTAGAACTGTGACAACACTGATTATATTAGTTCGTCAGCACGTTGTGGGCTTAGATCTCCTACTTTGATGGCCTCTTCAGTGGAGGAGTTTAATATCCATCTTGAACCAGCACTTTCATCGTAGGGAATATATTCTACCATTTGCTCTTGGAGCCCTTCTAGATGTTGCTTTTAGGGAAGTTACTGTATCCACTATATTCAATAAATGGATTCTATTATTATAGAAATAGATGGATATCGTGAGATCTCCCCGATAGGTATATTAAATTACAAACCAGAAATTATAAGGGAGTTGCTGGCAAGAGTATGTGATAAAATGGGGGTCATGATAGAAATTAGGTTGAGAACCACTGTTTTAAAGTAAAGGAAGTTTATATATATATATATATATATATATATATATATATATATATATATATATATATATATATATATATATATATATATATATATATTTCCAAGAAATTTATCCTTTTGTTTACAAAGTAACAAATTTTCAACACCTTTTAGAGCTTTCTTAGAATCTAAAGCTTTACTTTGTAATAAAATTCTGTCTGTGTAAGTCCGTAAAGAAAGAACCGAAAAAAAAGTTCATTTCTTTCTCTGTAATTGTTTCGTAAAAACTAGGACGGAAGCAGTAAGAAGTTAGAAAGGAAATTTATATAAAGTGGCGAAAAAGAAAAATATGTGATAAAGAGTGTGAAACATAATTAATGACAAAAAAGTTTAAAGAAACACAAATTTAAAAAAAAAAAGGAAAAACGGAAGGAGAGACACAATAAGTGTGTGTGAGTGCTTCTGGTTACGGAGAAGGATGTATAATAAAAATGGCTCCCGAAAACAAAAGACGATCATCACGCGAGAAGCCTAAAGACTCAACTTCGACTCAGTCAGCAGTTTATAGTTGCTTTTCAGATGTATTTTTTCTTTTTCTTTTTTTAAAAAGAAAACTATTGAAGGAATAAAAGTTTTCTTCGATAATCTTTTTAAAAGTAGAAATTGCGTGTCTTAAGTGTTGTAACTTAAAAGTTCAGGAGGGACACTTCACCGCAAGAACTGCGGTCCTCCAAGTCTAAAGTAAGAGAGGAGGAAAGCTAACAAAATGCATGGACAGGGTAATCCCCAGTTGTGATTGCACTTATAGAATAACTACACGGTATCGATGAAATTTTTCTTTGAGAATGTTCATTCATATAGAAGATAAACAAGAATTTTAGGAAATGTAAAAATGGATCGAAAAAGATTGCGATCTTGACCAATAATTAGTTTTTGGATCAGGGGCCACACAATTTTTGAATGGCCCCTAAATCGAGTTTTCGTATTTTCTACGTAATAAGCACATCATACTGAGTTATCTGACACTTTGGCTTTGGTTACACTCTATGTAATTCTGCAGATATAAGGCTTACAACAAAATTTTTGATTGAAATATATTAGGTCTTTCGATCCAAAAAGTAAACCATTAAAGGTTACCTATTCTGCTAATGGAAACTTGATCTTTAGACAGCAATATCGCAATGTTGTATAGGTGGAGTCAAAATAATGTATACGGGAATTTAACTCTTCACCCTTCCTATTATAAAAATGTCTTATATAAACTGTTGTTCAAAGTTTTTAGCAAATGTTTCTAAATCTTTGATCACTTTCAAATGCTCTCAGTGTAGGTTACGAACATTCCCCTTCGGGATATGATGTTACCTTCGAGTACAAAGGATGTTTGTCTTTGCTCATAGCGCCCTCAGAAGGGATATAGGTTATACTCCGTAGTTCATAGCAGTCCCGAGAACAGATATTCAAAGGATTATACTCTGTAGCTCCCAGTAACCCCAGGAATAGATATTAAAGGATATCTGCATAGTCCATGGTGGACTTGGGAGTAAGTTTTGTAGGTGAATGATCAGCACCGACACTCTAGTAATTTCTAAGGCCCGTTGTCCGCTTTTATAGCCGTCCACTTGGAGGAAGGATCTGGGAAGGGGTCGTCGGATTTCTTCGTGGCTTTCCGTGTCTTCTTCGTTTCTTCCTTCGTTTCCTTCTGCCATCTGCCACTGTTGGTTTATAATCGTAAGGTCACATGTTTATAGTAAAAACATGTCGCTTATAGCACGTGTGAGTGTATGGCTCCTTGCATTATTGTTAGTTTTTACTTGTTCTAGTTTATTTCGTGTTGTTTTAAGCAGTAGTTCAGAAAAATCATACACTATCACAGCTACCTTGTCTTCTTTCATTACTTAATAATTCTTACGCCTTTTCTACAATACTTAATTGTCTTCATCTTCAACTGCCTTCTTACAATAATTACTCTTATTATTTCTTTACCTAATTCTGTTAGTCTCCTTGTAACTATTTTGGAATATTTTTGAAACTATCTTGTTATCTTGTTTCTATGATCATATATCTGATTACTCTAGCTAACAACTGCTGCAGCTGGAATACGAGAGTTCTTCAATAAGTCCTTGGACAAACATAAATAAAAACAAATCATTTTGGGTACATTTTTAAAACTTTTCAACATGATCTACTTTTAGCTCGACATATTTTTCCCAGAGTTTTTCCAACTTTTTCAGGCATCCAAGAAGTAGTAGCACGAGTTCCTAAATTTCGGAAGGTCCTCAATATAGACCTCTGCTTGAGCGATGACCCCCTCATTTGACGTGAATCGTCGATCAATTGTTCAAGTCTGGAAATAAAACAAAGATACTGGGGCCCAAATATGGTGAATACAGTGGATGTTGTAATAATTCGAACTTTAATTCAATAATTATTCGCCATCGAAACTTTTCCTTGATAGAAGATAATTTTTTTCTTTGGCAAATGAGGACGCTGTTTCTCGATTTCTTCTGTCAACCGGTGCAATAACAATGCATAATCCTCTTTATTTACCGGTTGTTCTTTTTCAAAGTAATCGATGTAGATGATGAGCGTGCATCCCAAAGAACTGTGGCTATTACCTTGTCGGCTAACTGCACCATGTTTTCCTTCTTCGGAGCTGGATTGCCTTTAAAATCCTACTGTTTCGAATGATCCTTTGTTTCTGGAGTGTAGTTGTTTATCCATGTCTCGTCGAATTTTATGTATCGACGCAGAAACCCGACAAAAAAAGCCTCAAACCAGTCTCCGAATCGATCACACGATTGCCTTAATTCTCCACTGAGAGCAAACGAAGCACCCATCTTGCCGAGATTTTTTTAAAACACAATTTTTCGTGTAAAATTGAAAACACTGTACCTTGTGATATGCCTGTGGCTTCTACTATTTCATGCACTTTGATTCGTCGATCACTCAAAACCATATTATGGAGTTTGTTAATCGTTTCGGAGGAAGTCATTTCCACTGGACGTCTCGAACAATGTTCATCATTTGTGGACGTACGGCCACGTCTAGAATCATTTACACAATTGGTAACAGTCGCACACGCAGGAGCAGATGTACCATCAACTTCATCCAACTCTGCTTTTACCTCTTTCGGTGTTAAACCTTTTAAATAGAAGTGTTTAATAAGCGCACAAAACTAATTTCTTTCCATTTTTCTAAATAAACTAAACTTTGTTTCTTCAATTGACTATGACAATGAAACCACGAGACAGATATAGCTGACTTTGAAAACAGTCTAATCAGGCATAACGCTTGCTAAAAGCAAATCTTTTTTTGATACTACGGGTGTTACCTTTCGAATTTTCTAAGGACTTATTGAAAGACCCTCGTTTATACGTACATTATCGTATCACTTTCTGTTCAGTCGAATATTCCAAGAAATGTTATAAATTAGTTGATATACAGCTCTTCATATGGAGTGAACAATATGCAACCTGATACACAGTAAAGTGGTTTGTGTTTTGTAACTTGAAGGTCTTTTGAAGTACAACTGTTCACTCCATATGATATCCGGTTACCTATTCTGCTAATTTGATATTGCAATGGTGGAATGGTGGAATAAATAAAGTGGGAGGAAACTGGAGAACCCCGAGAAAACCCACGAACATTGTGCTTGTCCACCACAAAGCCCACTTGGCGCGAGCTGTGATCGAACCAGGGACCCCACGCACCAGAGGCAAACGCTCTATCACTGAATTTAGAAAAAATAAAAACTTTGTTTATTTAAAGTATTTTAACTTTAGATAATAGACAAGTGACATTACAAATGAAATAGATAAATACGAACTTTAGGCTACTTTTTATATGCTATAAATTATTACATTTATGATTTCAATATTACTACCTTGCCACACGACGAACTTTCCTCTCTGCATCGGGACGGATAACCTCATTGTAGGCCACATATTGCACTATTTTCTGTGCCCTGTATTGTCAATACGAAACCATTTCGTCTCCTAGTTGGGGCTTCTCCAAAGCCAGTGGGTCTAGATAAATAATTTTAACATAACATTGTAAGCAAATGGAGCAACTATATTTAGAGGTTCCAATTCATTATCTAGGAATATTTATGTGATTTTGTCTAGCGCCCCTTTCAGCAACGACTCTATATTAGACTTCGGCCTACAGTTTCATGTGAGATCCAAAATATCTGAGATCTCGCCGGGAATCGAACTCGGATCTTCCACACCAATATCTAGGAATATTATACAGGGTATAAGTTGTCTCTCATTCTAATGTTTGTTCCCAGTCTCTCTCTCCTTGCTGGTCTGGTGGCTAAGCGCGCCCTTTTGGTGCGTGTGGTCCCGAATTCGATTCCTGGCGGAAGAGCCTTGAAATTCAAGCACATCACAGTGGTTCGATTCTACCCGTTAATCTGAGTCTCACAGAGTCTCTGTGCTGCAGAAGAAAGTTAAACCTAACAAACTCATTCTCAAATCGATCAATTTTCTTTAGTTTCCTTATTCACAGTATTTTGTCCATTTGATTGACAGGTAAGAAACTGGCCTTCCTACCCCTGATCTACTGGATTTAAGGCTCCTCTTCGTTCGATTTATAAGAGCCAAAAAACTTTCCTTTGGGTAGAACATCCAGACAAGAGAAGTTAAATAATGTATTGTTTTTAATTAGGATCATTTTTCTAGATTGTAAACGTTGATACAATATAAGCCAAAACAAATAATAAATCACATTTCATTAAACTATACAGTATAACCTCTTCTTTCTTCCTATTCGTTGAGTGTACCATACAGAAGCTTTTTCTTTCTTTTTTTAACAAAAATATTTTGAAATCTGTGCTATAAACTTTTTTTTTTTTTTTTTTTTTTTGTGGATCGATTTAATTAATGATTTAGCGCCTGAAGCTTAAGAAAACATTTATATTGAACTGAACAGAAGCTACGTATGCTACGAACGGGATGGATGGTTTGTATAAGGGTATGAGTATAGAATTTAAAAAAACATCTCTACTTGCTACAAACATCTCTTGTTGTTTTACCGTAGTTACATTGACATCGGTTTCCATAGAAGGAGGAGGGGGTAAATATTTTCTCTCCATGTTTTACCCTTCTCCCGCGAAATATGACGTTTTCTCGTTTACTAAACATTCGGTTGGTATAGAAATAAGTGGATTTGATGATGCATCAGGCTTAAAACTGTTTAAAATCAGGAAACGTAAAAAAAAAAAAAAAAAAAAAAAAAAGCATGGGAAAATGTAGCCTTGAGAAGAATGAATGACACAAGGGGGAGGGGGATAAAAAAAAGAGTAGTGGTGGTTAGAGTTGGCTTGTTTCCGCAGCAACTAAACAAAACACACGTCATTCCGCAGATTGCATATAAGCTGGTTTTCATACATCACCAAACGGAGAGGATTCGTATCCTCAATTTCTGTTGAGCAATATAGCCAAAAGCGCAAAATAGAACACGTTTAATAGGATTTATTGTTACTGTATTATTATTATTAGTAGGATTTATGATTATTTTATTACGTTAGTAAAGCATTATTTTCAGGCATTCTTATACATAAATATTTGCTCTCACGAGTTTTATTAGAGGGTCTTGGTGACTTAGTGGTAGAGGCTTACCTCTAAAAAAAAAAAAAAAAAAAAAAAAAAAAGTTGTTTAGCGTAAGCTTTAAACTCCGATAAGCAAAATATTTGTATCCTTCCGCTTGTCACAAATACGATTGGTTAGTGATGTATCACTCCCACTCCCCACGGCGAGGAGCAAATTATACACGTGCATTTTGACAATACTGTCTCGTGTTGTCCAGATACTTACAGCAGCAGCAGAAAAGAAAGAAAAGAAACTCAAAAGATTAAAAAAAAAAAAGTATTTGAATTTCGCTCGTAAACAATTGTTGCTTAGTGAGTAAAGGTTTGCTTTGCCTTGTTGGTGTTTCACCACAACACTCGCGGAACCGGGATTCATGCCAGTCATCTTTCAGACTTTAAAAGCAGAACACCCGTCCACAGTTGAATTGGCGCCATAATTACTGCGCGTACTTAGTGTTTATTTCTATTGTTTCATTAGCCACACTCGATAGCAGTATTATTAGATAATCTGCATTATATTTTTGTCATTTATAATAATATAGCAGTTTCATATGAAGCTTCATAGTAAAAGTAATAATGCAATCACATGAACTATTTTGCGGAGGAGTACAAGCGTCGGTAGGACAACAGCAAATCAGCGAGATTTAGTTTCACGTGGCTTTGTTTATCGCAGTTTAGAGCTTACGCCGAACAATGTATAGTGCATGGGAGGGGCCGCGTTGGCTCAGTGGTAGAACGTTCACCTCTGGTGTGTGGGATTGATTCAATCCCAGCTCGCGCCGAGGACAAACACCGTATGCGTGGGATTTCTCGGGGTTCTCCCGTTTCCTCCCACTTTCTTCATTCCACCATTGCACTCATTTCTCATCATCACCACCTCCTTTAGCTTAGCCGGCATAATCGTGGGACGTAAAAGTTAAATATTTTTATTTCACTTCATTTCCGGTGCGTGGGGTCGTCACGAAACTCATTGTGTGATTATCACGAAATTGCCCGAGTTTGTCTTACTTATCGTCTCGTTATAGAGAGAAGAACCGAAAGGAATCGAGCAATTATCGTCTCTCGAGGGTAACTTCATTTATAACACACTCAGTAATATTGACAATTATTATAATGTATATAACAATACTTTCTTTCTGTTTTTTTAAGATGTCCTTATTCCTGCATGTACCATTCGTTTAATACCCACAGGCTTACTACACTCTCGCATAATTGGTATTGAGAACGCATTGAAATAGTTTCCCATATGAAATATGTACGTACACTCCTACACAAACTTGTACGTTGGTGATAAATAACATTTATATTAAACAGATTTTCCAGTGCAAAATAACTACATGTAGTCGTGAGTAACAAATCTTTATACTTGTAACAACACTGAAAGGAGTTGAGTTTGAGTTTGAGTTTAACGTCCCGTTCAGCAGCGAGGCTATATGAGACGTGGACCTACTGATTAACGTGGACTCCGAACCACATGAGCTCCCGCCGGGAATCGAATCCGGGTCTCCCACGCAAGCGTACGCTAACCGCTTAGTCACAGAGGAGCTCAGCACTGAAAGGATCTTCCAATGAAATTCAACACATAGTCTTTTACAAACCTGTGTGTTAGTGATCGAAACGCCAAACTTGTGTGTTAGTGATCGAAACGCCAAACCTGTGTGTTAGTGATCGAAACGCCAAACCTGTGTGTTAGTGATCGAAACGTCAAACCTGTGTGTTAGTGATCGAAACGCCAAACCTGTGTGTTAGTGATCGAAACGCCATTGATGTGAACTCTTTGTGTAATATCAGCGTTCAATTTTACAGACAAAAGAAGCAGCTTTGAAATTAACTTCTCATATGTTGTATCTGCAAACAATCCTCTAATTTGTACATTGGTGATCAGAAAATGGCACTAATACGGATTCCCTATAACCTAAATACAATTCTGTCACAACCCTGATGGTGAAAACGATAGTAATTAATTTTCAAGTATAAAACAGATGTAATCTTGCAACAAACCTCGATATCTGTCGTGGGAAAAATATCTAAAAGACCTTCGTGTGTAGTTCTATTCACAGTCCTCTTATAAACTTCCATGTCGGTTAATATTCACAAAATCATCCAACTTGTATGTTGGTGATAAATAGCGACATTGAAATGAATCTCTATAACATTACCACAATCCTCCAAAAAGTATGTCCCTCTCTAACTCAAGAAGGGAAAGGGGCAATTTTCCCCTTTGTCCTTCCCATATGACACCCCGGATTGAAACGAAATCCCGTAACCTGCATAGAGCCCAACGTGTTGCTGGTATAAGCGATATACCTGCATACAACGTGTCACAAACCTGATGTTGAAAGGAAAATTGATAATTGAAACAATCTTTATTGATAATTGAAACAGTCTTTAAGTACTTACTTATCTGCGTGCAGTCTTGCAACAAAGTTTCCTGATCATGATGAGAAAAGCATTGAAATTTTCTTTCTCATATACAAACTAAATCTGCAGACAAATCTCTAGGGAAAATTGTGATAAGAAAAGCATTGAAATTATCTTCCTCAGTGATGAGAAAAGAACTGAAATTATCTTCCTCTATGATGAGAAAAGCATTGAAATTATCTTCCTCTGTGATGAGAAAAGAACTGAAATTATCTTCCTCTATGATGAGAAAAGCATTGAAGTTATCTTCCTCAGTGATGAGAAAAGAACTGAAATTATCTTCCTCTATGATGAGAAAAGCATTGAAATTATCTTCCTCTGTGATGAGAAAAGCACTGAAATTATCTTGCTCATATAAATCTGCACTCAGTCCTCTAGGAAATATATGTGCTGATGATTTTACAGAGGCGCCCCTAGTTTTTTAAAAGGAGGATGAAGGCAAAAGATCCTCACAAACGCAATCACAAATATACATTCACCTTTGATGCTCATGAATGATAATACTTCCCATAAAACCACAGTTGTTTTCGTACACCGCATAGCTTTAGTAACTACAGTGAATTCCTATAGAATTTAAAACAAATATTTTACGAGGGTGAATCAAAAAGTCATGCCCTCTGCGGCATAAAGATGTATTAATGAACATATAGCAGCGAAAGATTTCACATATCAGTACCTGAATTTTTCTCTACAGGAAACTACCGTTCAACATAGTCTTTATGATTTTAAACATATTTGCACTATCATCGAACGCAAGCATGAAAACCATTTTGGAAATATTCAGCAGTTTGCCTCTTCATGCATGAATTTAAAGTTGATGTCCCAAGTCAGTAATTGTCCTTTGGATAGAGTTATAAGAGATGTTCAATGCAACATTCTGAACTGTAATGCGCCTGTCTCCTCGAATAAATTCATCAGCACGTTCTCGAATAGCATGTGTGACTGATGTTGTGGGCTTTACTGCTGCTTTAGGTTTAGCTGAAATTTCTCTTTCACTGCAGGCCCGCAACCTGAGAAGGGCTAGAGGGGGCCAGGACCCCCTAAATTTTTCGTGGCCCCTCCAGATCTTAACACAAACTGCTATTATTAATACGTACAGAAAACACAATTTAGCTATTTGTAAGAATTTTTAATGATTTGGCCTCCCTTAACATATTCATGGCCTCCCCAAACTTCTGTTCCTGGTTGCGGGCCTGTTTCACTGTTTTGAAGCTTCTTCATCCAACAGTTCACATTGCTGATGTCCATTACAGCATCCCCGTAAACATTTTTCAAGCGATTGTCGATTTCCTTAGGTGGACAACCTTCTTTTGTCAGAAATTCAATTGCGACTCCTATTTTATTCTTCAGATCCATGGTTTTAACAAGTCAATCTCAAAAAGAAAAGACTGTATTAGTAGGGTAAGATTACCTCTATAATATCATGTAGGCCTATAAACAATTCAATAGCTGAAATTGAAACAATATTGTAGGGAATGATACATTACTTTTTGATCCGCCCTCCGATATAGCGCATCAATAATTCTAAAAGATGTTGACGTGTATTTCATAAAACTGAACCCTCTTCAAAAATCCGGGGGTTTACAATTGCAAACCTTTGGTCCTCTTTCGGATGGTCATGCTTATGTGTAATAACTTATATTCACTTATTCAAGTCTGTATATTGTATTGGTGGTGAAAATGTTATTGAAATTAACATCTTGTAAACTACATTCAACCCTGTCACAAACATGTGTGTTGGTAGTGAAAACGAGCTGAAATGATATTCCACGTACGAAATATCTACACATACAATTATGTAATAATTAGGGATGGACAAAACCGGTTTTTATAAAAACCGAAAACCGGTTTCTATAAAAACCGAAACCCGAAAAACCGACATTTCGGTTTTCTCCAAAACCGGTTCGGTTTTTCACTGAAACCGGTTTCGGTTTTCTCCAAAACCGGTTTGGTTTTCTCCGAACCGGTTTCGGTTTTTCTCCAAAACCGGTTCGGTTTTCTCCAAAACCGGTTCGGTTTTCACCGAAACCAGTTTCGGTGATCGAAAACACACAAAACTATTTCTGTGGAAATGGATTCGGTTTCCGGAGAACAACGAAACACCATTCTGGTCAGAAATAGAATAAATTTTGGAAAAAAACCGGAATCGGTTTTGAAGAAAACCGAAACCGGACCAGGTAAAAAACCGAACCGGTTTTGGAGAAAACCGATAACCTGTTTCGGTGAAAAACCGAACCGGTTTTGAAGAAAACCGGAACCGGTTTCGGTGAAAAACCGAAAACCGATTTTTTGAAAATTTTCAAAAACTGGTTTCGGTTTTTCTAAAAACCGAAAACCGAAAAACCGGTTTTTGTGCCCACCACTAGTAATAATCCATACAATTATATAACAAACTTGAATGTTATAACGTAAATTGTATTGAAATGATTTCCTCGTATATAACATCTGTTCAAAATCCTGGAACAAACATGTATGTTACTGATATGAAGAGTCCTATAATGGCAAGAGAAAATTCTCGTGAACCCTTATATCTTTTGCACCAATCAAACGTAATTTGAAATTGTTTTTTTTTCACCTATTTTGCAGTTACAATATATATATATATATACTAATCATTTTATTATTCATCTGGGAAACTGTCAACAACATGGGTTTTACTACATGTTCATAACAAAATCAGATTCGTGGAAACAACTTACAGTGTATAATTTGCAGTGACGCATGTATTGCGTCAAATACTCTTTCTGCTTTGCTCTTTGATTTCTTCATCGCCGCTTCTGAAATTGGAGTATCATTGTGTTCGTGGTTTCAATTTTAAAATAAAATAAAAAAAAGTCTTCCTGTAATTGCAAAGAGATGTTGGATGTTTACTTGAGGGAAAGGCTCCATCAAAAGCATGTGATGTTATTTTACGTTCTCCGGTAACACAAAGTTGGTGAAGAACGGGACCTACAGTCTATTAAAGCGAGATATAAATTAAGCTTATATCAGATTTTTTAAAACTCTCAGCACAGTTTTAAGTTGCGAACACGTGGTTCGAGAAATAGCTTAATATGCATATTTGTTCACAAAGATGATGTGTCCTACAAAACATTCCAAGGTTTGATTTATTTATTATCTGTTCAGACAGTAGAGTGTCAGGTAATTTTTCTTACGTGTTTTTAAATACAAGTATTCACACTTAGCGTAACGTATCTGTTCAAACATATAGTGCATCAGTCAGGGGCGGATCCAGGGGGTGATCGGGGCGATTACCCTTCCCCCCAGAAGAGCAAACATTCTTATTATATATATATATATATATATATATATATAATCCATCCCAAAGTTTGGAGCCCTTAAAAGTAGCAGTATGACAACCCACCGCCCCCCCCCCAGAAGTCGGTCCTGGATCCGCCCCTGGTAAATATTTGTCGAATACAAGGCCTATAGCATATCAGGCAAATACAAGGTCTGTGCGGAAAGTAGTGTCATACATTTGTGAATCGATGGTACGTTTCAGCGCACTCGATTGATGGTGGTGTAAGTCAACTACTGAACGAGTGCAGTTGTCTTTGGTCTCTCTGAGGTGAAGGATGAGTGATTTTGTAAACTTCTATTTTGTCTCTTGAACAAGTCGCAATGCAACCTTCCCTGGAACGACGATACACATGAAATGAAAACATGAAATCTTTAAGTTTTACTTCACATGGTTAAAGGAGACGGCGATAATGAGAAATGAATAAAATGAAGAAAGTGGGAGGAAACGGGAAAACTCCGAGAAAACTCACGCACACTGTGTTTGTCCACCAGAAAGCTCTTTAGCACGAACTGGGATCGAACGAAGGACCCCATGCACCAGAAGTGAACGATCTACCACTGAGCCACCGAAACCCAACACAAAGATACGCGATCAAGTTTTGTATAAAACTAGGCAAGCCTGTAGCGGAAACTTTTCCAATGATTCAACACGCCTTCGAGGATTAGTATTTATAACAATGGTAAGTCTACAGATGACACAAGGCGTTTCCGGAAGGCCGTGGAGAGGTCGAGGACGAAGCTCGCGCTGGATGCCCATCAACCTGCTCAAACGACAAAAATGTGACTAGTTTGAAAGAACTTCTCCAAACAGACCATTGAATGTGTGTTCATTTAATGGCAGACACGTTAAATATATTTTTAAAAAAATCGCCCACGACATTGTGACCAAAGATTTGCACATGAGGAAAGTGTGGGCGAAGCTTGTCCCAAGAATTTTGACCGATGATCAAAACTCTCTCCGAGTGGAAAGTTGTCAATGTCGTTTTGGAAATGTGGGAAAATGCTCTCCATTTTTTGGACAATGTTCTCACGGGTGATGAAACATGGATAGAATAGAATACTTTATTAGCCATATTAGCCATTAGACAATATAGTTGCAATAGACTGTCAAGAATAGTAAAATTACTAACTGACAGTTCATAACTATTTAAAAATATTACCAATTAACAGTTAAACTAGTAGTCTTAAGTTATACAATTTACATTTTATACTTCACATATACATTAATGGTACTACAACACAGTAATAAGCAAAAGTTAATTATTACCATTGTTATAGAGTTAAGTCCAGTATTACATCTCTCAATTTCGGGTTAAGTTCGGTAGTAGTTCAGTAGCAATATCAATAGTAACAGTAGCATTAGTTAGGTAAGGATTGCTTAGTTGAGTACTACTACTATGTTTTGATTCCTTTAAGGAGGTATGACGTCTACGGAGCTTTACCGTAAAACTTTTATCAGTAGACATCTGTTTTATAGATTACAATGCGTTCCTCAAATTCCGTAATACTATATATATATATATATATATATTACTAATGTGTTCAGCAAACTCCTTGTTTTCCAAATTGCGTACATATAGGCCCTACAGGTAACAAATTGAATAGTTTCATTTCATTATATTTAAATATTTTCTGCGTCTTGCATATAATCTGACAGTCGGCGTTTCTAAATTCTCTTTGTATCTTGTTAGATCGCAAATTAAAACTAGTCTATTTTCCCTTACTGTGCACTAAACTATAACTATATAAATATTTATTGAGGGCACTGTCATGATTCGGTATTCTTTGAAAATATCCCTACAGACCTCAGTATCATGTAGACCCTCCTACACTTTTAATACAACGTAATGCCTTGTTTTGCCATTTGAATACGTCCTTTACACCTGCAGAATTTTCCTAGCGTAAAATACCATACAATAAATGTGACTGAAAGAGAGTATAATATACCGAAATCATCATTTACTTATTCTTACAGACCCTTTTAATTTCCGCAATGCATATAGAACACGAGCGAGGTTTTTCTTTTTTCTTTTCTTTTCTTTTTCTTTTTTTTTTTTTGCATAGTTTGTGAGTGTGTACAGTCCAGTTGGTTGTTCAAGGTACACGGTGGTTTAATTAGGTAAAATAAATGAGTTTATGTTTTTGTCGTATCTAACACTAAGCTATTTGTTTAGAACCATAGAGAAGAAGTCTTCTTTATTTTTAATGTTTACATTGACTATGTTATGATCTTTTGTAATAAAAAGTAGTGACATCAGCATAGATTGTTGTTTTATACTGCAGACGATTTGGTAGGTCGTTCATGTACAGTAAGAATAAAACCGGGTCTAGTATTGAGCCCTGGGGAACACCAGTCAAAACTTCTAGCTTATCATATGTCTCATTGTTAAATTTTACTATCTGCCGTCTGTTAGTGAGAAAAGTCTCAAGAAGAGACAGTTCATGATCATATATTCCATAGAACTGTAATTTTTAAAGTAAGATATCTTGTACTACTGTGTCGAAAGCTTTACTTAATCAAAGTTGTACATGTGTATGAACCGGACTCAAAACCACTTAAATATTTCGTTCACGACCATCTCAAGAGCATTAATAGTAGATACCTCCCGATCTGAAACCAAAATGGGCTACATTGAAAAAAGAATTTTGTTCAAAATAAGGGGGTAGTTGATTTTTTTTACGCAATACTCTATTATTTTAGAAAACACCGCAACAAGGCATATGCCAGGACAACCTAGAAACCAAAGGGCAAAGTGCCAAGCGGCACATCTCGATATCACCTGAAAGGATGTCGTTACAGATCAATTGGCGACGTGAAAGCAGCTTGTGAAATGCCCTTAAAACGCACTTCCTAAGCAAGTCTTCCAGTAGGACTATATTTTAAAGAGTTTTAATGTGCAGGCATTATTATTCTTATTATAATGTAAATAAGTGTTTTCTTTATACAGGGTGCGGCACGTAAAACCGGCCCGTAAAGTGAACACATAAAATGAAATGTAATGTATTGAATATGATTAACTACAACACATAAATGAAATGTAATGTATTGAATATGACTACTCACCTTCACAGCAGCCTTCACAGCAGGTGCTGAAAGTGTCCTCCGCCCACTTCAACACACATGTGAGCACGATTGAGGAGATTCATATATACCCTTGTCAGTTCTCGTATTGTAATGCTATTGGTGACATCCTTTATCCTGGTCTTGAGTTCTTCAATTGTGTGTGGATTTGTTTCGTATACTCTTCCCTTTAACAGTCCCCATAAGTAAAAGTCACACGTGGACAAGTCTGGTGACCGAGGAGGCCACAAGCCTTTGCTGATTGTCCTCTCTGGTGTAAACATCTCATGCACAAGGGACAATCCGGTACGGTTTTAACTTCAGTCCCCTTAAAACACGTCTGCAACTTCTCTCACTCGCATGAACCTGTTGACTCAATCTCCTGGTTGACTTTCGAGGACTTCTTGTCATTATCTCCTCCACCTGCATCTTTAATTCAGGTGTGCAGACAGATGGTCGTCTGTTCCTGGGAGCATTTTGAACCGATCCTGTACGCCGCCATTTTTCAATCAATTCCTGAATGGTGCTATTTGCTGGCACAGAACGTCCTGGAAATTTCTCCCGAAACAAATTCTTTGTTTCCACAAAAGATCCAGTGAGAATGAACCTTTCAACAATGGCAACACGCTCGGGTATCGAATACGGCATTATCACACACTGACACTCACCCGGCTTAACACAACGAGGCCTTTTTCTCAACTGGTTTCGACAAGTTTCACTGGCTGCGGCTGCACGTGACTGCTGCAGGTCACGTAAGTCGACCCGACCTCGACACGCCATCTCTTGGTAGGAAGGTAGATTATTTAAGTGTTGCCAAAAACCCAATAAACCAGAATATTACGACGGGCCGGTTTTACGTGCCGCACCCTGTACTTGTAGATTTGATGGCATTTCTTTCCGCACAGAACTTGTATATATCAAATATAAGTTTTTAAACAGCGTAACGTATCCGTTAAGACGTAGTATACCCAGAAAATGTTTTTACATGCTTCAAATTGCAGGTAATTATGACATACTGGGCGTGATGTACCTGTTTAGACAAGGACACATATGGAAAACCTTTTCTCACATCTATGTACTTCCAAATTCAAGTATTAGTTCTTATGGTAATACATCAATTCAGAGTCGTAGCGTATATATATATATATATATATATATATATATATATATATATATATATATATATATATATATATATATAGGACCGGATCCAGGATTTTCTGAGGGGAGGGGTGCACCAATAACTATCAGTACATTTGAATCAAATTTAAATTTTTTAAATCCTTTTAGGCATTAGCAAAACCACTTTTTTTTTTAAAAGCACGAAACGGAAACATGGCATAAAATTTTAGGAAAGTATTGCTATTTCCACTACCAGTTTCTCACTTTAGATAGTGTATATTCAGAACGGAGGGGGGTGCACGTGCTCTGGTGCTCCCCCTAAATCCGCCCCTATATATATATATATAAAATTTAAAAATCACATGCTTTTAAATGTCAGTAAAGGAGTTAAGACAACCATCAGGACATGAGGGTGAAATTGAATTAGTAAACCTTAAGAAGTCCTTTGAATTCAGTGCGCGTTGTATTAAAAACAACAAATCAAACAAACAAACAAACAAAAAAGTAATAGAACTCACCACATTATTGATGTAAGTTGGATTGATTTAACATTTTTTAAATTCTGGTAAGATAAAAACAACTTTCAGGTACATAAACGAGGCTAAACCCACAAGGGTTAACCAAGGTTCACAAAGTTCGCCTGTACTAAACATTCCGAATATTTCTGGTTCATGTTAGAAATGAGTGGTCTTATGATTCAATTGATTTAGATGTTCATCCATTAGTCTTGGTTGAATAGTAATTTGTTTACTATGTCAATTTCATATCACAGCAACATCAAGTTTGTAAGATATGCAAATGAATACACTCGAAATTTAATCTGAGTTGCATTGGTAAATTTATGTGTATCGCCCCAATTATTAAGTTAAACTCATTTACATATCATTCAGTTTAGTATGCTTTTGTGATTGATTACACTAGTTAACAAAGGTTTTGTTACATAAAAGGAAATACCTGTTCTTAAATGAACTTTTTGCGCTGAATTCGAATATGCACTCGGTTTTTCTCCATCACGTACGATTTTCCCGTAACAGAGGGATTTTCGGGAAAATCCCTCAAAAATTTCCCTTTTCGTTTATTTTACACCCCAAGATCTTGTCCCCTTGTATATACTAACATAGAAATTATACCTAAGTATACTTTGATTCATATTTAACAAACCCTCCAAGTTTCGTAATAATCGCTTTATTCTTTCTAGAGAAATAAATATGTTTGTATGTATACTGTGTGTACTGTTTATTGCACCTTATAGTAATGCTTTCAGATCTCTTAAGTTGAGGTAAAACGTTTTGCTTTATTACCACAAACACATATATAAAATATAATACAATATAATTTACAAGTGTGACAATTTACAATAAACAATAATACAAATGTACTAAAAGGTCATGAAAAGACAATCAAAACTATCACAATATATGAAACTTCCATTGGGTTACAAAAACGTACACTACTTCCTTCTTTTGTAAGAAATGTTGCATTCTCTAACAAGACCCCAACAATAGTCCCCCATCATTGAAGGATCCCATCGTCCCTGGTACCTTTTCTCCATTGCCATTATATCTTGGTGGAATCTTTCCCCCTGTTTGTCGCTGAGAGCACCTAGGTTAGCAGGAAAGAAGCTGAGGTGGGAGTGCAAAAATTGGATTTTTAAAGACATCCTACAACCCAACTCTTTGTATTTCTGTATCATGTCCTGTACGATTTCTGTGTAACTCTCAGCTTTGTTATTGCCCAGAA
Organism: Thermobia domestica; assembly: GCF_964235325.1. Classification (NCBI taxonomy): domain Eukaryota; kingdom Metazoa; phylum Arthropoda; class Insecta; order Zygentoma; family Lepismatidae; genus Thermobia; species Thermobia domestica. The sequence goes on along the minus strand of NC_137455.1, from coordinate 38,593,640 downwards.
AGTTGCGCACAACACACTTAAATGCTGTCCAGGCAGCTAGCTCAGCACTGTTTAACTTGCTGTCAAAGCTATCATCAAGCATTAATTTCCTAATTTGGGGACTAATAAACACTCCCGCTGAAATCTTAGCATCACTCAGGTTAGGGAACTTATCTCGCAAATACTTGAAACCTTCACCAGATGTGTCCATGGCTTTGACAAAGTTTTTCATAAGTCCTAACTTGATATGAAGTGGCGGTAGTAATATCTTATTAGGATCTACCAAAGGAGCGTATTTGACGTTGCATTCTCCAGGTACGTAATTCACTCTAGGTTCCCATTCCTTCACTTCATAATGTTTGTCATCAGCTCGGCTATCCCATAAACATAAAAAACATTGGTACTTCGTGTAACCGCACTGCAGTCCTAATAAAATACCAACTACCTTGAGATCACAACATATTTGCCAACAATGGTCCTTGTAATTTATAAGATTTAGCAAAGTTGACATGGTGTCATAGGATTCCTTAATCTTCACTGAGTGCGCAAGTGGTATAGAAGGTTTTTTATTTCCATTATGTAAAAAGACAGCTTTAAGGCTGACCTTTGACGCGTCGATAAATAACCTCCATTCTTCTGGAACGTAAGAATTCCTAGCTCCGCCATCAACCCATTTATATCCGTACATACGCACACATTATCTTGCATTGAGAAATAGCTTGAAAATTGAACATGCCTTTTCCTGTACACTGATATGTTCGTTTCTGCATCCAATAAGTTCCACTGCTGGAGCCTTGATCCCAGAAGTTCCGCCTCTTGTTTTGTCAGGTGCAAATCACGGACTAGGTCATTAAGTTCACATTGCCGGATGAAATGTGGCTCGCGAACACAGTCAGGGATGAACGTTGGATCCTTGGATGTACATGTTGATGTCGATGGTTCATCAAGGTCATGCTTATCATCAGAGTCTTTTGGCCATATCTCTTCCCAGTTGGTAGGGGGCTCGGGAAGTGGAAGTTCTTTTGCATTCTGTTACATTTGATAACAAATATTGATAACCATTTCATGAACAAAACGAAAAAACTTGGAGAATTGTATATATATGTATTAAGATATACATATATTGTACGTTAAAAAAATATATACGTTGGAAGTACATTCTATTTTTATACACGTTTCTAATTTACAGAGAGCAATACAAGTGTGTTGTTGACTATTGTAAATATTCATTTTTATGTCTGTGTTTGTAGTAATAAAGCAAATCGTTTTTACCCCAACTCAGGAGATCTGAAAGCATTACTATCAGGTGCAATAAACAGTGCACACAGTATACATACAAATATATTTATTTCTCTAGAAAGAACAAAGCGATGTTTACGAAACTTTTAGGGTTTATTAAATATAAATCAAGGTATACTTAGGTATAATTTCTATGTTACTATATGTAAGGGGACAGGAGCTAGGGGAATAAAATATCTGAAAAAGGGAATTTTTGAGGGAATTTCCCGAAAATCCCTCTGTTAGGGAAAACTGTACGTGATGGAGAGAAACCGAGTGCATATTCGAATTCAGCGCAAAAAGTTCCTTTAAGATCAGGTGATTTTTCTCACGTAACAAACAAAAAGTTTAAATTTGTTAACTAGTGTTATTAACACTTTTTCGTTGTGAAAGACCACTCCAACTACTAATGTGAATTCAGTTATTAAAAAGTTTATAGTATTTATAATATACTTAGCGCAACGTATCCGTCCCTGAAGGAATGCATTAATATACTGTAAGTGTTAGTACTTGCATTTTAACCCTTTCAGTAACACTGGGACTTATGTGTTCCACATTGGGTTCTCACAGAGCCAGTGGGAATTTACCGCGTGTTATTTCTATGTATCTGTATCCCACTGGTAAAGAGAAGCCTGATACTGGTGTACATAGCTCTTGTAATTACATATTGCACCTGTAGGCCGCGTTGTTGACAGCTTTTATTGTTAACTCTCTGCTCGCTAGATGTGTCGCACTTTATTATTCAATATTGTTACTCTTTCTCTTTCTCATTTAACCATTTTAGTGTTTTTTCACTTGGATTTTTGAAACTATTTTTTTTTCTCAAAAGTCATGAACCCATGGGGGACATAACATGTTTTCTAGCCACTCTTTTGAACTGAGACAAACGTGTCGCACAGGTATTTTTGAATGAGACTTATTTATCCCATTGGTTGTGGAAACTGCAATCATCATCATCATAGGTATTCTGCCTTTCTTGGCATGTCACTTGCCGCAGCTGAGAAGCTTCCATGCTCCACGGTCCTCCGCTAACCTCTTCGTCTTCGCGTATGATTTTTCTGTTTTAATATCACCCATTAATTGTAGTCTCCTTCGCCCCCTCCCTCGCTTTCCCGCCACCATACCTTCTAGGACGTCCCTCATGATATAATCTCTTCTTAGGCAATGTCCCAACCAGTTTCTCTTCCTCTTCCTAATACTATCTAAAAGTGTTCTTTTCTCACCCACCATTTCTAACACCTAAAATCTTGTGAACTGCTCCTGTCAATTTTATAAAAAATATGTGCGATCTGGAAACCGGGAGGCTGTTCAAGATCATCGAGCCCTCCACAGTACAGTGTCAAATTATGTTAATGCTTACAAATTAAGACAATGGATCAAGGCTTGCAATACACTTTCTGATACATCCCATCGTACAAAATATTGGAAGCGTTTCAACGCAGTCACCGGAAAATACACAAGAACGTCCTATCCACTCATTCACCATGATCAAGCACTCCACTCAGACCAAGATAAAGCCTTCGCTACCTATTTACAGGATATCTTTAAGGCTGTATCAGCTACACGTCATTTTCATTATCATCCTACAGAGCACTTTAACTTTTGGTCTCCACATTTTCAACCTGGTGTAAATCACATTGTCTCTTTTCACAAAGCTTTCCCTGCTCCCATCACTACTGCCGAGATCACGAATGTAGTTACCTGCAAACGCAACACTGCTTCAGGCATCGATAAATCTTGTATCACCATGTGAAACAAAGCCCAAACGTTTTGATAAATATTCTTGCCCTGATCTATACTTTTATTCTTCGTTCCGACTATATACCCACTACATGGAAAACGTCTATAAGTTTTTATGTTTCTTAAACCAGAGAAACCTCCCGACCAAGTAGCCTCTTACCGTACGCTTCAGGTCACCCCGGTTTTCACTAAAATTGTGGAAAAAATCATAGTACAACGTCATCATCTCCATCTTTCACGGCACAATCTTCTGCCGCTACACCAAGCAGTATTCCGCCCACAATTCAGTATTAATGATCAGCTCATACGTCTTCTAAACTACATCACTAATCAATACAATACGGCAAAACCATCTGCCTGGTCCTTTTTGATCTGGAAAAGGCATTTGATAAAATTTGTCATCAAGGACTTCTCTCTAAGTTACTCAATTTTCGCCTTCCCCTAGCATATATACGATTAATTTATAATTTCTTTGTGGACGCCTCGCATACGTTTTCATCAATCAACAATCGTCTCATTCTATCTTCCTACATTCCGGTATACCACAAGACTCTTCTCTCTCTCTCTTCCCTAATCTACCTGCTGTATGTCGCCGATATGCCTTCACTTCTTAGCAATGTTCATTTATTTCAATACGCTGACGACCCAGCCTTTCTTGCCGTAGGCCGCACTGTTCACCAACTTAACACAGTATTACAGGAGGAGATAGATACATTTATCCTCTGGTGTGATAAATGGAAACTCAAGTTCAATGCCAGTAAAACTCAAACTACAGCATTCCTACCACCCAATAAACACTCCAAAGTACACCGCAATTCATCTGTATCGAATCTCACTGTTAACGACACCCATCTTCAGCTTTCTAAAACAGTTATATACCTCGGCCTTACATTAGACAGACACTACTTGGAAAGCACACCTACAAGATGTCACAGCAAAAGCTTAGTGTCGACTTAACCTACTTAAACGACTAACTGGCACAACTTGGGGTGTTCATTCAGAACTTCTTTTAAACACCTTCAAAGTATTCCTTCGCCCGGTGCTCACTTATGGCCATTCTGCCTGGATCGCAGCTCCCCCTTCCTATCATCATAAACTGAAAGTCCTTGAACCACACGCCCTTCGTATTGCCTACCGCATCAAACTTCTCAGTCTAACTCAGATTCTGTATAATCGAATGTCCTTTCCTCAAATCTTATTCCATCTCGAAAAGCTTCGCCTATAATACTTTCAGACACGTCTCAATTTTCATCACCCGCTCCTCCGTGATACTATTAACGGTCATACCAACTTCGATCTTCCACATCCCATCACACATTCACCTCTGTCCCTCCTTTTCACATTGTATCATTACTCTCTACCACCCGACCACCCTGATCTTCCACTCACTCATACTTTTCTCATCGACCATACTCCACCTCATACCATACCGTCTTGTTCCTCACAGAAGTCCTCTGTTACTAACAGGGCTTCCATTGTCTGTCATCAATGCTTGGAGCAGCCCCATAGCTAGAATATTAACTTGCATCTGTCCTCTAACTCTCACTCTCGTGTTGTGATGTCAAGCGCACGTCATCTTATCATCGTCCCATATATCCCTTTCCCCCCATAAAGAAAATAATGTCCAGTCTTACAATGTACTAAAACAGAATTCACTGTGCAATAATGAACCTTTCCCTATTCTTATGATTGGTATCGCAAAGATAGCAATATCCACCTCCAGTATACCATAGTATTAAGAATAAAGTGTTTTTAAAAAATAAAATAATTAAACATCTCTTAGACCCTCTCCCAGTCCTTTTCCTCTCAATTTCCGAACTTTTCTTTCCCCATGGAAGGCGTAACTCTCGGGCGAGTAGCTAGCCTCGGCTAGCAATGAAAGAGAAACGCAATTTTTAAGAAACTGTTTTATCGATCATCGAGAGAAAATGAGTTCTGTAGTCAGTGGTGTTCGAAGTCGTAAGCGCAAGTGCGATGCAGATAAAATTCGAAGATTTCTTGAGGACTCTGACCTTGACTATGAAAGTGAAGATTTCGTAGTTGACGAAGATTATCAAATAGACGATAGTTGAAGTGAAAGTGGAGATAGTGGAACAGATGAAGTTGAAGAACAAGGTGCTAGTGATAAAGCAGTGGTTGGATCTTAGATGGAAGTAAAGAACACAGTGCTAGTGATGAAGCAGTGACTGGCCCTTCGGTACGTGCAGATGTACTGTGGTCAAAGGTAAACTTGTCTTTCAAACCAAAATTTTCCGTTACTGGCAAATGTAATCCTGCTACTCTGTCGTAAAATTGATAGGTCTTCCAGTGAACTAGAAGTGTTTCGGCAGGTGGTCCCTCATAGTTTATTTATATTCATATCGCAGTGCACAAACATTCGGGTAGTTTAACTTCGTAGAGAGAAAAACAAAAACCACAAATTCTGAACACTGATCCAGCAGAAATCATGCTTGTTTTCGGAGTTACTCTTGTGGCGTCATACAATAAAGTTCCAAATTTCTCCGATTATTGGCCAAATCATGCCTCATTAGGGCATATGGCCATCAAAAACAGTATCTTGCGCAATCGATGCAAGCTTATCTTTTCAGAATTATACTTCAATCAACCAGAGAAACCAAATGATGCATCAGAAACTTATTACATATATGAAGTTATTTCTTACCTAAAGCAGTCATTCCAGAAAGCAAGAGATAATAGCCCGTACCAAAGTATTGACGAATCAATGGCTAAGTTCAAAGGTAGATCTGCCATAAAACAATACCGGTCGCTAAAGAAGAACAAACGAGGAATAAAATTATGGTAACTCTGTGACGGTAAAAGTGGTTATGTATATGATGTTGAAATCTATGCAGGGAGAGGCAATGATGGAAGTACCTCTGTGGGGACACTTGAGGAAAAAGTTGTACTGCGTCTACTTGAAACAATTAGAAGAAACGATATTCCAGTGGCATTTGACAGATTTTTTTACCACCGTCAGCCTCATGGATAGTCTACCATTCGCAGCGGGCGCCACATGCAACAGCGCAAGGAGAAATATGCCCAGTTTAGCACAACATTGCAGAAAGGTGAATCTGAGTTCCTTGTGAATAGTTTTGGGACATTAGCGTCAACATGGATGGATGCTAAGAACCTTGTTGTTCTAAGTAATTGTCATAGAACCCACACAACCATTGCTCAAACGTACCCTGAAAGATGTAACCAAACATGATTTCCCTTGTCCTAAAGCCATTGCCACGGATAATAAAATTATGGGTGGTGTCGACTTATCGGACCAAAAATTAGGCTATTATGTCTTTGACAGGAAGACAACGAAATGTTGGAAGCGTGTGTTTTCAAATTCCTGATGACGTCAGTGGTTAATGCTTGGATCATATTTCAAGACATACACAATAAAAGAATGCCACTAATTGATTTTCTCATCCCACTTGCAGAACAGATGATTACATTGGGAAAGAAAGATGCAATTGTCAAGAGGAATAGAGCTGCTGGATGTCCAAGTGCTGCGTACAAATCAATGGTGAATGTTGGGGACCATATGCCAACGTAAGGTCTAACAGAAGGTGTGCATGGTGCGCTAACAGAAAGAAGGGAACTCGAACAAAGACTTTCTGTACCATGTGCCAAGTTACTTTGTGCAAAAACTGTTCCACACTGTATCACAAGTAGGATGGTCGATGTGACTGCCAAGAGAAAATTTCGAACTTCCATGCAATCATCATTTGAAAACAGAGAACGAAATGTGAAATATTTGTAATCATAAATAAGATCCAAATGGTTCTCTGACAATATATCTCAAAATTGAAAATACAGGATTATCATTCATTTCTCTACCACTGGGACATATAGATCCCGCCTTAAAATACTAGTGGGACACATGTGTCCCACCCCTCTCCATGGTAAGCTACGAAAGAGCGGGAAATATTTTTTAAATATTCCTACTTTTGACATCTTTAATTAAAATAACCGTATATGAATGTCTTCTGCTCCGAAAAGAAAATTGGTAGTGAAAGGATTAAAGCACGTGAAAAAGGTTTTCCTGGTGTGTCTGAAGCGATGTTCGAATTTCCATGTCTGAAGCGATGTGTTAGGCTAATACTTGCGTTCAAACAAGAGAATGGTTTTTCTTCATACGTTACGTACTGTACACTTTAAGTTACTGAATTATAGCATATACGAGTTACATTTAAGTTATAACTCTGCCAATTGTTTTTCTCAGGACTAGTAACAGATAGGAACGTGCCTTTTGTCTTCAATTATTCGAGCATTCGTTATCAATGCGTGACAGAGATGGCAACACTGTATGGCACACAAAACTAGCGGCAGCGATGAGAATGATAAACTGTTTTTGATACTTTCGGTACTGGTAAAATGGAGGCGTTCTTATTACAAGAACAGCGTGTAATCATTCGTTTTGTCCATTTGCATAGTGTGACACCGCTTTAACTTCATTCTCAATTGAGTGAGACATGTGACGAGGGTATTGTAGATGTGTCTAATGTGTGTTCGTGGGGACTACAGTTCAAAGAAGGCAGAATGTCGCGTGACAATAAACCAAGAAAATCTCGGCCTCGCACAAGCTGGTCTGACATGATCCAACAAGTGAAGAAAATTATTTTGGAAGACTGCCGAATAAGTGTGGAACACATCGCCTCCAAGGTTAGATTTCAGTGGGATCTGTGCACACAATCCTACATAAGGATATGAAAATGCAAAAAGTGTCCTCCAGGTGGGTGCAACGAATGCTGATATACGACCACAAGGCTCCGCGCGTAGCATATTGTCAGGCAATGTGGACACGTGACGACGGCATGAATGGAATTTTCTTTCCATCGATGAAAGACACTCTTCGGGATAGCATATTCACTAGCCGTGCCGCTATTGCATCAGCGATTTTCAAGTAATCAAAACATACTCCTGTAGAAGCGTTCGCTGCGGCCATGAAGTCATGGCGTCGACGTTGTAAAAAATATGTACGGTTGCAGGGAGATTATGTCGAGAAATGACACAAGTTTCATAGTTTTTGTTTAATTAGTTAGTGAGAAAATAAATACGAGGTGCTGTAACTTGAATATGCTCCTCCTAAAGAGACATCGTAAATAAATAGGCACCTTGTAATGTAACAAAATATAATTTGAAGGCCGTTAGTGGCTGTAGTTTGTTTCTTATTCCAGCTGTGGACAGTATGAAGATTCCATAAGAAAGGCAATGATGCCGCCACCAAAGGAGCCAAGGAGTTGAGTGATTTCGAACGTGGTCAGATAATGCAACAATATAACCTCGATACAAGCCAAAGAAAAATTTTCCGAAATCTTCAGACTCCATTGTCTACCATTAATCAGATTGTTACTCAGTTTAAAAGACATCAAAAGGAAAGAGTGAGTTCACGTTTTGGCCGTCCATTTTCAACGCAACGCTATTGAGGGCAATCACAAGGTGTGGATAACAAAATCCCAACTGCAAGGTTGCAGAGGTACAGCCAATATTGGCAAGCGAAAACAGCGGTGCGGCAAGATCTTAACTTTTGGCACTACGTAATTTTCTCTGATAAATCCTTACTTTCCAAACTTTCATCCGGCGGCACTTGGACCTGGAGATTAACTTTTCAAAAAATCCACTTGGACTGCATACAACCAAGCGTCAAACATGAGCAGTTTTCATTCACGGTGTGGGGAGCCATTCGGGGCTCAGGATGTTTGAAGTTGTTGAAATCTGTTGGCAGGCACAACAGCGCTGGATACACTGACATTTTGCAGAGACTTCTGCTATCGATTATTTCTACTGAGTTGCTTCCAAAAACAACAATTCTGCCCCCTTGCCATACTGCCAAAATTACCCTAACCTGGCATTCACAAAATGGCATTTAAAAACTGCCATGAGTCAGTCAGTCCCCGGTTATAAATCGAATTGAACATCTGGGATATTCTAGATCGTGTCATCAGACGGCGTCCCTTCAAAGAAAAACTGTGGAGACCTTCTCCAATATTTGCGTTTAAAAAATTGTGAAAAAAATTGTCAGCTCAATATAACGGAAATGATTAATTTATGCCCCAATGGGCTAAGACTTTGGTTCAAGCTAAAGGTAGAGCTACAAGTTATTAATCTATATCTTTTTGCTCACGTTTGCCAATTTGTCATGATGGGGCTCGGCTGAATTTATAATTCGAATCACATAGGTTATTGGCAATCCAATCAGATCGTTTTCACAATAACGAAAACGGAACATTTGTTCGTCTGTTGAAGTTTAGCGTCACTTTTAAGGATCAAGACTACATGGGATGTGAACCTGCTGCTTAAGGTTGAGTTTCAATTACCATAATATATTCAAATTTGTTAATGTTCTCTAACCGGAAATCAAAACCCGAGGTCACGTGCATCAAAGGTGCAAGTGCTAGCCACTAGATCAGCGGAAAAGGCTAAAAAATAACACGAACTGCATAAGCAGAATGCACTAGCTTATAGTATATGTTACTTTCCTGAATCCGAAAAGTAGAATCGGAAAAAAATCCGGAATTTAAAAAATTCCGATTTCGAAATTTTTTGGAATTCCGGAATTTTTGTATTCCGGAAAATTTTTGGTCGTCCCTAATGTGTATCCACTTCTATGTGTATATACGATTATTAAGATTAATTCCTGTAATCTTTATAATTATAATCATCATTAATGATTGTTGGTATTCTGAAAATTCTGAACGTTTGTATCTTAATATTTTGTTTACAAAACAATTAATTTCATTTACATACAGTTGATTTTGTTTAAATATTTAACGTACGTCGTCAATAGATATAAAATAACAATGTATCAGTGTTGAGTAAAATGTATTGATTCCGTTTTAAATAAACTTCAATCTGTAGGAAATAATCATAACATCGACTACAGTACGTATTCCTATGCGAAAGTGTACTTCACTCTCCATTTTTTCTAGATTAAGAAAGATATAAATAAGTACAACAGGTTGTCTTTCCTATTAATATTGTATATCTTCATCCAACTGGATTTTGATTTTTTTTTTGTTGTCGTTTGCATCCTTACGGAACAGCAAGGTTATGAAGGAGAAGCCTCTCATAATAACGTGGGTTTCAAAGCACGACCGAGGCTTAAATATGGTGCAGTTGGTGGGTCGTCAGACTATCATGCAGCATCAACGTAACATTATATATAATTCTCTATGAAACTATGTCTCCTCCAAGATATCTTGTTACAGGACAACGCTACCGACCTTGATTAGAGTAATATAGAGGCTTTGTACAAGAGGCTGATATATCGTCTGGTTCGTAGGTGGCTGCTCTACCACCTAGCCATCGCTGATTTCTCATCATTATGGCTTATATAATCTCTCTAGTGAAGGATGGAACAATGCCAACAGCGACGTAGTAATCACACTTATCTTCATTTTTAACACCCTTGCATTATGATACTATACAATATAAGTTACCTAACCCGACAAATTTAAGCTTTTTTTCAAATATTCCTTCATCTTTAAAGTATACTTCCTTTAATTTGAGACAAAATACAAATTTTAGTCTAGACTTCATAAAATTTAGTTTGTCAAGGAGTTTGGGATACCTAAAACTAAAACCAAAATTCTTAACGTGGCGTACATCATGACCCCCCTCCTTGTTGAAAGCTGATCTCTTCTTCTGCAACTGTAACCAAAATCAAATTTTGCATGCACTGTATGCATACATTTTGCGAATAGAGCTTCTGCAGCCATCGAGGCACAATCACTTAATTACAATTGGAATGGATTCTTAAGTGTGGCTATGTTTGAAATCGCCCATACAACCAAAACCATCGCAGTTGTCTTGTTAACAATGCTGTAGCTATGTGCTTCTGAATATTAACATAGCATGATAATACATATTCTGTATACGCCGCAATATCGACCGTCTGGGATGACTGTTGTTCCATTTTGAGTTCCCTCAATTGGCAGCCATTATCACGTTTTACCACTTAAACTATTATTAGCCAATTTAGATCTGATTCTTTTCTTCGCTACAATTACGAACACGCTACAATTAAAGTTCATTTTGTCCTTTCCCCTATGACTCACTCATTTCATTAGTTAGAATTACCTATTGTCACCTGGGAGTTTCCGCGTTTACATAACCAAAATATTCGGATTAGGTTAATTGTGTGACAGAAATTGACAATCTTCTAAATTATTCAATATCAGAAACATTAGGAAGTATCTCGATGAAGTATTCGCATTAGTAAGGGTAATATAATTAATGATCATGAAATATTTCGGCATTATACGAGGAACATTCATTATATTCTAAGCGTGGAAGTGGGGCAGCAATCGTGGGATAACGAAACTTAGTGAAACGATTGCATCATACTTAGCATAAAAGCAAAAATAGGAGCGCTATTATTTATAGTTCGGTGTGAAACCCTGATATCCAGGGATGCTTGCGAAAGCTGCACGACAAACTTGCACGGATTGCAGCTTCTTCCCCATCCTTTATATTCTCCAGACTTGACAACAAGCGACTTTTCCTTGTTTCAAAAATTAACAAAACTTGCGTGGTTAACGTGTAACATGGGTTTCTGTCACCACGATATGGCGCGTTCTAAAGTTGCAGAACGAGGAGAAGGGAACTAGATATAGAGGTTAGCTGCAGTCGCAGACAGACGACAAGAGGTGGTCCTCCAGCTTGGAGGTTTGGCATGAGGCTCAAAACTTCATCCAGTAGATAAAGACACACGTCACGTCTAGTAAATTGGAGTTCCTCAATAAGTCGGATTTCACGAAAGCAAAATGGACAAGAGATTTGGGACATTAAATATAAGAATTTTTTGTAGAGCAGGTGCATTAAAATCCGTAATGAGTGAGTTAGGGAAATATAGGATAGATATGGTAAGAGTTCAGAAAGTTGGATGGAAAAGAAAGCAAACGGTGCAGACTGGAAAGTTTATTTTTTATATAGGGACATAAAAATCACCAACTAGGAACAGGAGTTTTCGTTCACAGACATAGTATCAGCAATTAAAGTGTTGAATTTGTTTTCTTTTATTACTCTTAAGTGAAGGCAGTGTGATATTATTGTTCTAAATGTACATGCCCCAACAGAAGATAAGGATGACGATATAGAAGAGTATTTATGAGGAAGTAGAACGGGTATTCGACTAACTCCTGTAATACTATATGAAAGTTCTATTAGGCGATTTGAATACGAAGGTCGGACGAGAAGATATTTTCAAATCCATTCTAGGGAACGAAAGTTTGCAAACAGAAAGTAATCAATCACAACGGCGTTAGACTTATGAACTTTGCAACGTCTAAGAATCTTATCGTCAAGAGTACAAAATTTCTATATCATGTCATTCATAAATATACTTGGACGTTACTAGGTAGATGGAAAAACATAATCAAATTGATTACGTTTCAGCAGATAATAGAAGACAGTCTAGTGTTTGTGGTGTTCGGTGGCAAACACTTTTAGAACAAAAAATGTGATTTTTGAAAGCTGAAATAGTTGAACTTGAAGATTCGGTAAAACAAAAATATTCGGGATGTATACAGTATAAAGGCATCAACGAATTTAAGAAAGACTATCAAAGTCGTCCACATATATTAAAGAAAGGGGACGTAACAATTCTCACGGACGCTAATAGTATTTTAAATCGATGGAAAGATTTATTTTATAGTTTACTCAATATACAACTTCCGCGATGGCTCAGTGGAAGAAAGTTAACCTCTGGTACATGGGGTCCTTGGTTCGATTCCAGCTCATGCCCTGTGAGCTTTATGGTGGACAAACAGTATCAGTTTCTAACTAGTAAGCATGGAACGTATGCGGATAAGTGAATATTTTCAAATCTGCAATTAGAAACTTAAAGGTCGGCAAGTGTAAGCAGAAATGCATTCAACTAGTATGGATCAGGAGCTTCTATTTGACATGGACCATAAGTTAGTATTAGTACACTCCGGAATTATGAGGATTTGTTTTTAAAGAAATTGTAACGCATAATATTATAGATGTGTTAACGCAATTGTACCGATGAAATCTTTGTAGATAATATTAAAGTTGAGGAGCCCACTGCCCATTCTTTGCACGTATACACGAAAATAAGTTTCTAGAAAATATTACAACCCCTTACCTTCCTTTGGATACATATTTTAGAGGAAGAGTAGTTACATAAACCTATAAGATACTCTATTAAATTTCTCAAACCCCTTTGTGATACCCCATGGTCCGTTACCGTAATCAGTGTAACGTGATAAAAACAGTTGAGGTAAATGCTATATTCCAAAAGTTCGTTTCAAATGGCAAGCAGTTAACGTCGATTCCGATATGGCATAAAAAAAAAATCACCCATCCTCTTAAAACCAGAATTTTGGAAAATGCTGGTTGACGTGTCTGCTTATTTGTAATAGAAATGAAAGATCTTTCCACTCATGGAACGGTATACAACCTGCAATACAACAAAGTAGTTTGGGTTGTCTAACTTAAACGACTTTCTAGATACTCGGTACTTTTCTGAACCTCCAGAACGTGTGCTTCCCCCAATACTCTCGAGTTAAGAATTGAAAAGAACTCCCCGCTGGTCTAGTGTCTAGCGCGTGTGCCTTTGTTGCACATACTCTCGGGTTCGATTGCTAGTAAGAGAACACAAACAAATGTAAAATTATCTCCTTTAGCTTTAAGAACATAACCATGGGGCTTTAAACTAAAAAGAAAAGAAAATCGTTTTTCATTTTGAAAACCGAAAACAATCTTTGAATAGATCTAAAGGCCTACGCACACAATTTGGTGGCTTTAAGTGAATCCTTTGTATTATGTGAAAATCTGATGACTCACCCCCCACAGACGTTTGATATACAGTATATATATATATATATATATATATATTTGGTGTTTCAAAAGTTCCCTGACATAGGATAACTGTTATTATCAGAGTTCAACAAAACGTTAAGGGAAGAAACCGCCTCCAAGTATGATATTTTCAATCTAAACTGAAGGATTTTTTTTTTATTAAATCGAGTGAGCAGTTACCTCGACCCACAACATAAGTCAATGAAGTTACTGTCGTTTACGCTAACATATCAATGGCCAACCTCCATTTCAAACATACCCCCATATTCACCATATTTTTACAAAATTTATCCACCTCCTGGTAAATGGTAACGTTGCATTTTCATTTAACATTGGGACCATAAAGAATGTACAGGGCAAACTGCTCGTCCGATTAAAAAAAAAAAAATTCGTTGACTTTAGATTGAAAACATATTTGTAGACGGTTTCCTGTCCTACATTTTGTTGTAACTCTAATGATAACAGAGTTACCCTATTAAAGACACTTTCGAGACACCCTGTATATACAGGTGTATCAAAACAACACCGAAAACGTTTGGGAGATGATTCGTGACATCGAGATAAGACAAAAAGTATAGACCAACTGGGGTGCACAAATGCTTTCTTTCGGAGTTATAGGCTGCCGAAAACATGAAAAAAAATTTGAAGATTCATAGCTCCAAAATTATGGGACCTACCGTAGTCGGGTCAAGACTTCACTTAGGAACTAATGTGTGCGCTATCGAAAAATACATGTTTCAGAATCCTAAGGTACCGGTACTCACGCAACAATTTTTATAGAAGGAGTTTAGTTACGGGCATATAATTTGAAGTACTCACTAACTAGGTCTATAAAAATTGTTGCGGAAGTACCATAGGATTCTGAAACTTGGATATTTGGCTAGGGCACATATTAGTTCCTAAGTAAAGTCTTGACCCGAGTATGGTAGGTCTCATAGTTTTAGAGCTTTGAACCTTATTTTTTTCATGTTTTCGGCAGCCTATAACTTGGAAAGAAAGCATTTGCGCAGCCAGGTTGGTCTATACTTTTGTCTTATCTTGGTGTCAGGAATCATATCTCAAACGTTGTTAATGTGTTTTGAAACACACTGTATATATAAAAGAAAGATTAATAATCGATTGCCTTTCACAGCTTTCGATTGTTAGTACTGTATTGTATAAAAATGAAAACTTTAGTATTCCCATAAAGCTTCCATCGGTATAGCTGAATTAACGAATCTGCCATTTACATTGAACTATGATGTTAATCTCTCCCCAAGGGACGTACTCATGGGGATCCGGACCCTTTTCAAAATCCAGGCTTTTCTGTAAATTTAGTCTATTGTTAGTTTTTTTTTTAAAATTTTAATATAATGATCCTCGTATTGAATTTAGACCACCTAAAAAGCTTTGAGGTCCTCCCGAAATAAATTCCTGCGTAGGTGATTGCCCCCACCTCTAAAAAATTTTAAGGTAGGTAATGCATATTTCTAAAATTAAGTACATGTTTATTCGCCAATATTCGAAAAATTAACAACTGAAATGTGTTGTATCAGAAGAAAAGAGTATTATCTAATTTATGCCAGCGATATACCTCGCAATAGTGAAGAAATTAAAAACACGATTGGGCGGCATGTAGATGAAATTCACTATTCACAAAGCATTGTGCCAGGTCAAGCACGGATGAAGCTGCAGTACTCCCTTCTGTTCGGAAGTTCTTTATCTTCAAGGTTGCAGAGTGTGAATCAATACTCAATAGACGCATGAAATGCAGTAACTGTAATTAATATGTTTGTAACAAGAAAAAAAATGATAGAATTAATACTTTTATGATTTACTATCAAAGAAAGTTTAGATGTATCGAGAAAGTTGTATTTTGCGAATGTATTATAAAAGTGAATGTGAGTTTCATGTGGTAGTCACATAATAACTACTGACCCAATTGGAATGATGTTTGGTGTGATTATCAATCTAACCCCCCCCCAGGGATAATATATGATATTAGATTTATTAAAATAGATATTCTAAGGGAGGAGCACGATATTATGATCTATCTGAAAAAGTGAATATTTCACTAGCGTATCAAATTAGGAAGATAAAGCTTGGTATACAGGATATCCCACAAAGGGATTTACACTGTGCGAAATTGAACAACTCAAGCCAAAATATGATTATTTTTTTTTAAAGTCAGAAAAATGTTCAAAACATTAGTGATGACTTTCTAATGTGGAATATGATCAAAATGTCTTCTATTTGCAGCGTATATCTTCGGCAACGATGTGGAACATAGCGACAAACAAGTGATACGGTTTCATTGGAGTGAACTCACAGGCCTTAATCGCTTCTCGCATGACATGCAGCGTACGTGATTTTGTGGCGTAAACAGTGTTCTTCTGAGTTCACTACAGAAAGAAGTCTAACGGTGTTAAATCTGGAGATCTGGTGCATTTTTGACACTTTGTCGTATTATCTACCCTTCAACAAATCTTTTGTCCAGAAATTGCAGTACATCTGGATGGTAATGCAGTGGTGCGTCATCTTGTTGAAGAAAACCTTCATCTGAGTACAGTTGATGAACTACTGGCACAATTTTCTTCCTGTAACATGTTAAGGTACTCTACACCTGACGTTGATCGTATTTTAAAAAAGAATAGCCGCACACGTTCTCTGACAGACATATCTACTACACCACAATGATATCCAAAGAAGAATAACAGCTCATTCTTTCAAAACACGGAGATTATCTTTTGTCCAGTACATACAGTTGTGCCGATTGATGGTTCGGTGCAATTTAAAATATGCTTCACCACAACAAACAATCAAATCAGTCAAATGTTCATTATCGCAAATCCATTCACAAAATATAAGGCGCTAAATGACCCTCATTGATTAAGTAAAGCAACCTGGGAACATAGGTTTTCCACTTTGCTGGCTTTAAAACACGGTGAACTCTTGATTTGCGTACATCAGGGGTAAAAGTGAATCTGAGATGGTAGTTGTACGTATGACGTCACGCTGATCCCCTTGTCCATCTTTGCCCATTGCAATTGTTTTAGGAAGTGGCGGGACGCCATGATATTTCTTTGGAAGTGAGGTAACGGTGTCCACCCGCGTTCCCCCTCACTTTTACCCCTGGCGTACATACGATTCACATGAAGCTTGCAGCATGGACTTCTAAGGAGAACTTGTGAAAGTTTGTAACACTGCTTCCACTCCTCTTTCGTCCGCTACTAATCTCTTTTTGCCACACTGTCACTTCTTCAAATCACACATAGTTCCTCCCTCTAAAACTTGTCGCGTAATATTGTAATTGTTACACGTGACGATGACGCCATATCAAATTTTGCCCTCCATTGTTTCTGTACTTCTTCCATGGTAGAAACACTTCAAAATCCACTTTCGTTGCTCAATCAAAAGGTTCTCAGCCATTTTGTCAATTACGTGTTACTTACAACTGAACTGAAAATAAAAGAAAAACAGATGATGGAAAGAAAACAAAAACAAATGAATGGTTACACACACACTAATCAAAGCAGTTTGATTATATTATCTTTAATGTCTTCTCTGTTATTAATATTCAACAGAGACACTCTGTATAAACTTTTATTATAAAAAACAAACGTTTCTGAAAATTTCGGTTTTAAAAGGCGAGAAGGGGCCATATATTTATATAAAAACGTACACATGTATTTGTGTATGTTACAGAAGAAATTCAGAATATCAGAGAATATCAAAACTCTAGAATATCAGAAGAAATTTCAACCAAACTTGGTACAGTAGAAGTTTAAAAGAATGCTGCGGAGGTAAAACATTAAAAAAAAAAAAAAACCCGCAGAGATGCACTTTTAAAAAATTGCTGCGGAGGTGTGGCACACTTAGCATTCCTAGAGGGGTTGAAAAGAGGGACCGCAACAGTTTTTGAGCAGCGTATTTCGTGTAAAAATGATCGAAAGCGACCGATGTTAATGCTGAATCCATAGTTTTCGGGGTCGCTGAGATGATTGGTTACACTTCTGATGACATTTAAGTCCAAATTTAGGCAAGACACCTCTAGGACGCTTTTGCAATTTTCACGTTCCTTCGTTCATTCACATAGGTTGTTTAACACTGCCGCGTTGTTATTTTCACAACACTCAACATCAGGTTTGTGTTAAACAGGGGCACGAGTTGACCGCAACACCGGAAACACGGTGTTGAAATAACAGTCAAAGTGGTAGCCACGCTGGAACCACTGGTCTTTGTTAAAATTGAGATGTGTTAATACCATCTCATTGCAAATTGCACTCTTCACAATAAGGGACTAAGTCACAATTTTTTCAATTTTCTGTGTGAATATCTTCAACATAATGGAATTAAATGAAATCTTTCAGCTTAACGTCCCACGATTACGCCATTTAGGCTAAGGGAGACAATGATTAAGTATTAAGTTAAGTGAATGATGATGGAAAAATCGGTGGAATGAGAATATGGGAGGAATAGGGAGTACCCCGAGAAAACCTTGGACACTATGTTTTCTAACAAAAAATTACTTGGCCGGGGATCAAATCAGGGATCTCACGCACAAGAGGTAAAAGTGGCCGTGTCTTCAGTGGCGGATCCAGCCCGAGGCCGGGGAGCCTATAGGCACCCTAGTTGTTTGAGTGACAAAATAATTTAAGCTATTTTTTGTACATTTTTGAAAGTTTCTAGTAAACTCAAGATTACGTATCATCAGTGACGTAATTAGGGGGAGTTCCGAGCTTAAGCCCCCCACTAAATCTTACTATAGTAAAATATATGAAATATCTTTCAGAATTTTCACATTTTCAGGCAAATCCCCCCCGAAAGTTAGCAAACCCCCCGAATCAAAATCCTAAATACGCCACTGCGTATCATAGTCCGGATTCTGGCAGTTTCTCTAGTTTTCACCTTCTAGATCAATCACTGCATGTCCCCTCTTCAACAAAAGAGTCAGTCTTTTGTGTTGGAAAGTGGAAAAGTGCTGAACAATTATATATATTGTGGCATATTGAAAAACACTACAGAACTGACTATGCCAACTGGCTGCTTTTGTTTTACTTCAACCAACGCTCGATTGGAAAGAGATTATAGCTAATTATGATTTGTTTAACCATGAAGATTCTATTTCTTTATACTGAACTCCAGGATTAGGTTTAGGAAATAGATTTATGGGCTTTCGGCATCTATGGTCAAGTTAGTCCATCAGACATATGAGGGATGGCGTCCCTTGGCGATCACGCTTCCCGTGGGATTGGAGAGGAAGAAAGTAATGTGGAAGGAAGCAAGGGGCCTATGACTATTATGTAAAGTACCATCCCGGCATTTGCCTGGTGTAAATGAGGAAAAAGCAGGAAAAGCCTCACTCAGGATGGTTGGTCTGGAAAAGCTCTTACACCTTTTCGAACGACTATCTCAAACGCGAATCGAACAAGGGACCGTTCGCGTCAAAGGCGAGAGAGTTGGCGACTAGGCTACGCGGGACCATTACTGAACTCGAGAGGAATGAATGAAATTGTATTAAAGTTGGCTTAATGCCGAATTATTATAAATTAAGGCAGTTTTTTTGGCAACGAAATGCTACATATGGTTGCACTGATATAAAGAAGTATAGCGACATGTAAATGAAATATACTTAATACAAAATAAAAAAAAAATTAAAAATAACAAGTAGCAGTGTGACGTGTACACGTTGTGAAGGAATTCGCTGTGTTTGGCGTGATATTTTCTTAATTAATATTGAAACCGGAAGTGGTACAGGATTTCTAACACTTTTGGTTTTGATAGAGAGATTAGAGAGGAGATGGAACGTAATATTGTGACGCGTAATTGATTACAGAGAATAGGTTCTCGCTGTTACAGAGTTTACTTTAAACCAATCAACTTTGAAACCGGAAGTGTTTGATTTCGGCCACTTCCGGTTTAAATAAAGGATTAAAAGAGAAGATAGTAATTACTCTTAGAACGATAATTGATTCTCAGAATACTGTTCCTCGGTATCTCTTACTGTGCTCTGTGTAGAAGGACATTGAAATAGGTAAATGAAATGAAATGAAATCTTTTAGTATAACGTTACACGTTATGTCCTTTAGGCTAAGGGAGAAAGATGATTAAGGCAAGTGAATGATTAAGAAAGAATTGTGGTACGAGGATATGGGAGGAAGCTTGAGTACCCCTAGAAAACCCGCGGACATGATGTTGTCCACCACAAACTTACTTGGTCGGGAATCCCCACTTATCAGAAGTAAGCGCTCAACCACTGAACCATCGTGCCCCCTGAAACAGCAAATTGTACCGCCTTTCTTCCAAGTTGATTATAGAGATAAAATATATTTTTTTGGACGTTCATTCGATCTCAAGAAACCACTCCTCGCTTAACTCTGCATTGATCACTAACGAAAAACTTTTAGATCATTTCATACATTTCATAGCTTTAAGTAGTTAAAGGTACAAATTTATTCTAATAGAAAATTTCTCTTTGAGAATGCTTTCCCCTTTCTTCAATTTTTGTCGTACGTTTATGCCCGACTTTTCACTAGAAAAATTCTTGACTTTATACATATTTTATTTTCTATGATTTGTGGGAATTTTGAAATTTAACCTTTGTGAAGGAAACAAATCAAACGGTGTTCTGAATTATTTGTTCGAGCGACATCTCTACAATACAAATGTAACAAATTGGTGTGTAAATAATACGTAGTAGCTTCCAATCTACGTACTACCATGAGCAAAATAAATGACGCGTCTCTTTATTTTGAATTTTTTTGAAAATATCTCCATTTTCTTTATATGTTCGAAATTTCGGAAGGTTTCCCCAGCAGGTCAGGTTAATAACAAACCCGTTTTTAATATTTGTGTTAGATATTAGCTTAAAATAAATAAATTACAGGCAAAAAACATTAAATCGACAGAAATCTCGAGAATTACCAACTCTGCTAAAGTGGGAAATTTTCAAGAACGCGAGGGAATTCTGCAGTTCAACACGAAGCAGCGACATCTATGTCACTGAGAGAAATGTGGATAAAATCTACAAACGAAACTTTTAACGAAATATTTCTATGTCTTAATTCGTGCATTATCTGCAAACTCCAAATATATGAATATATGCCAAGTATTAACGTAAAGATAGAGCAAAAAGTGGAAATTGTCTATGGAAAAGGACGAATTGGTAGCGCGACCGTAATGAAAAATCGTCTTTACCGTAGAACTGGGTCTGTTCACGTAAGGAAACAAATAGCTCAGTTAATTAAAGCAACTAGTCTGTATGCCGAAGGTATTGGGTTCGAATCCAGATGGAAGTGACGTTGTCATTTTTATTATTATGGTTATTTTATTTATTTTTATGTGGGAAAAAATCAAATTGTAACATATGTGTAAAATTCATGACGATACCAAAAAAAGAAAAAATGTCGTTGTCGCACTTGCATTAGCATCCCTAATTTTGTTTGCAAAAAGTTTAGTAATTATTTCCCCTGTGCTCACTGCTCACTATACGTAATGCTCGCTGGCGCGTTGTTTCCCAGTAAATATTAATCCTAATTTGGAGAATTTTATAAAGTTTCACAATATTTCTCACTAGATAGTCTTCTATCTACTTGTTTGTATTTTTTGATAACAGATTTCCCTATTAAATGTTTAATTTTCCCTAGATGTTTAATTACGGAAAAGTTTTACAATGTATTTGTATTAAATTGAAATTGTTTTGAATTTACCACATGAGATAAGTAGCTCGAAGGAGGAAAACTCAAGTAATTGATATTCTACGTAAAAGCTACCTATTGTAGAATGATGATACTTCTTGCCTTCAGTACATAATCTTCACGTTAGAGTCAGACAGAAAAAAATTCTGGTTTTTCCTCCCTATGACCACCCATCTTAAACCTCTACATTCCACTGTTCGTCTCACAAAATTTCGGTGCTCCAAAAACATTCATATAATAATAATAATAATAATAATAATAATAATAATAATAATAATAATAATAATAATAATAATAATCCTGAATATGACATCCTTACATAATGTAAGGCTATCTTAGTTTCTTAGTTTAAATCTTAGATATCTTAGTCTAAAGTGCTTTCTTTAGTAATTATTTGAACAAACATGTAGGAGGGGGTACGGAGTTTTATTTTGCCCCTCTCATTTCAGTACCCTTCCAACAGAAAGTAATTTCTGATAAGCAGGATAGACAAAATGAATAAGAAATATATTTACAGCATCCTCTCCCCTTTCATGATTGGAATATCACGTAGCATTTTTTTATTCTACCAAAGATGGCCCTGTGCGGTTAGGGGTAGGTAACTAAAGAAATACCTAATATATAGCGCCCCTTGATTGTAATATTACCGCTTCTTTATTTGTACGAGGGAGCCCCAACAAGGTGATAAAAAGAATAGGAAAAGTGTCTATTGAATCCAGTGGCGGATCCAGCACGAACTTCTGGGGGGGGGGGGAGTGAAAGATTCTTTTGATGATGTGAAGCTGTCACAAATTACCACTTAGATAAACTAAACATAATAGTGGGGTGAACTGGAACCCAGTCAGTTTAAATTGATGTAAAAGTTTAATTTTTGGCTTCATATTAAAGTTTTGGTTTCAAATGAGAATTTCAGTCCCAGTGGTCAAGGATCAAATCTCGTGGGTCTCTTCAGTGTAGGCTAATACGGGCCCCTTATGAGAAAAGGCAAAAATATTAAAATGTTTATAACGTTCGAATTTTTCGTCTATTTTAAAGAAATGTTGGGCTTCGTATTAAAGTGTTGGTTCCAAATGGCAATTTCAGTCCGATGGAGAATGATCAAATCCTGGAGTCGGGGGAGCTCATCAGTATAGTGTGCTACGGCTCCATTATGGGAAAAGGCAAAAATATGAAAATGCTTATAACTTTCGAATTTTTTGTCTATTTTAAAGAAATTATTTGCTTCATATTAAAGTCTTGGCTTCAAATGACAATTTCTGTCCTTGTGGACAATTATCAAATCTCGGAGGGCTCTTCGGTGTAGGGGTTTCGGCTTCTTTATGGGACAAGATTCAAGTAATTGATATTGCAAAATTGTTTTGTATACATTAGTGTAAACTTGCACCATTTGGTTAATTTTACCTCTTATATTTTGCAGATTTCAAATTCCAAGCATAGTTACTTCTCAAAGCTAAAAGGCACTTACTAGTTTCATTAAAAGGAAATGTCTTTTATGAAAAGTTGTCATGGAGTAGACGAACGAACAGGCACCCAAACATTGGTTGAGTGGGACGGTTGAAACTCGTTAAGCTCACTTCAATTATTATTATTATTATTATTATTATTATTATTATTATTATTATTATTATTATTATTATTATTATATTAATAATAATAATAATAATAATAGAGCATTCATGGGGTCCGTGGCTCGACTCCACTTCGTGCCAAGTGAAATTTGAGGTAGACAAATACCGTGTGCATGGGTATGGGTTTTCTTGGAATTTTCCATTTTCCTCCCACTTTCTTCATTTCATCATTTCATTCATCATCATTCTCCCTTAGCGTAGGTGCGTAATCGTGCAACGTTAAACTAGATATTCCATTTAATTTTAATTTCAATAATAATAATAAACAATTAATTCAACTGAAAGAACTGTAATTTATGTTGACGGCAATTATCATAAATATGCAACCATTATGAAAACAATGCTTTGAGTAGAAAGATAATCCTTCTCAAGTGTTAATGAATGCGCACGAGATAAGACATGTCTCGAGAAAGAGACGAGACGCGCTTTGTGACATCCAAAAGAAGACGTAACAAATGTTTTGGACACGAGATAGCTTTTAAAATGTCTCGTCTTGTCTGGAATGTCTCGAAAACAAAAGTCTAAGTTTTAAAATTATTTTTAAAGATCTATTCTCTCAAAAGTAGCTCTCTGCCTTAAAATTAATAACGGCATTTGTGATTTTTTAAAAAAATAAACAATGTCTAAAGTTAATAGTTAACTTTTCGAAAAGAAGCTTCATTACGGGTGAACCTGAAAGATGTCCACAAACTTCGGGAGATGATTCGTGACATCAAAAGGAGACAAATAGCCCTCTTGCAGTTTTCGAGTTCAGCTTCGTTGTCGAGATACAGGGTTGCCAACTGGTCGTGTTTGAGAAACTCACTGGAAATAAATTAAACTCCAAGAATAAGCTACTACAGGTCAATTGACTTATACCATGCTGCAAGGTTAAATATTTGTTTATGAAGTGTGTACAAAATTTGCCAGTGTCCTTTCTGAGAACATCGTCGAGAAAAAGTCACCTCCAAGAATAAACTACTCCTCGTAAATTTTTCTAAGAGAAATATCTGATACACGAATATAGGGTTGTTAATTAAATATTGATTAATGAAAAATAAACAAAATTGTTAAAACCATTTTGGAGAAAATAGCTTTTTTCGATTTTCGGCTGTTAGTAAACCACACTTATTTTAGGCGGTAGGAAAAAATGGGAAAATCTCCTGTAGGAATACTATGTAAACCCTAAGTTTAAAATTTGGTGTAGATACGTTGAACGGTATGGCCTCTAGGCGAGTTCACAGAAAAGTGTACCGAACGGACGGACCGGAAGGACGGGTATCGAAAAATCACATTTTCGGTATGTAGACGCCATGAAGTATGTAAATCCGTTGAAATCTGAATTTGATATACTATTTTCACAATCACCATATTTTCTTCTCTCTTTTGTCGCTCGAAAAAGAAAAGCCTGAGTTTACCACAAAAAGCTAGGGTGTTTACCAAAAAATATTCAATTACAGGGCCACCGCACTAAACTTTTTCAATTCAATTTCTTAACTGTGTTAGGCCGCAGTTGTTACTGAAGTTTACCACAAAAAGCTAGGGTGTTTACCAAAAAATATTCAATTACAGGGCCACCGCACTAAACTTTTTCAATTCAATTTCTTAACTGTGTTAGGCCGCAGTTGTTACTGAAGTGTGTATTTGGATAATACGAAAAAAAATTGAATTATTCAAATATATCGAATGTCAGATTATCGAATAAAAAACTTCGATTGAAGAAAATCCACACTACAAAACTAACTCACACTTTGAGCACATTTTCATTAGACATATAATAGAGCAATTAATGCAATAATTGTTTATGAAATATGAAAAAAATCAAATGAGTCATTTTCGAGAAAGTCGTTCAAAAAGAACACGTCAGAAGTAACCCACCTCTTGTGTATTGTTTCGAACAATGAGTTAAGATATACTTTTGCTTATTAATGAAATATTTATTTGCGAAATTTGAACAAAATCGCCTGTCGTTCGAGAAAATTGTTGGGAAAAACCTTGACCCCCAAAATAATCTATCCGTCGTAATTGTTTTTCATAGAAATGACTTATACTAAAATATAGGGTTATTAATGAAATATTTATTTATGAATTATCAATAAAATTGTCCACGTAAGTTTTGAGAAAATCGTGAGGGAAAAATAATTTTCCGAATAAACTATCTCTTGAGGATTCTTTCAGGACAAGCGAGTTATTCCATATTATTAGGTTTCTAATGAAATATTTATTTCTGAGTACGAACAAAATTGCTTGATTCATTTTAGAGAAAACCGTGGAGGAAAAACACCCCCAAGAGTAAACTACCCCTCGTATATTTTTTTCAGGACAAACGAGTTTTGCCATATTGTTCGGTTATTAACGAAATATGTATTTTTGAAATACGAATAAACTCTTTTGAGTCATTTTTGAGAAAATCGCCCAGACAACACACTCCACCAAGAATAAACTACCCCTCGCATTTTTTTTTAGGACAAACGAGTTATTTATGCCATATTGTTAAGTTATTAATGAAATATTTATTTATGAAATATGAACGAAAACACTTGAGTCCATTTTGAGAAAATCACTGAGAAAAAACTCACCCCTAAGTATAAACTACCCCTTGTAAATTTTTCTCAGATAAATGCCTTATACCACAAAATAGGGTTGCTAATTAAATATTGATTTATAAAAAAAGAAAGAAAACAAGATCGTTAGAGCCAGTTATGAGAAAATATATTTTTTCTATTTTCATCGTACAGGAAACTACCCTTGTTTTGGGAGTAGGAGGGAAATAAAAGAAACTATAGGAAATAATATGAAAATCTTAAACTAAAATTTGGTGCAGATAAGTTGAACGGTTGGCCTCTAGGCGAGTGCACAGAAAAGTGTAGCGAACGGACGGACGAACAGATGGACATGTATCAAAAAATAACTTTTTCGGTATTAGGGGCTATAATACGTGTAAATTCGTTGAAATCTCAAATTTGATTTTTTTTTTCGATCACCATACTTTCTTCTCTCATTTGTCACTTCAAAGTAAAAGGAACTCAGAACTACAGATAAGAGACACCTACTTTTACACATAGACATTTATTGATTTAAAACTGTTTTAGTTTGTCATTTCACCTCCAATTGAAAGGTTTTACCATGACTAACGGCATACCAATGACGAGACGGAAGTTTTGAGGAAGTAAATGCATTCAGAAGTCTAGACTACATTACGCCTGGATTTTATCCACATTTCTCTCAGTGACATAGATGTCGCTGCTTCGTGTTGAACTGCAGAATTCCCTCGCGTTCTTGAAAATTTCCCTCTTTAGCAGAGTTGGTAATTCTCGAGATTTCTGTCGATTTAATGTTTTTTGCTTCTAATTTATTTATTTTAAGCTAATATCTAACACAAATATTAAAAACGGGTTTGTTATTAACCTGTCCTGCTGGGGAAACCTTCCGAAATTTCGAACATATAAAGAAAATGGAGATATTTTCAAAAAATTTCAAAATAAAGAGACGCGTCATTTATTTTGCTCATGGTAGTACCTTACGTATGGAAGTATCCGTGAAAAAAAAATAGTTTGATAAGTTTACAATTATTTTTAAAGTATTTTTTTTACTATGATTTTGGAGTTTTTGGTTATCATTATTGGCAGAATTTCATATTTTGAGTGTGGGCATAAAACACCACACATATACGATATATATACAGGGTGATTCTTATAAAACTCACGGATTTCATTTGAGTCTAGAATTTCTAACTGAAGTCCAATTTTCATGCGGTTTGCGGCAAATAATCAAAAAAAGGATGGGAAATTTATGGGGCTATGTTTACTGGTTTAAATCCGGGATAATATCTGCCACGGCACAAGAAAAACAGCAAATATTCGCCAGTGTACCTTGCAGTTGAATGAGGTGCGGTGCGATGTGGAGATTTGAGTTTTCTTCGTTAGATGGCAACCTCGCCAAGATCAATAAGAAACAGAAAACTGGGCCGTTGTATTGGGAATTGTGCTGTACAGTTCTGTGCTACTGTATGAGTATGATCAGGACACAGAGAGAATAGCGTACTCTTTTGGAGCGACATGAGTTTATCGTTAAAAAGTTTTGGAGAACGAAATTTGTTGTTGCTATGCAAAGGGCATTTAGAAACAAATTTGTCTCATGTTCTGCACCAGACTGGAACATAACATGGTCGCTAGTGAATACATTGGAAGAAACAGGATCGCTTCTGAGTGAGACAGAGAAGCATAAGACCCCGCAGGCAGGTGCTGTGGAAGCTGTCAATTATGGACTCCTTAGGTCGTCTAAGAAATTTCTCTGTCGTTTGTAGCATGAAATCGGCTATAGCTATTGAACATGTGATTTATGTATGTTACCATTAACACTTAATTTGTATTCTCACTAACACTTCATTTGTATTCTGCAATTTCGCTTCAAAATTTCAAAATATGATTCCAATTTAAGGTACACTGACGAATATTTGGTATTTTTCTTGAGGCGTTGCCGATATTACCCCAGATGACTTTAACCTTTACAGGACGAACGGCTCAAGGGTTAAGCCAGCAGTTTAAACCTCAGTCGCTTCGCTCCTAACTAACCTAGAGAAATAATTTAAGTGTCTATCACTTTAGGAAGGATGAAACGGGAATGTGCAATTTGTCCACGTCGGAGGTTCAGCAGCGGAAGGGTAGCGGGAACAAGTTGGATGTTTTTAGTTCCCCCTCCCCCTCAGCCTTTGGGGGAGGGAAACTCTCCCCCCAAAGGAGCTACAAGCATAAAAAATAGTGTTAATAAAGATAAATAAACATCCTAACTAATTATACCCTGTGTATGGCCATTCTTGAACACGATAAATAACAATATTGCAAACTTCGAGAAAATGTACTTTTTATTTCAAATTTTTTGAACTACTACTTCTTTTACGGATTGGGCACGGGGACCAGAAAAGTTACCTCGCTGGAATCTCTGTCCCTTAAGCTTTTCAACCAGGTATGGCTTATATTTCTGTCACGATTAGCAGCGTCAGGGTAGACCAAAATATTTCGAAAAATACGCACAGGGTAATTATCGTAGGAAAGACGCTCGGAATTTTTTTTCTCACTTTGTATTGAACTTTCGCTCTTCACTTTTTTTTACATGATTGTACCCAATGTCTGTCGTACACGTGAAAATATCTTTTCCTGCGTACGACAGTATTGCCAGCTCACAAATTTCCAAAAACCAAAAAAATCTCATTTTTACAAAATTTCTTCTCTTTCTTCTACTACATGTTTGGCACAGGGGCACAAAAGTTAGTCCGTTGGAATCTGAGTTCCATAACCTTTACAACGAGGTATCGTTCATGTTCCTGTGACAATTAGAAGGGGTACTAGGGCCGACAGCGTAAAGGTTTAAGATTTTTTTTAAATCCCTATCCCTCCTGTAAAGGTTAAACCAGTAAACATAGTTCCATGAAAATCGGACTTCAGTTAAAATTTCTAGACCCAAATGAAATCCATGAGTTTTAAAAATCACCCTATATATATATATATATATATATATATATATATATATATATATATATATATATATATATATATATATATATATATATATACAGTGTGTTCGTAAAGTTGCGCAACCCAAAGTTTGATTGCGTATATCTTTTGATCTAAGAACGATAAAGACCTGAGACTTGAAACAAATGTAAGCGTGCTCTATGTAGATATTTTTGAGATCATGTCCAATGCTGGAACTTGTAAAGTTTTTGTGTAGTAACGAAAGAAATTACCGTTCTCTCAGATAGTAACGAGTTATTTCTGAGATGCTCGGAAGGCGATGTGCTTGGTGTTGACCAGGTACACCTCAATCCGGTCCGCCTAAAACTACCCGCACAGTGGCTCGTTTTAACCGTGCGCGTTGGCCTAACTATAGGGAATACGTTTCTAACATATTAACATCTCTATTCGCTCCAACTACAGAGCCTGAACTATATGACACTACATATGTAATCACTGATAGTATTCATCAGGCGTCCTTGAAGTATATCCCTCAGGGTTCTCCCGTTTCCTCCCACTTTCTTCATTCCACCATTTCATTCATTTGTCATAATCACCATCTCCTTTAGCCTAACCGGCATAACCGTGGGACGTAAAACTCAAAGATTTCATTTTTTTCATCTTCACGTTCATCCTCTGTACTGATTTTATTCCTAATGGTTGGAAAACATCCAAAATTTAATGTCCCTGGAACCGAACAAACCAGCCTCGTCTGTGTCTTCCTATCGCCCAATTCAACTCACCCTTGTTTTCAGCAAGATACTCAAACGGATACTTGCATCTCACCTACACACACATCTCGCTGATCATAACCTAATTCCCTTTCAACAGGCCGGATTCCGTCCGAATTACAGCATTAATGATCAACTGCTCCGCCTGACCACGTACTGCTCAGTTTAATCATTCCAAGTCTTCCTATCTCGTCCTTTTCGATTTAGAAAAGGCTTTCGATAAAGTTTGGCATCTAGGCCTTCTATATAAACTATTTTCTTTCAGGCTTCAGGCTTCCAGCTCTGTTATATTCGCTTCCTTTGCCACTTTCTCTCAAGTTGCCTGACCTACGTTTCAATTAATAATGTTCTCTCACTCACCCTGTATTTATCCACTCTGGTGTTCCTCAAGGCTCTGCCCTGTCCCCTCTTCTTTACTTACTATATGTAGCTGACTTCCCTACCCTCCTCCCAAACGTCAGTCTTTTTTAATATGCGGATGATACGGCTTTTCTGGCAACGGCAAATACTATCCAACACATCAACCACATCTTTCAAACTGCCATCGATGCTTTTCCTTCAATAGTGTGATACGTGGCGACTCAGAATATTATATTTCCATTCATGGTGATAAGTAGAGCAACCCAAAAGCATAAAAAGCATAACAGCAATTTACACATATGATTAGTACCTTGAACATGGTTGTGGTTGTCTAAGGGTCCAGAAGAAACTAATTTTAAAAGCATAATAAAGCATAATTATGAAAGCATGACTCACTTATCTTTCCACTTTGATTTCCAGCCATTTAGAAAATCTGCATTTATTTTCCCGTTTATAAATGGCTGCAATCGGAAAGTTACTATAATAGGTGACTCGTGATAAGGGTATTTCATGCAAAATAATATTATCTAGCTCGCTCTTGTTCCACATTTCGATTATCTTTTATCTATTTGAAAATATCACATAATTACTGTAAAATTAGCGCTATTTTATTTTCGCAGTGATTAGGCTTCTTAAGGGATGTTTCTTCTCTATCAAGAAATAATTGAAGTGCCGCGAGATGTCGTAGTCGTGTGATAAAAGTAAGGAAAATACGGTGGCTGAGAGAGGGTTTTATATTGCAATTCACAGACCGTCAACACTGTTCTTTAAATGGTATGTGGACATACAACATACGTACATCATATTTGTTGACCATTACTGGATGCTTGCTGACAAATTTACGGTGGATTTCGTGGAATTTAAGACTGTAACGATCGGTAATAATTTGCGGCGATTTTGCCTCGACAGAGAAAGACATGAATGATCACTCTATCGTAGGTCACTATAACATCCTCTGCGGATGCAAGTTTGGTTTTGGAAGCTTTTCTTAAGGTTGATTACGATTCTTCTACTGTCCTAACCGATTATGATAATCATAGTAGATTATTTTTAAAAAAATCAAAAATGGCAATCCAATGCAGGAAATCTTCTTGGTTATTACGCACACTCAGAGGCATTTATACCTCCAGACGTGGATTCTTGTTATGTACTGTGGGTCCCTTTACGTCAAATGTTTCCACTTTACCAAGTGCAAAAGCCGCCGAATAGCAGTGCTATGGAAAATGTCTAACTTGTTTGCAATTGCGCGAACATTTCTGAACTAAATAAGCAGTCGCTGACAACCGACTAGGAGTGGTCCTCCATCTCGGGGGTTTGGGTAGGGCTAACAACCTCATCCTGTTAAAAAAAAAAAAAAACACTTGTTCAGAAATATTCACAAGCCTCGGACAAGGACTGATAACTTGGCACGACCTCAGCAAAAGAAAATGGACATGAGATTTGGAACATGGAATATTAGGAGTTTTTATAGGGCAGGCGCGTTAAAATCCGTAACGAGTGAGTTAGAGAAATACAGGATAGATGTAATAAGAGTTCAGGAAGTTAGGTGGGAGGGAAATGTATTTGTGAATTCCGGAAATTTTACGTTCTTTTACGGGGAAGGAAATAAAAATCACCAGTTAGGAACAGGGTTTTTCGTTCATAAATGTATATTACCAGCAATTAAACGGGTTGGATTTGTTACTGACAGACTTTCTTTTATTACTCTTAAGGGACGGCGGTGTGATATTATTATTTTAAATGCACATGCCGCAACTGAAGATAAGGATGACGATATAAAAGATAGTTTTTACGAAGAAGTGGAACGGATATTTCACCAACTCCCGCGATAACATATGAAAATCCTGTTAGGGGATTTCAATGCGAAGGTAGGACAAGAGGATATTTTCAAACCGATTATAGGGAACGAAAGTCTGCATAAGGAAAGTAATGACAACGGTGTTAGACTCGTGAACTTTGCAACATCCAAAAACCTAATCGTGAAGAGTACAAAATTCCCACATCGCGACATTCATAAGTACAATTGGACATCACCAGACGGGAAAACACATAATCAAACTGATCACGTTTTAGTAGATAGAAGAAGGCAATCTAGCATAATTGATGTCCGGTCGTTTAGAGGGGCTGATTGTGACACTGACCACTACCTGCTACCAGCGATAATACGAGAGAGGTTATCGTTGAATAAAGGTAATATTCATTGTCCGAAAACGGAGAGATTCAGTTTAAAGAAATTAGAAGAAAGCCAGGTAAGAGAGAAATACCAGATTGAAGTTTCGAATAGATTCTCGGCTTTAGAAGATTCGGAGTGCACTAGGAGGATACCTGGATTGAAATTAGAGATAGCATTAAAATTTCAACAAAAGAAAAATTGGGACACGCGGAAATACGTAGGAACAAACCATGGTTCGACCAGGAATGCATTAAACTAACAGAGAAGAGAAAACAGGCAAAATTACGCTTTCTACAAAATCCGAATGAAATTACTACACAAAATTTCGCAGATATCAGGCGGGAAACTTCCAAAACTTTTAGAACAAAGAAGCGCGATTTTTTTGAAAGCGAAAATTAAGGAACTTGAAGATAATAGTAAAAATAAAAATATCCGGGACATGTATAAGGGGATCAGCGAATTTAAGAAACGCTATCAACCTCGTGCTTGTATATTAAAGAAATCTGACGGTACAGTTCTCACTGACACGGATAGCATCTTAAATAGATGGAAAGATTTCTTTGACGATTTCCTTACACGCAACCAAAAACTAGTGTGCGTGGAGAAAAGGAGATACACACCGCAGAACCGTATATTCCAGAACCCAACCGAATAGGAGTAGAAATCGCTATAAAGAAATTAAAGAAACACAAATCTCTGGGTGTAGATGGAATTCCGGCTGAGTTAATTTTAGCTGGAGGCGAAAAATTGTGGAACAAGATACACAAACTCATTCTCCTTATCTGGAACAAGGAAGAATTATCACAAGAGTGGAAAGAATCAATCATTGTTCCAATTCACAAGAAAGGCGACAAAACTGACTGTAATAATTATCGAGGCATTTCTCTTCTGTCAACATCCTATAAAATCCTTTTAAATATTCTATTAGCAAGACTGACCCCATACGCAAATGAAATTATTGGATATTATCAGTGCGTATTTAGACGAAATCGTTCAACTATTGACCAAATATTTACCATTCGCCAAATACTCGAAAAAAAGTGGGAATACAATACTCCGGTACATCAACTATTTATTGATTTTAGAAAGGCGTACGACTCGGTTAGGAGAGAAACATTATACAACGTTCTTACAGAATTTGGAATACCGAGAAAGCTAATTAGATTAATTAAGATATGTTTAAATGAATCCCAAAGTAAAGTCCGGGTAGGAAAATTTTTGTCCACCAGCTTTCACGTCAAAAATGGCCTGAAACAAGGAGATGCGTTGTCGCCATTATTATTTAACTTCGTTTTGGAATACGCTATAAGGAAAATCAAAGATAGCAACCAGGGCCTAGAGTTGAACGGTATTCACCAGGTTATGGTATATGCTGATGATGTAAATTTAATAGGGGATGATAGGAGAACAATAGAAAGAAATGCAGAGATCTTATTAAACGCTTGCAGGGACATGGGTTTAGAAGTAAATGCAGAGAAAACTAAATACATGGAAGTGCTTCGGGACCGGCATACAGCAAATTATGGATGCGTTAAAATATTAAATAATAGACCTACTTTTGATAAAGTGGATAGTTTCAAATATCTAGGATCAATATTAACAGAGGAAAATCATATTCACGGAGAAATTAAATGTCTACTAAAAGCAGGGAATTCGTGTTACTATTCGGTTCAAAATCTCTTGTCGTCGCGAATTCTGTCGAGGAATTTGAAGCTTAAAATATACAAAACGGTAATCATGCCTGTTGTTTTGTATGGCTGCGAAACATGGTCACTTACTCTGAGGGAAGAACATAGACTGAAAGTATTTGAGAACAAGATCCTTAGACGAATATTCGGACCCAGAGGAACGGGAATGGGAAATGGCGGAAACTTCATAACGAGGAACTACATAGTTTATATGGTTTACCCAACATTGTTAGGGTCGTCAAGTCTAGAAGGCTTAGGTGGGCGGGTCATGTAGCTAGAATGGAAGAAAGTAGAAACGCATTTAAAGTATTGACTGGAAGACCAATCGGAAAACGACCATTAGGAAGACCTAGGCGCAGATGGGTGGACAATATTAAGATGGATCTAGCAGAGATAGGAATACAGAGTAGAAACTGGATGCAGTTAGCTAAGAATAGAAGTCAGTGGAGAGTTTTTGTGAACGCGGCATTGAACCTTTGGGTCCATAGGCCATAGAGTTAGTTTTTAGTTAGTTAATCCTGAAAAACACATCAGAACCTTCTTACCTTCTAAAACACCATTAATTTTAAGGCTATTTCCATGACAGGGACACAAAATCAAGTTTTAACGGCCATCTTAAAATTCCTCTCCATAAATCTTCTTTCAGAAGAGTAATTTACAATTCATTGTTGTGGAAGCAGGGTTGAGTGGACACAGAGGCAGAAGTGCAATTGCAGAAGCTCGTCATAAGAATATAAAACTTAACATTTATTACATATTGTACAGCCAACGACAAAAATTCTTTTCGTTTGATGATTTTAGTTTCTTAAATAACCAGAATGCAAGGACAATTTGAGTAGAGTTTTCAGTAAATTAAAAAGAATGTATTTTTCTGTACTACTTTCCAGCTCTACCACAGTTATTCCTAATTTTTTACAAACGGAAAGAACTTTTGTCGCTGACATTACAACGTATGTGTACAGTTATATATATATACAGTGTAGCGTAGTGTATCTTAGTATAGCACTCTAAAATTTGTGGGGGCGGCGGTGGCTCAGTGGTAGAGCGTTCACCTCTGGTGCATGGGGTCTCGGGTTCGATTCCAGCCCCCGCCAAGTGAACTTTGTGGTGGACAAACACCGTGTGCGTGGGTTTTCTCGGGGTTCTCCCGTTTCCTCCCACTTTCTTCATTCCACCATTTCATTCATTACTCATCATCACCGTCTCCTTTAGCCTAACCGGCATAACGTGGGACGTAAAACTAAAGATTTCGTTTCATTTTTTCATTTTCTAAAATTTGTGTTGTGTATAAGTGAGCCTGTGTTTCTTAGTTGTATTTTTATTTTCTATTTCTTATTGTAAACTGTAGTCTTTGAATTTTGTATCATGTTTAGCTGGTAGATAATATCTCTTTATAATCTTAACCTCGTCATGTAGAACAAGTTGAAATAAACATGCTGTTAATCAGTGACTGTGGGGTTCATTTTCAAGTTGTGTCACCGACACGAAATTTCACAAACTAATGTCACACTCACTCATCACTACCTAGCCTGTGACTAGATGTTGAGAATATCCAAGTTGAAACTCTTGAAGGATAATCACTTGCAATGATATGTTCTTTGTACTTATTTTTACACGATCCTGTTCAACAACAAGCTACCTCCGGTCCTGTCCTGTCTTATGTGAATGGACAGCAGTTTGTGATCTCGTACGAGTGACCTCGGTCCATCCATTGGTTGTGCTGAAAAGAGTGGTTTCTTACCAGATATTAAACCGAACATTTCAATCACAGTTGTTCAATATAAAGAAGTAAGAAGGAAAACATTGGTTTAACGTCCCTCTCTTGAAAAGAGTGGTTTCTTACCAGATGTTAAACCAAACATTTCA
This sequence comes from Thermobia domestica, assembly GCF_964235325.1. NCBI lineage: Eukaryota > Metazoa > Arthropoda > Insecta > Zygentoma > Lepismatidae > Thermobia > Thermobia domestica. The sequence continues at coordinate 38,558,211 of NC_137455.1, read as the reverse complement.
ATCACAGGTGTTCGATATAAAGAAGTAAGAAGGAAAACATTGGTTTAACGTCCCTCTCTTGAAAAGAGTGGTTTCTTACCAGATGTTAAACCAAACATTTCAATCACAGGTGTTCGATATAAAGAAGTAAGAAGGAAAACATTGGTTTAACGTCCCTCTCTTGAAAAGAGTGGTTTCTTACCAGATGTTAAACCAAACATTTCAATCACAGGTGTTCGATATAAAGAAGTAAGAAGGAAAACATTGGTTTAACGTCCCTCTCTTGAAAAGAGTGGTTTCTTACCAGATGTTAAACCAAACATTTCAATCACAGGTGTTCGATATAAAGAAGTAAGAAGGAAAACATTGGTTTAACGTCCCTCTCTTGAAAAGAGTGGTTTCTTACCAGATGTTAAACCAAACATTTCAATCACAGGTGTTCGATATAAAGAAGTAAGAAGGAAAACATTGGTTTAACGTCCCTCTCTTGAAAAGAGTGGTTTCTTACCAGATGTTAAACCGAACATTTCAATCACAGGTGTTCAATATAAAGAAGAAGGAAAACATTGTTTTAACGTCCCTGTGTTGAAAAGAGTGTTTTTTTTACCAGATGTTAAACTGAACATTTCAATCACAGGTGTTCAATGTAAAGAAGTAAGAAGGAAAACATTGGTTTAACGTTCCTCTATTGAAAAGAGTGGTTTCTTACCAGATGTTAAACCGAACATTTCAATCACAGGTGTTCAATGTAAAGAAGTAAGAAGGAAAACATTGGTTCAACATCCCTCTGTTTAAAAGAGTGGTTTCTTACCAGATGTTAAACCGAACATTTCAATCACAGGTGTTCGATATAAAAAAGTAAGAAGGAAAACATTGGTTTAACGTCCCTCTCTTGAAAAGAGTGGTTTCTTACCAGATGTTAAACCGAACATTTCAATCACAGGTGTTCAATATAAAGAAGAAGGAAAACATTGTTTTAACGTCCCTGTGTTGAAAAGAGTGGTTTCTTACCAGATGTTAAACCGAACATTTTAATCACAGGTGTTCGATATAAAGAAGTAAGAAGGAAAACATTGGTTTAACGTCCCTCTCTTGAAAAGAGTGGTTTCTTACCAGATGTTAAACCGAACATTTCAATCACAGGTGTTTAATATAAAGAAGTAAGGAAAACATTGGTTTAGCGTCCCACGTTTATATCCTTTATGCTAAAGGAGACGGATAATTAATGAAAGCAAATGATTATGAAATAATTGGTGGACTGGGAAACTAGGAGAAAACGGGAAAACCTAGAGAAAACTCATGAACGTTGGTGTTGGAAATAATTGAGGTCACAATGTCGGCCGCAATGTGTTATAGAATAATTATGCATGCCTCTATATTGTATCAGTTGTCAGGACAGATTCTGCGCAAACAAAACTAAATGGACAATGAATTTCAAGAATCTTTTGTGTGTTCTTTTTAGGTGGAATCTTAAATTATGTAACTAGGTATCTGGAGAATTAGTTGGATCACAATTGTTAACAGAAGCTATAATGTAGATTATGATAGTACCTTACAATAAATATGCCAATTAGTAAACTGTGGATCTGTGTTTGGTCGTTGTAAGGGTGCTTAAGCCTAACTATGTGGTTATGGAACGCACTGTATTCAATGACAATCTTCCTCAAATTGTAATTACTGGTACTGTTACAGTTATATATATATATATATATATATATATATATATATATATATATATATATATATATATATATATATATATATATATATATATACTGGTAATATTGGCTTAGTTAACTCTCAATTATTAATTATGTTGCTCACCATAATTTTGCATCCCTTGTGATCGAATCAGGAATCCCTAGTAGCAGAGAAGAACCATTATATCACTGTTTCGCCATGTCTCCTCTCCAGAATTGTGTTAATCTTATAAATGTGTTCTGGATATGTTTTGTTAGTTTGTATTGTGATTCCTCGATCGAGTCCTTCCTCGATGCAAACAAAACTATTTTGTGCAATCTCCTGTAATTTGGAATGACATAATTATCACATACAACATACAAATTGGCTATATCTTGTTCTGGGCTTATGTGTAGTTAGGTTATTAGTTTTATTGCCAGCTCAATGCTCGGTATCTGATATTGTACCATTAGATTAATTGGATGAATTGTACGTTGCCTGTCGTTCGCTGTACAACACAAGAATCTCATATTACATGTTATACATAATGGGCCTTGAAAGGATGGCGTAATCGAGTCACAGAATATTAATCAATACACTCAGTTATGAAAATAAATATGTGAATTAAGCGTATAATTAACTTTAAGTAGAATCAGGCGCGGTTCTCTAGTGTAGTCACAAAATCACTTGTTTTCCCAACTAATACGATAAATAATAATTAAGAAATAAGTAATTATGGACTCTCATTCTTATATAAGAAGAGGAACGACTGAACGAAAAGTTTAGTTATTTTAATATGGATTCTGCAACCTTAATTGAAGTCCATGAGAGATTTGAGAATACACATAAGTCATGATGCTTGATGTTGCCTTTTACTCAGGTCTTCTGACTTAGATCTTTCTCGCGCTAGCTTGTCCCATAGAACTGTCTTTTACTCGCTTGTCTTTTACTGAACTGAGTCTTATTACACTACTATTTTGACTAAGAAAGACATCTTTTCTACCTACTTCTTTGCAGTCGGTAGGAGGAGGGAGCCGCTCAGCTATGTGTTGATCTTGTGCGCTCAGCTCAATACGATAAAGTTGGAACGAACGAACTGCTTGTCGCGGTAAAGGATTGATTCATATTGTTTGTAGGTCAGGAGAATTTTACATTTTCGAACCATTCTTTGGGACGCTCATATATATATATATATATTCTTAATGTATTTTATAATTTTGGAATCTAATAGCACCTGTTGTATCACTTCTTCAGACGCTGAATAGATTCCAAATGTCACTATCTATTAACGTAATCGTTCTACGTGGTGATCAATGTTGGAACCGAAAATCGTTTTCTTTTTACCATTTTCTGAACTGAGTCTTAACGGAGGAAACAGAACCGATTCTTGAGACGCTGAATCGATTATTAAAAAACTCGCTTCTCTATATCTTTTACTTATTTTCAACGAACTTAAAAAAAATCTTTACTGAATTCTCTATGTGTGTGTCTGTTATTTGTGAATTTTTTAATTTTGAGCTTTCCATTTGATGGAGCATCAAAAAATATTTCAAAGAAGTGATGGAATTTTTCGCGTTACTCTTACCGTTTTCGAGATATTAGTCAAAAAAGTTCGAATTTCCAGAGATTTAAGGAGCCATATCTCAGGAACCGTAAGTCATAGAGAGATCATATTGGTGTTGATCAATACTAAGAGAATGGTGAACATTTTGGTACCAAATAGTAACCAGTAGCCACTGATCAACTGGCCACCATTCCCCAGATATTGGCCAAAAAAGTTCCGATTTAGGGAGATTTAAGGAGCCATATCTAGGGAATTGTAAGTCATAGTGAGATGATATTTTTGCGAATTTTGCAATTTTGAGCATGTGTCTTCTTAAAATAACATATCGTAGAACATTTTTACAGAACTCATTACACAAAAAATGTGGAAAATTTTAGTACTCAAGGAAATTATAAATGGATAGATATATTCAGTGGTCGAAGTGAGACAATATGCGGTGGTATGCCATACCACCTCTGGTTTTTCAGTAATGAGGACATACCGTCTCTTGTTTATCAGTGATCAAGACAATATTTAAATAGCCGGTATGTCGAGTCAAAACCGTAATAAAACATACCGCCTCTGCTTTTTTTCCACTTCGAACACTGGATATACAGTATTACAAAAAATGTTTAGTGAGTATAATAATAAAGTACATAGAACAGTTGGTATAAAACCTGAAGAAGTTAATAAGAAAAATTAATTTTTTTAAGGTCGTTCTGGCAATGCTATTGGAGCATTCTCAACTGGTTTGTTCTCATACCTGTTGACAGACAGAGCAACAGACGGACATAACCGTTCTGTCAGACTTCCGATCCTTACCCATAACAGAGTAAGAAAAAAAGATTTTATTTAGAGAAAACTGGCTTCAAATTAATTTATTTTGATTCATAAGTTATACGTAAAAAAATTGTAACGAATGAACTCACGTATGAATGTAATTTTATTAAAGAAATTTCTGTAAAGCGGTTAAAAAAAGTATGTAAATAAATCTCGTTTCGAAATGCGACCTATATATTACTTTTTTTTTTAAAAAAAATATATATTCTTCTTATTTCCATCACTACTGAAGCAATATTTGTGTTCAATGAACGCAACAAATTTATTGATTTGTTCGTTGAGGATGAAGGAACAGGGATTCAATAGCATACAGATATATACGAATGTACGTATATTGAAGCATGAATATTTTTGACGTAGATTCTCTCTATTCTTTTATTAAACAGCCCCTTTCTCTCCTGCTGTTTGGTTTCTTTATCCTGTTCCCCTAAATTTTCTTTGTTGTCTCTCGTATGAGTGTGTGTGTGTGTGTGTGTGTTTTCGATTAGAATTAAAATTAAAAACACCGTAGCTATTGGATTATGACTGTGTAACCATAGATAGATTCTTGCTTTTGCAGACACACCAGCATGGACTAATACTACTACCAACACTTGAATCCCTGGGGAGAGGGCGGGGAATGCAAGTGAAAGAAAAAAAAAGCAGATGGTAGGAATACACATAGAGGTATTGCGCACAGGGTTCACTGGGACGGGGAAAAGATTGGATATGGCGAGTGTGGAAAAACAACCTATACACAGATTGCAAGAGTCACTACTAACTTTTCCTGTATCTATTTCTCTCTGCTGCCCCTCATTCTCTGAATCAATATTAAAGAGAATGAATCAGCAAAAACGGCATAGCTTTAGCGAACTCATAGATAGCCTACATACAGTAAATTGTATATGTACTGCGTTTGGGAGAGAGGCTGTTCTCGAAAAAAAAAAAAAAATCAACGGTGTCTATGCATTACGCATATAGGGCATTTTCAGAGCAAAAAGGATTCAAGTACAATTTCGAAAGCTGTCAGGAAAAAAAAAGATAATATTGTACCCGTGTTTAAATGTGAATGTACAGTCAGCGACAAATGTCCTTTCCGTTTGGTAAAATTTATTTTGGGAGTAACCTTAGTATGCCTTGGAATGTATCAGAAAATTACATTCTTTTTAATTTAGTGAAAATTGTACTCAAATTGTCCTTCCACTTTGAAGTTATTTACGAAACTAATTTCAAAAGGACTTGAAATCAAAGGAAAAGAACTTTTGTCACTGACTTTACAATGAAAAGTGAACATTACCGGTATGTCTTTCAGTTTATAAGAGTTATTTACAATATTTAGACATCAATCTTTCTAAAAGCAGCATCAGATAGAGATATTAAATTTGAAATATATCTAATATGGCCGAAAGTGGAATCCTTTGTGCATTGAACGACCGACGCATGTATGAGAGAATCTTTAAGGAAAATAAAATCTTTAAGCTTCGAAACTTTCGGAATATAACTTCTTTATAATATTTTTTTACTACTGAAATCCCCGTTCCTCTCTAGGGATGCATACGATTTAAGCCTGTCTCGACTCGTCTCGAGAAAATGTTGTCTCGACTCGAAAATATGAAATTCGAGTCGAGACAAAATATACGAGTTAAAATATACGCACACATCAGCCAGAACATTATTACTATCTACCTAATTGTCAGTATGTCCACCTTTGGCACGGATAACAACGGCGACTCGTCTTGACATGCACACAATAATCCTTGATAGGTCCCTGGAGAGAGTTGGACCAGATGTGCACACACAGGTCATCTAATTACCGTAAATTCCGGGAGGGGATGATGCTCTCTAACGTCGCGTTCAATCACATCCCAGATGCGTTCGATTGGGTTCAGATCCGGCGAGTTGGGGGGCCAGCACATGTCTCGACTCGAGCGCATCCCTCTTGCCCACGCTTTAAGAAAATGTATCCGTTTCTTTAAATGTAATAAAAATGGTTTACAAAATCCATTATTTTTGGGTTAATCTTTTTTTTTTTTTTTTTTTTAAGAATTCTTTCATTGTCTATGTCCACTCCAAGGCACATGTACAATCAGCGACAAAAGTTCTTTCCGTTTGGTAAAATTTCTTTTTTGGAATAACGGTAGTAGTGCTGGAACATACAACGGTGGTGTGGCTGGAACGTACAGAAATCTTCATTCTTTTTTAATTTACTGAAAACTGTAGTCAAATTGTCCTCCCATTATAAAAGTTATTTGCAAAATTAATTTAATGAAATGGAAAGAACTTTTGTCGCTGACTGTACAAAGAGCGTTCAATAAATTTTGCACAGTTTTGCATAACATTTTTATTAGTTACAATATGATGATGAAATTTTAGGTAAACATACTTTGATCTTTTGGCTTCAAACTGATAATAATGGTTGTTTCCTATTGTTGAGTGGCGGATCCAGGACATGGCTAAGGGAGGAGCTAAACCGTAGTTTGCAGCTTTATCCAGTGTAAAGCAGGATTGAAGCCCATCTTATCCAGTGTGTACCTGAGCGTCAAGGAGGAGGGCTATAGCCCCTATAGCCCCCCCTTGGATCCGCGCCTGCTATTGTTCACAGGTAAACCACAATGAACGCTGGAAGTAGACGTAAGGACCCGAGAACGGTCGGTAATGGAATTTCTTGTCAAAACCGATGATGAATCAGCCACATAAATTCATAGGAAATTACTTCCGGTTTATGGGGATTACACATTGGACCGCGCCAGTATCTAACATCGGCTGCAGCGGTTTAAAAAATCTATACTTTCCAGAATAGGTCATAAAATTATCCCTTTTCTTGGAACAGTGCGGTGTCATTTTCATAAACTTCTTTAAACATTACTCCACAATATTAAGGAGTGTTATTGTTTGTCACTGGATAAGGTACAACGTGCTCTCCAGACCAAGAGACTGTTGCTGCAAGATAACGTCATCCAACTCCATTAAGGCATTGCCAAGCCTCACACAACCATAATGACACAGCAGAAAATTATGAAAATCTGATGTCGTCTCTTAGACTCCCTATAGTGCGGCTTTGTCGTATTTCGTTTGTATGGTCGTCTGAAGGCTTTTTTTTTTTTTTTTTTTTTTTTTTTTTTTTTTTTGTGAAACAATGGTGTAAAAGTAAGCCATCTGCATTTTACTAAAGTGCATTTAAGGCATGGATAGAATGTTGGACGAGACGTGTCAAAGCAAATGAAGGCAACATTGGCTGACACGTAGACAAAAGATCAAAGTATGTTTACCTAAAAGTTTGTCGTTAGATTGCAACTAATAACAATATTAGACCCCATATCCATCTATGCAAAACTTACTGAATGCTTTTAGTAATTTATCGTGTTCCATTACATGCTTACAACGCTTTTCTTTTTATTTGTAAACAACTGGTACCATAGATGGACACCAGATGGTGCTGTCAGTAGAGTAAGTTCTGTTTATTTATTCATTTTAATTTCCTCAAATGTAGACATACATATTTTTAAAGATTAGAAGAAAATCGGGTTTGAAAGGATTAAAAAACATATTCTGCGCTATCCTCAGAACTTAAAATAGTAATTTTGGTTTGGTCAACATTTTTATCTGCGGGATCCTTCTCGCAGGACGTAAATATCACAGATAAAAATTCATTTACTGTGCTCTTTATTCGATAATATTTACCTAAATTTTTATAGTGATATAATGCAATGTAACAGAATATTATTTCATCAATAAAAGATTGTAACGCAATCCGTGGCTTAAAACACCAATTTTATAATGTAACTTATTTTTGTATATTTTTTAGCGTTACACTATAGCCCACAGTATCTCTAACATTTAGTCGACTATTTTACCAAAATCCACATAAGCACTCCATCTTAATATTACCTTTTATTATAATACGTACCGAAGTAATCATTTACACCTTTTAAATAACATACATGTTGATGATTCTACAAGATGGATCCTTTGTTATATCTTACATCTCTCGTTGCTATGACGACCAATAACACATATCGTCAGACTATTTTATTAACAGAACATCAATTATAATATCAGAAAGAAATTAATTCTATTTTTTAAATATTTTCTTCTTCTTCTTTTAGCTAGCTTGTGCATATTTTAATAACACATTGCCCGTAAATAAAAGTAAAGATGTTAAAAATACAAGTAATTATATTAAAAATACACAATATCGTTATAAGATTATGGATATTTTCTGGTCAGCAGTCTCTCTATTGATTTGACACAGTCTTTCTATCCTGAGCCAGAATTTTCGTTTTCTCCTAGTCTTTCTTCTCTAAATTCTGAATTGTTTGGTACGTATATTTCAGTCTCGGATTTCCTCTGGGTATCTTCATTCTTCCATTGCTCCATAGTGTGATTCCTCCATGTCTCATAATATGTTCAAATGTACTACCTCTTCTTTCCGAAACGTCTTGTATACCCTTTTTTTCTCCTATCATTTCTCTTATCATTCATTCCATACCTTACACTAACTTAATTTTCAACATTATGAGACTTTCCAATTAATTCGATCACTTGGACTTAAAATTTATTGAGACTGAGGGAGTGTGAATCTAACTCCCCAGCCCTCTTGCGATTTAGGAAGCATGGCGAAAGAAGTCTTTAGGAGGAAGAAAAGTTTGTTTTGTGGAATCTTGAACAAAGAGTTGAGAAAAAGACTCATAAAGTGCTTCGTGTGGAGTATTGTACTGTATGGGTCAGGTACATTACGCAAAAAAAAAAAAAAAAAAAAAAAAAAAGACTGGAAGGTTTTGAAATATAACTATGGAGAAAAATGAAGAGAATTCGCTGGGTCGAGTGGAAAACGAATGAGAGGGTCTTAGAAATGGTGTGAGGGAAAAGAACAAGTTTAAATATTATTAAGAAGAGGAAAAGAAACTGGTTGGGACATTGGCTAAGAAGCAACTGTTTCATTAGGGACGTGCTAGAGGATCTCATGGTATTAAAGAGAGAGAGAGAAAGAAGGAGGAAGAAATGTATCATAACAAAAAAGGTTAGCGGAAGATCGTGGAGCACGAAAGCTTTTCAGTTGCAACAAGTGTCCTGCAAATAATGACAGAGTAGCTATGATAACGATGATGATGATGATTTCAGGATTGTTTTCGTCTCAATTATTTGATTTTCATACAATAATGTGTAGATGTTCTATTATGTTTTATCACAATTCCTAATATTTGGAGTTGATATAAGTCATTAATGAGGAGTGAATATACGCGGGGGGAAATTTGTGGAAAAATCTTTGATTTTTTTTTTTTGGGTGAAAAATATAGAAAAATTGCGAAGACTTTGAAGATCTCCAGATAAAAAGAAAAGTTTCGCTCTGTTCTACAATGTACAGTATCACTAATTTAACTGAAACAGACTATTAACATAGTAGTTCTCGAAAAGGATTGCGATATCTGTGTAAATTACTATTTCAATACTTGTATGCTCATTATTATGTTATTTATACTTTCTTTTTTGTAGTATATCTTGAATAAATATGGCAGATAGCATTTTTTAAAATCCTCTCAAGAAGTTACGGATGGGTTAATCCTAATGTTCTTTTGACATCATTTGTTTCCGGTAAGCTCGAAAGAAACCAAAATGCTGGAAAAGGAATTTGGAATGATTATATTTTCCGTTAACATCTAAACATCAAAAACTGAAGAAGAATAGTAATTTTTATAGTTTTTTTTTTATTTTTCAAACGAAATAAGACTTAAGGCTGCAGACTACTAAATGTTTTTGAAAAAGTAATATTTTTTCTTTTGCCCGTTTGTCGTAAGTGGAAAGCGGTAATAAAATGTAACTTACCACAGCAATAGATAATGTTATTCTATACCCGAAAATACGAAGCGGAAGAATTTTTATTGTTTCCATCCATAGAAATTACAGTGTGACCAGAATTTGAATTACTCAAAAATCTAGGTTAAGGCAGCGACTAGAAAAATGAAGTCAACGGTAATTGATGACTTATCATGCTGTCTATGTTCCTTGTTTACTCCTTTTTAAATAATATTTCTATTTATTTTATAAACCTTATAGACAGCATGATAAGTCATCAATTACCGTTGACTTCATTTTTCTAGTCGCTGTCTTTACCTAGATTTTTGAGTAATTCAAATTCTGGTCACACTGTAATTTCTATGGATTGCAACACTGAAAATTCTTCCGCTTCGTATTTTCGGGTGTAGAATAACATTATCTATTATTGTAGTAAGTTACATTTTATTACGTCTTTCCACTTACGAAAAACGGGCAAAAGAAAAATTACTAGTTTTTCAAAAATATTTAGTAGTCTGCCCCCTTAACATAAGTGAGTACCCTGTCATGCTGTGAAATTATAGTAGACTTTCAAACTATGCGGTTTTAATATTGAAACCGAAAGTAGTCGTAAATTTATACCACTTCCGGTTTAGATCCAGATGGACTACGTCAATCGATTCCAAAAAGACAGCTATTTGTTGTCGTTGTTTCGTACTACAATCAATTATTGAAACCGTAAACCGTTGTCTTTTACCACTTCGTCAAAACATTATATGGGTGGACCCGAAAGGAAAAAAAAGGTTAATTGCAGATAAACTAGGATTCAAAAGAAGAAGTGTGAGCATAATCGGAGCACTTGGTACACTCAATTTATTTGAAAGGACTGTTTCACGCTACCTCTTTCCGTTTATGCTCATTGGTGATTAATGTTGAAACCGGAAATGGTTAATTTCTTCTACTTCTGGTTTTAACAGAGGGTTAACAGTGGAGACGGAACTTATTGTTGCGATCAGTGTTCGAAGTGGAAAAAAAAAGCAGAGGCGGTATGTTTTATTACGATTTTGACTCAACATACCGGCTATTTAAATATTGTCTTGATCACTGAAAAACCAGAGACGGTATTTCCTCATTACTGAAAAATCAGAGACGGTATGGCATACCACCGCATACCGTCTCACTTCGACCACTGGTTGCGATGGTGAATCGATTGAAAGAGAAAATTTCTACCATTTTCAGTTTTAATTGAGAAATCCGAGTGAAATTGTATCTTTTTTTCTTGAGACACGGAATCAATTCCAGTAAAAGGAGTCACGGTGGCTCAGTGGTATGGGGCACGAGGTCCATGGTTCGACCACCGGTTAAGTAAGTTTGTGGTGGACACAACCGTGTCTATGGATTTTCTCGGGATACTCCCACATTCTCATTCTACTATTTCTTCCATAATCATTCACTTCCCTTAATCATCCGTTTTCCTCAGCCTAACAAGTATAATCGTGGGACGTTAAGTCAAACTAAAAGATTCCGCTTAGTTTTATTTCGATTCAAGATACCTGCTTGTCGTTGTCTGGTGCCGTTTTTGTTGTATGGTGATGCACGTTTAAAATCGGAAATGTTAATTAATATCTACCATTTACGCTTTGAATAAAGGATTAACGAGTGAGATGGATCCTATTTTGGGGATACGGAATTGATTTCGAGAAACCGCTTTTCGATATTTCTTAAGAGTCTTCATCCCGGCGAAATTAAAATACCGCTAATTTTACAGTAATTATGTGATATCTTCAAATAGATAAAATATAATTGAAATATAGAACAAGAGCGCCTTAAACAATATTATTTTGCGTGAGGTACCGTTATCACAAGTCACCTAGTGGCTTTCCGTTTTCAGCTGTTTACAAACGCGAAAATAAATGTCGATTTTCAAAATGGCTCGAAATCGAAAGCAGATAAGTAAGTCGTGATAACGGTATCTCATGTAAAATAATATTGTCTAGGGCGCTCTTGTTCCACATTTCGATTATCTTTTATCTATTTGAAGATATCACATAATTACTGTAAAATTAGCGGTATTTTAATTTCGCCGGGATGAAGAATTTTAACGGTCTTGCTCTCTTAACAGACAAACAGACGGATATAACCGATCTATAAGACGTCCTGTAATTATGCATAGCATACTTCGAAAGCCTAATTAAACTACCACCGCCGTCAACCATTTAGGAGTTTCATGATTGAACTCTGAAGAATATCAGCAGATCCTACTGAAATGTACCGAGACCATCCTTTGTAATAAAATGGAAATAAGTGAATAAAATTGATTAACCTATGCTAAATGTATGTATAATCTCACACACACACAATTACGAACGATTACTATCAGTCATTGATGAGTGTTATAGCCTAATTCTACAGACAATCATTAAACCTGATAAATTTAAACGAAACTACTAGAAGACTATACTCTTTTAAACAAAAAAAGAATCGTCAAAATCGGTTTACGTATGTCGATCTTATGCCTGAACATATTTACTTACATAAACTCTAGTAAAGACAGTGAAAAGGATCACGTAAAACGCAAAAGAAGTAGCTCTTATATTCTTAATCTGCACAGGACTGACGTCATTAGCAAAACTCGACCAAGACAATCACTATTTATTAAAAAAAATAATCAAAAATTTGCTTAAGTTTAAGAGTTTAGGCCTATCGTGCGAAGCATTGGAGAGACTGGTGGACGTCAGCGTCATAACTTAGATTTTTTTGGGTAGGGTGGGGAGCAAGTATTAATACGCGTATTTGAACCCCTTAGAAAAAGTTATTTTTCTAGTCCCCTCTTTCCATCTTTCTCTTACTCTTTATGGACCCCCGGAGCCCGTGGCCCCTGCCGCACGACAAGATCTGCGAGGCCTTTAGTTACGCCCCTGGGCCCGTTCCATACATGACAAATTAATTAAGGGGGCAATATTGACAAATCTCAAAGCCATACGAATAAATAATATTTCTAGGGTTCCCTAATAGTAGACGTTTTTTTACTGAAATGGGCCCACAATTCATTTTTGTTTTATTTACCTTTTGTGTGCTGTTTGGTTTATGTAGTGAACCTGTTTGATGCTTCATTCATAATTTCATGTTCGTATATGGAGTAAGAAAATTTTGTTTTAAAGTGCCCCCACTCGAAAGGCGGGGAGCTTTCTTGGGGGGAGGGGCAGTTTTCCCCAACATGTTACAGCCCTGGTGAACGTACTAATAGCATAATGTTCTAATAAGTCTCACTGCATTAGTCTGATAATTAATTAATTATCGCAATTTTTGAAATATTGTGTTTCTTTATAGGTAAAAAAAAAAAAAAAAAAACTTCCCTTGGAAATAGCCCATTAGATAAGTGAAAATCGCATCCGAATATGATCAACGATGCTCGAATGAAGTTGCGTTGCTTATTATTATTATTGTTATTATCTGCTTTCTAATTATATTGTTTTTTGAAATCGGTTATTTTTTGTAAGTTTTTAGCTTTTTAATGCTTTTGTTTATCTCTTTTTCCTTAGCGTTTTTGAATTCTTTTATTTGCATCTACATGTCTATCGAGTAAAAAATAATTTTAACCATTGAGGTCTTTCTCCCTGTTTGATGAGCAACCCAAACTACTTCAGAAACGCACGGAGATGCATAACCGACAGGATAGTATGAATTGATCAAATTCACTGTCCTAAACATACAAACAATTAATTAATTTATTACCAGAAATTTTCAAAAGTTTAATGCAGTGGCGAAGCGTAATCCCACAAGTAGGGTAGACCCGATAAACTAATATTCTCATTTAGCTCCACTACAAATATTTTGGAGTGTAGTTCATATTTTCTTCTGTCTGGGATGGGAATGCGGCGTAGGATCGACACTGCGTAGCATCGAAACTGCGTACGATCGAAAAATTCAGCTCAAAACCTGTTTCGATCCTACGCAGTTTCGATCGTACGCAGTTTCGACGCTACGCAGTTTCGACGCTACGCAGTTTCGACCGTACGCAGTTTCGATCCTACGCAGTTGCCCTGAAATAATTTAAGTTTTAATCATGCGCTCAAAAAATATATATTTTTTTTTCTCTCTCTTTAATTTGTTTAACCTGTGCAGCTATAAATTAGGGTTATATTCATGGACTCCACACGACCTAAACTGCGTACGGTCGAAACTGCGTAGCGTCGAAACTGCGTAGGATCGAAACTGCGTAGCGTCGAAACTGCGTAGGATCGAAACTACGTAGAAGACAATGAGGGAAATTTCCTCTTCACTTGCTGTTTTCATTTCCTGCATATTTGAAAATGGTAGAAGAGGAAAAGAAAGTACATTCTTACTGTTAGCTGTCAAATTTCTTGGATAAGCGTTTGTTACTTGCATCTCTCACTTTAAAGTAAGTACAATACTGCATTTAATTAATGCATCAGGTGATAATGACTTCATTAGAAATGTAAGCTCAGACCCGCTTCAGACAGAAGTGCTCAGAAGGAACTTCATTGAATCAACGCAAGATATTTAATATTGTATTCTATGCAGTGGTATATTTAAGGGGGTGGCTTCAGGGCTTAAGCACTCACCGAAATTTTATCTAATTTTTTTTTATTGTTTTATATATAGCCCTATTGCAGAATTTTTACATTTCCGGAAATAAAGTTAGAAAAGCCTTTTCCGAAATAAGCAAAGCCCCTGGAAACAAAATCGTAAATACCCCACTGATTCTGTGAAATGGAAAACTCAACTAAATTTACACACACATACACACACGCCTACACACACACATACACACACACACACACACACACACACACACACACACTCACACTCACACACACACACACACACACACACACACACATTCTATTATTTTATCCTATACCGTAGCGTTTGGTAAATTTATACATATGTTCAATGTATCAGACATATTTTACAAGCTATTGTGGACCAGGACCCATATAGGGCAAAAATAGCTACTGTGAACAACTCCTGAGAGTACCTAACCTAAGTTAAACAAGTTATCACTAATAGAGATACATAATTCTAAACAGAAATTTCTTACTCTAGGTCAAGGAAATCATTTAATAGCATATTAGCATTGAAAGATGCCTTCAACGCTAAAACTAAACTCCCAGAGGAGAGCCTTCAGACCTTCCCAAGCATGTGTGCAATCCCCAGCGCTAATAGCTACGCTTACTGAGCAACATAGCCCGTAAGTCTGTATAGCCTCTAGCGAGCTGGTGAGGCATAGACGGAAGTCTCCAAGTGTTTCCAACCTACTATTTTTTTTTTTACCGAAAAACCGAAATATCGAAGTATTGACTTTATTTTATAAGAAATTGAAGATAAATAAAATATGCGTAGAAAACAGGGTAGGCCCGGCCTCAGAGCCTCATAGTACGCTTCGTCCCTTATTTTATGCATAAGAATCTTCCTTGGGAATAGTTTATACGATTAGTGAAACCGCATCGAAATATGACCAACGGATCTAGATATAATGGCGATCATACATACAAATATACATACATACATACATACACATAGAATACATACATACATACACATACATACATACATACATACATACATACATACATACATACATACATACATACATACATACATACATACATACATACATACATACATACATACATTTTTTAAGTCCGTTAAAACGAATAGAACTGCTGGATGGTATTAGAGCGGCTAACTTCTATTCGTAGACCATCAGACTAACGAAGTACCGTATTGCATGGAAGTTTCCCACATTAAGGCAAAAAGAGACGAATAAATTAAAAAAAGACCATTTTGCACGGGAACTTCTCAAATTAAAGGGAAAAAGGGACAAACAGATTAACGGAGTACCGCACTACATGTGAGTTTCTCAAATTAAAGTAAAGAAAGCTAAAGAAGCGTATGGGTATTGAATGTGATTATTATTAAATTTCCAAAAATGGAAATTTAATTTATCAAGATGAAGGTTATAAAAAAAATAGCAACATCAATCGTTATTCCACGTGTTGTATGTACGCATTTCTCTCGAAAATTGAAAGTAGAAAGTATTTTAAAAAACTAATTTATTTCTGAATATTTCCATCTGTTTTTTCGACGTTAAACATTACATACATGCAGGATATGAATCGAACTGAGAAACAAAGAGACAGAGAGAGAGAGAGAGAGAGAGAGAGAGAGAGAGAGAGAGAGAGAGAGAGAGAGAGAGAAGCGTCTGGAACAGAAATATCGTAATAGAATTCGTTTTAATAATTTCGTATTTTTTAACGTTCGTTCATTCATTTGCATGTATTACTGTATATATGCTGCATACGAATAATTACGAATATGCAAATTAAAAGGAAGCAGTAATTTCCAGTCAATTAGCAATAAATACATTTGTAAAAAATGAAAATAAGAATTGAAATGGAAATTTTATAATTTAAAATGTTATAGGATGTCTATTAAGTGGAAAATGGAAATACTCGTAGAAAGATTAATATATGGGATCAAAGACGTTACAGTTCAACAGCTATATTATTACAGAGAACAAACAATTAATGATCTTGCTTTCTGTTTCTATAATTTAGTGGGCACCTCTAGAGAACGTACAGTTATATACTATTCTAAGGAGTTTGGTTTATATGTTTCCTATGTCCGTGTGTCTGTTCATCAATCCGTTCAGAAAAATTTAAAGAATTACTTGATGAATCACCATCAAATCTGGCCAGAATATAAAGAGTTAAAACTTAGGAACTCAGTTCGAAAATGGAAGTGATATTTCCATCCGCCATTTAAAGAACCACTTGATGAATTACCATCAAATCTAACCAGAATGTAAAGTGTCAAAACTTAGAAATTGAGTTCGAAAATGGAATTGATATTTTCATCTGCCATTTAAAGAATCACTTGATGAATTACCATCAAATTTGGCCAAGATGTAAAGAGTCAAAACTTAGGAATTGAGTTCGAAAATTGAAGTGATATTTCCATCCGCCATTTAAAGAACCACTTGATGAATTACCATCAAATTTGGCCAAGATGTAAAGAGTCAAAACTTAGGAAT
Organism: Thermobia domestica; assembly: GCF_964235325.1. Taxonomy (NCBI): domain Eukaryota; kingdom Metazoa; phylum Arthropoda; class Insecta; order Zygentoma; family Lepismatidae; genus Thermobia; species Thermobia domestica. The sequence goes on along the minus strand of NC_137455.1, from coordinate 38,541,358 downwards.
TGAGTTCGAAAATTGAAGTGATATTTCCATCCGCCATTTAAAGAACCACTTGATGAATTACCATCAAATTTGGCCAAGATGTAAAGAGTCAAAACTTAGGAATTGAGTTCGAAAATTGAAGTGATATTTCGATCCGCCATTTAAAGAACCACTTGATAAATTACCATCAAATTTGGTCAGAATGTAAAGTGTCAAAACTTAGGAATTGAGTTCGAAAATGCAAGTGATATTTCCATCCGCCATTTAAAGAACCACTTGATGAATTACCATCAAATTTGGTCAGAATGTAAAGAGTCAAAACTTAGGAATTGAGTTCGAAAATGCAAGTGATATTTCCATCCGCCATTTAAAGAACCACTTGATGAATTACCATCAAATTTGGCCAAGATGTAAAGAGTCAAAACTTAGGAATTGAGTTCGAAAATGCAAGTGATATTTCCATCCGCCATTTAAAGAACCACTTGATGAATTACCATCAAATTTGGCCAAGATGTAAAGAGTCAAAACTTAGGAATTGAGTTCGAAAATTGAAGTGATATTTCCATCCGCCATTTAAAGAACCACTTGATGAATTACCATCAAATTTGGCCAAGATGTAAAGAGTCAAAACTTAGGAATTGAGTTCGAAAATTGAAGTGATATTTCCATCCGCCATTTAAAGAACCACTTGATGAATTACCATCAAATTTGTTCAGAATGTAAAGAGTCAAAACTTAGGAATTGAGTTCGAAAATGCAAGTGATATTTCCATCCGCCATTTAAAGAACCACTTGATGAATTACCATCAAATTTGGCCAAGATGTAAAGAGTCAAAACTTAGGAATTGAGTTCCAAAAATTGAAGTGATATTTCCATCCGCCATTTAATGAACCACTTGATGAATTACCATCGAATTTGGCCAGAATGTAAAGAGTCAAAACTTAGGAATTGAGTTCGAAAATTGAAGTGATATTTCCATCCACCATTTAAAGAACCACTTGATGAATTACCATCAAATCTGGCCAGAATGTAAAGAGTGAAAAGTTAATGATTGAGTTCAAAAATGGATGCGATATTTAAACTGTCAGTGGTGGAAATCAACCATTTCTGATTTTAACATTGATCACTTATAGAACAAAAGCGAGAATAGTTGACAAGAAGCGTTTTTCTGCATTCGATTAAGAGTCCCAAAAATACCTTTTATTGTAAAGCTAAAAGATGGTACACAGGAATTTGTACTGTACCATAACCTTTTATTACATATGTTTCTTCTTGTATACAATAGTAATAAATATTACAAATAATATATAATTTCCTTCAGTTATCTTGGTGGTTTGCTCGTGAATTTGTAAAATCCCAATGACCAAGCGTGGCGATAGGTACCAGAACTCTTACAGCCAAGGTATAGGTAGGTGCCTCTCAATGACCAGGCATCTTAGAGAGAGAGGGATAAAACCCAAATAATAGGCGTCCTAGATTGTGGTTAAATGATTGCAGATAGGGATGTGCACGATTCAATTCGAGTCGAGATTTGAGCCTGTCTCGAAATTCGAGTCGAGACAAAATATGCGAGTTAAAATATACGCACACATCAGCCAGAACATTATGACTACCTACCTAATTGTCAGTATGTCCACCTTTGGCACGGATAACAACGACGCGGTTTGGCATGGACTCAATGATTCTTGGTGGGTCGGTGGAGAGAGTTGGCACCACATGTGCATAACGGGTCACATAATTCCCGTAAATTCCGATGAGGGAGCGATGCGCTCTGACGTCATGTTCAATCACATCCCGGAAGTGCTCGATTGGGTTCAGACCTAGCAAGTTGGGTGCCCAGCACATCACTTGGAACTCGCCCCTGTGTTCCTCGAACCAATCCATCACACTCCTGGCCTTGTGATAATCAAATATTATTATTATATTTGAAGTACAAATAAATATCACAACATTAATTATTAGTTTTAATTAACTGAATTGAACTGAAAATTAAATCTTGATCTCGAAAGATTAACTATTAAGTTTATGCATTCTATACTTTTCTAAAGAAATAAATGCTGGAATTGGTTTCAAGGCTGTTTCTGAGTGAATAGTTTCTTGAAAATAATATTAAAAATTATAGAAAGATTTTCAAGACATTGGAGTCGATTCGAGAAACACTTTTGTCTCGACTCGTCTCGAATTTTACAAAGTGTGTCTCGACTCGTGTGGATCCCTAATTGCAGAGACCAGGCGTTGTAGCAAGAAGGAACTCTCAGTGGCGTCCTAAAAAATGGAGTATAAGGAGCTCTCAGAGATCAGGTGTCTGGAGAGTGATGAATGATCAATCGGTGAAGATTGATACCTTCTGAGGTGTTCCGAGTCCTTTTATCTTGAAATGTTGCTGACTGCTTGAATCTACGTCACTTACCGATCGTTGGTGATGGTTGACATCTTTGTGGTTGTCGTCTGAAGTATATTTACAGCCAACACGTGGTGTTGGAAGCACATGTGGAACCTTGCAACACAGAATACATTTCCAGCAGCAAAAGTGACCTGCCAATAATGACAGAATACCGATGGTAATGAATATGAATAGGATTTTTAGCATAACAAAATGAATGTGGGAATCTGGGATTCTTTAAACCATTGTGCTTGAATTGATGTTCACGTCGGAATTAACGTGTCTAACCGTACGAGTACGAAAACTTTTTATGCTTGTGACAGTGAACATGTATTATGTAGTTTGTTGTTGGTAGAGAGTATATTTTTTCATTTTTTTCAAAGCAATGGAAACGGAAGAAAGATAGTATACTATAAACGCATCACATTAATATTCATAATGTTTAAGGAACTGAAGATTTTTTAAAAAAAGAAACACTAATATCATGGATCATACAGTCTCACATGTTATGTAAAAGAGATTTAAAAAAAAAATTAAAAAAAAAAAACATTCTATTATCTGGTAACACGTTCATATGATTGCCACATCCACATTCATAACACTGCACTTACAGACAGAGAGAGAAGATAATATACAAAGGAATTTAAATTGTGCACGCCTAACACGTGTTTTCAAAATATACTATACATTTTTACGTGATTACAAATGTTATCGAATGTTTGCAAATGATGTTTATAAACAATATTTAGTATTGTTTACAAATGCGAAGAAGAAAACATTATTACAAATATGATGATTGGAAAAGTGATAAAATGGAGGATTATTAACACAATACAAAAGACATTGATATTCATCTGTTTAGATGTTTGATTTCCTTAAAAAAAAAAGCAGAAAAAATCTGCAACTGTAATTACGAAACTGCATTATCCACAGAACGCCAAGCGTCAATCAATTCAATATGTTATTTTACTCGCCTTGACACATTTACTGTTAGAAGTTTGTTTTATAAAACGTGCGTCCGTAATGGAATTGAAATGAAAATTTTAATTTAAGTTTCCATGAATATGTTCTTTAGGCGAAAGGAGACGGTCCAGTAACTTTCCTCAAGGATGAGAAATTAGATTTCTACGCTTTCGGAATCTATGACCATGTTAGCCCCGCATACACATATGACGTGAGATGACGTCACTCGGCGATCACACTGCCCGGAGAATTGCAGAGGAAAAGAAATGGAGAAGGAAGGAAGTGGCCTGCGACTATTATATTAGATACCATCCCGGCATTTGCCTGGTGTAAATGAGGAGTACCCAGGAAAAACCTCACTTCGGATGGCTAGCCTGAAAAAGCTGTTACACATTTTCGACCGAGTGTCCTCAACGGTAACCGAAGCCGGGACCGCTCGTACCAAAGACGAGAGCGTTAGCGACTACGCTACACGAGGCCATGTGACTTTCCTCAAAAGCCGCTACTGAGACAAATGATTAATGAAACTGAATACTAGTGATACCATGAACAGAAAGGAGCAACACATTCATATACAGTATACATACATAGACATACATAGATACATACTATGCTAATCCTTTAGGTCTAGAAGAAAATACACACCATGTTTCAAGATACTAAATAAATTGAAAATTTTATTATTTATTTTCCTGAAAATAAAATTAAAGTTTGGTGTGATTTCATCCTGTTATCTCTAACCCTAGTAGAAGTCCTCTTTTGAGCAACCTCGAGGACTGGGAAATTGAACAACTCAGGAAACCTAGGATAATTTTAAGGACAGTTAATATCAAACTGTTTCCTTAAGTTCGGCTGAATTCACATCTTTAAGCCTAACTGACCTCAAACTTACTATGCAATACAGATAAGTTTAAAGCACACATGGCATGTTTCATTTAATATCGCGCGGAAGTTATTTGCAAAATTCAATATTTTTACCAAAAAAAAAATGTATAAATACGTTCCCTTGTCCTCCCTTATCACTATCTATATTATAAAAAATGAAAGTGACTTTGTTTGTAACTTGGCACCGCTTAAACAGCCCTATCGATCTTGATAAATTTTTCAATATACAGGTGTTGGACGAAAGATCTAAAACGTTTGCAAAAGTGTGAAAATTATACCTAGTATGATGTGGGGCCTCCTTTTTCGTCCAAAACAGCTTGGATCCGACGCGGAATGGACGTATACAGCTCCTGAATCGTGGTATGTGGAATTTTGTAGCATTGCTCCTCCAAAACATGCTCCAGTTCCTTAAGGGATGCTAGTGGAGGGTAATGAGACCGAACACACCTTTCTAACTCAGTCCACAATGGCTCAATGAGGTTCAGATCTGGTGATTGTGGGACCCAGGGAGGTGTGATAGCTCCTGGTCATGCACCTCCAACCATGATTTCACCGTTTTTGCAGGGTGACAGGGTGCCAAATAATCTTGGTAGATGCCATCACCATTAGGAAAAATATTTGGACCATGGGTAGAACCTGGTTCCCCAAACTGGCCTCATACACCTTAGCATTTATCATTCCGTGCAGGGCTATGATGGGATCTGCAGAAAACCACGACATCACTATCCATACTGTAACAGAACCACCCCCATGCTTTACATTTGATAGCAGACAGTGTCCATCATAGGCCTGCGACGGTGTTCCCCATACGTAAACACGACCGGTTTTTGGAAACAAGGTGAAAATCGATTCATCGGACCACATTACGTATTTCCACTGCTCATCAGTCCACGCCTTGTGGTCCTTGCACCACTGAATACGCCTCTTCGCATTTACTGCTATAACCAGGAGTTTGGCGATAGCGGCGCTGCCATGAATTTTCATTTAATGAAGTTCCCGTCGCACTGTTTTCGATAAAACCGGGTTCTGTAGGCCGAAATGGAGTTCAGATGTAATTTTTATTGCAGTGGTCTTCTTTTTAGCTGCTACAATCCGTTTTAATGCCATCCGGTCCCTATCTGACGGGATTGTCTATCGACCACTCTTTTGCTTTGCAGATGTCGTTTGCTCATGAATTGTGTATGCCGTCGTGACATTGGACACAGTGCCTTTCGGTACTCCCAGAATGTTCGCCAGTGTTGCCACTGAAGCTCCAACCAAACGGGCACCAACGATCATGCCTCTTTGGAATTCTATCAGGTAGCCCATTTTACCGCACCACTTTCACATCACGGCACTCACATGTGAACTGGTTATTGCTGACGGAAGAGGAAGGTCCACGTGACACATTGAAAACAAAAAACGATCGGCAACCGCAACACGTGCTGTACAGTGGAGGGCCTAACTTACGTGTCCTGTATGAAGTGTTTTGAGATTTTTTTTGTTTACCCCCTGTAGATGAGGTTCGGGCCTGGGTTCATCATTTCACTTTGACAGTACAATGCAGTGTCAAAGTACACTACGTAGTGTCAGGGAGGCGGGATATATAAAAATAAATAAAACTTAATAACGCTTGAACAACGCGACCAATCTCGATCATATTGTCAATGTAGAAGAGGTTCGGGTATGAGATGGATTTTGTCATTTCACTTTGACGATAGATCTTAAGGGAGGAGAGAAGGAGATATATTAAAAATATCGAAAATGACGAATATTAGTGTTGAATCATCAGTTTTCAGGATCGCTGAGATGAACAGTGACACTTCCGATGCCGTTTAAATCCAAATTTAGATCCGAAACTTGTGGAAGAGGGAGGGGAGACAAATAAAAATGATCGAAAATGACCAACATTAGTGTCATATCAACAGTTTTCGAACAATGATACTTTCGATGACGTTTAAACGCAAATTCACCCCTTTATGTCCAAAATAAAACATATTCTGCCCATGTGAAGAACGGATATTCTGCTAATATATATTATATAAACTCATCCCAGGCCCAAATTTCATCTAAGTTGAAAATTTGATCGAGATCGGTCGGGTAGATCAAGGGTTATTAAGTCACAAACTTAGTCACTCTCATTATATCTACCACTTTTTTATTTTACTTTTTTATTTTATTATTATTATTATTATTATTATTATTATTATTATTATTATTATTATTATTATTATTATTATTATTATTATTATTATTATTATTATTATTGTTTAGCTGGTTTGGGCCTTGACTTATTTCTCAGCATAAGGTCTACATACTGTCTAGTAAAAGTTACACACGCGAAGAAAGACTATTCACAATAGAAAGAAAACACTATTTTTGACCGAAGAACCCGAAATAAAAATTATTCGTGATTTCTAATGAGAAATTCTGAGCTTCATTACAGTCACGAAAGATGCAACTAAGAGTTTTTTTTATGTGTTATTTTTAGTTCTTTTAACGTTTCGTTCGTGCTCTATCTCTTCTTTTCCGTAGCTCATGCAGTTCACAGAAAAAGAAACAGGAGAAAAAATAAACTTCGAAAACTAAAAAAAAAAATGTATTAGAGTAAAGAGAACTAAAAAAAGAGAGAGAAAACTTTTTCCGACAGTGTTGCATTATTAAAAAGAGCTCTGTAATCCATTTAGGGGTCGTCGGAACGGACGTCGGAAAACCCACCCAGTCAATTTCCTTTTCGTTGTGTGATGATGACGTCATAATAGTGGAAAAAAGAAGGAACTTTGTAATTTATTAATAAATAAATGAAATAAAAGGAATGAAGAAAAAGAAAGAAAGAAAAAAAAACAATGTCATTCATATACCAAATTTGACATCATCTTGAAGGTCTGACATATATATATTTCTTTATAATTGGTTTGTCTGATGACAGTTCATTGTCTAGAAATCTATTGCACTCATTCGTTAAGCATTGCTACGTTTGTTCTTTTACTTAGAAAGGTATATTGAATAATTTTATTTATTACAGTCTTACGGTTATTATTATTTTCTACTGTAAGTATTGTTGCCGAACACAATTTTCTCTCCTTAATCCTTAATATGCCAAACCTTGCTCTTCACCGTTACTTACCAAGATGTCTTTGGAAAATTTCATTTCTTCTTCTTCTTCTTCTTCTTCTTTTGTAATTTCTGAACTATTTGATACAAAAAGACTATTCGAATTATTTTTTGATTTCTGAAACTTTAATTTACTATTTCGACTGAGTTAGACAGTAAAATCCATATTATTGCATATTCTTCTTAACAAACTATCCCATAACTGCGCATAATTCGTGCGCAAACTTTAATTTAATAGTACTCAGCACCTGTAAAAGCTAGAACTGTCAAATTTGAAGGCAATTTAGAGGAAGGCCAGAAGTTTTGTTTGTTAGCCAAAGGAGGTTACTGGTATTAGAGTCTGCGGAGTTACAAGCTTAAGGGGATCTCCTACCATCTCCGCTTAGGTTTCTAACTCTCCATTTGATAACATGTAAAATTTAATATGGTAATTTCTAACAAAGTATTGCAGGTAATAACTTGAAATTTTTAATGCAAATACACAAGACCCATATAAATCCAACCACGGTCTCCAATTTACGTTACATGCGTTAGATTAATTGCAATATATTCTTCAGTAAGTTTGGCAACAGAGAATAAAAAGTATGCTGCAGAGGGGAGAGGGCTGACCATCTGTTTGCTTGTTAGCTGCTTTTAAAAGGACGCTCTTACCAGAAAAATCACGTTGTGATTCTCACTTCTCAGTGGTTAGAATGGTCTGGACTGGAAGAGCCCAAAACCTCTTCTTTCTTCCTTTCACGGTTTGTTTGTTTCTTCCACCCCCTGCTGTCACAAGAAGACAACTTGTTTCGGAAAGCACTTTGAATTAGTAGCGAAAAGCCAAACTGAATGACACCACGGACGGATTAAAGGGAGGGGCGGTCACTCCCTCCGAGAACATTTGAATACTTTGAATAATCGGAGTAAGAAACTAGAAATTGCGTAATCTAATAAGAAAAGTTTGTTGAAGTATACAAATCAAGACGCATTTTAAGTGTCACAGCATTGTACTCTCATCCCCTCCCCTCCCAATTCCCTTCTGAAGAAGTTCTCTTTTGTTTCTCTGTTCCATATTAGCCTTTACACTTACACTTTCATTATCCAGTATTGATTTTTACCATACCATCTGCATAGAAGGCGAATAAGGTTTACGAGTCCTTCCTGCCCCCTTTTTTAAAAATTGCTAATTATAATAAAATTTATCGAAAACAATTCATCTCAACGATAAAGACTTATACACATTCATTATTGCAATTTTAAAATAAACTCGCCGCCTGTCGCGTATGCTAGCGATCTAATATATACGAATAGATGAAAAGTTAGTTTGAAGCGTATTGTTTTTCTGTAATTAAGTCCGAATTCATATTTGTTTCTATTGTTGCATCGACAAAAGTGAGTGCTAAATCGATTTAGGCTCGTTGGTCTTTGCGAGGTCCCTCAAGATGCAAGGCCGTGGGCAGTCGCCCACCACTTGAAACGCCTCTGCACTAGAGGTCTGCACGTGCCCGGGCCTACAAAGAATGTATCACTTCGGGCCTGGGAGGGGTTCGGGCAGTAGCGTCATTTCAGATTTGGCTTGGAGGTTCAAGACCCCTTGATATATGTAAAATTTCGCGTTTTTCACTGATTTACTACTATGCTATTGATAAAATTATATAAATCTCAAACTCGGGAGGGGGGCAAATGCCTCTCCCTGTCCTCCTAAATGACGCCCCTGGGTTCGGGCTGTGAATTTTTAAATATACAACCATATTTCTCGGACTTTTTCGGGACTAACTTTGTAAATATAGTGTAAAACGATACAAATTGCACCGTTCTTTCTGGAGGACTTTTAAAACACAACTGCAAAATCAAACCTCGAATTGCTGTAAATAAAAATACAATTTTGCATTAATAATTAAGTTTCTGCAATCCGGGCTTATTTCGGGCTCATTTGATTATCACACAGCCAGATTCTGCAATCCGGGCTAGGGCCTAAATGCTAAGACATATTTTGGACTCGGGTCGGGCCTCACATTGTAAATTCACAGGCCGGGCCCGGGCTGAAAATTCCGGCCCGTGCAGACCTCTGCTCTGCACCCGCACACATTCCTTCCTAGTCCAGAAAATCTCCTCCCCTCCGCATCGTCAATAATGGTAAATTTGTTCCTCGTATATTTGCTTATTATTGTAAGAGAAGTTCAAACCAGAACTCTAAAATTTGTTCGTTCTCTGGGGTAATGTGAGTAATGCAAATTAAGAAAGATATGCGTAATATACAAATGTCAGAAAAACTTGATATCAATTTGATTAACCTTTTACGTAATGTTTATTTTAGAAATAATAAACTTATGCAAGTATATCGAGGCATCTGAAATTTAATGTTAAATAGTGGCGATTGAGCCAGAAGGGGCGTGCACTATTCAGTTAGTCAAAGAACTCATATATGTAGCTTGAAAACTAATACTATTTAAACCAATATTGAATTAGACAAATTTGATCACTCTGGCCACAGAAAAGGCGTCACCTTCTATGGCCCACCCATCGCATGATGGGAATGAAAGACAGAGGAAAAAAAAGACAAATTTGTAAAAAGTAGGATAACCATAATTGGAAATAGTGTGTGTATTTTTTAAGGAGGAAACCCAGAAGTACATTCTCGATATAATAATAATAATAATAATAATAATAATAATAATAATAATAATAATAATAATAATAATAATAATAATAATAATAATAATAATAATAATAATAATTTTTCTCACTTCAATCATAGGTTGATGCGCAAGAAGGAAATTTTAAAACTTTTCTCTCCCCTGGGAGAGCTGTTTTATAATTTGATAAGGTCTCTTCTTCGTAACTGCATCTATCCCTGATCGGGCCGCGGTGGGTCAGTGGTAGAGCGTTCACCTCTAATGCATGGCGTCCTTAGTTCGATCTCAGCTCTCACCAAGTGAACTTTGTGGAGGACAAACACCATGTGTGGGGGTTTTCTCGGGGTTCTCCCGTTTCCTTCCACTTTCTGCATTCCAGCATTTCCTTCTTTTCACAACATCACTAGAGCTCCTTTAACCTACCAGGCATAACTGTGGGTCGTAAAACTTATAGATTTTTCTATCCTTGATCTTCCACTTCCTGGTTTTTCTTCTGCCTTTTCCCCTATCAACATGGTGATCCAATCGGAGTGCCGAATAAGATGTCCAAGCATGTGTTTCTTTTTTTTCCTATTATCTTCATGATCTGTCGTCCTTCATTAGCTTCCTTTAGTACGTCTTCATTCCTTTTCCTTATACAGTATTATTATTATTACACAACCACACAAAATAAATAAAAGTTCTGTGCACTGGACCCCAGGGTATTGATTCGATGTATTTTGGTACCCAGAACCCAAATTTCGAAACTCCAGGACGATTTGACCGTGTCAACTTTGTTTTATGGGCGAAGAACGTAAGTGCTGTTTTACGTTCGCTTATGTTTATCGCCCATTTAAAAAAATATCACGGTCAATCGTCCTGGGGTTTCGAAATTTGGATTCTGGGTACCAAAATATTTTGAATCCATACCCTGGGGTCTGGTGCACAGAACTTTTATTCTTTTTGTGTAGCTGTGTTATTATTATTATTATTATTATTATTATTATTATTATTATTTTCCATGCGTACATTTTCTCGAAAATATCCTCCCCCTAAGAGATGATCAACAATTCATTCCTGAATAGTACTCAGCTTCTTTTCCTACTAATGACTATTTAGGAGTTTTTCCTTAGCTGAATCTCGTTATATTGTGTCTCCATTGTACGTAGAATAGGATTCGATTGCCAGTGTAAGCTCACAACTTCCGAAGTTGAGTCAACATCGTGAAAGAAATGGAGAACTATCCGAATAAAGTGGTAGCGATCTCTGGCCAAGAAAGACGAAAGGATTGTTTGATGTCATTGCACTGATCACGATCCTTCACAAGTCTCTTGTTTATGGTCATTTCGTCTTGTGTGATAAGGCGGACTTCAGAACACAAAATTGCAACGCTCCAGATTCCCTACCCAAATTGTCACGCGGTTCGTATGTCAGTCTTCGAGTTTCTTCAAAGAATGTTACATTATCTGCTATGAGATCTGCAAACGATCTCCATTGTATAACTGCTATCTCGATAGATACAGTGGACAAAACTGAGGACAAAGCTGCCCAAAACAAGTTTTTGACAAAAAAAAAAAAAAAAAAAAAAAAAGGAAGAAACAGAGACAACATTTGTTTTTAGCCAGAAGCGCTCATAAATCACTACCACGTGACGCGAAGACTATTAGGGCTAGAGGTTCAGCAGAGAGCTCTCAATTCCTGGAGAAATTCTATCCTCTACGTTGCCAAGTGTAAACGGAAGTATACATTATAATTAATCTAAATTGATCTGGGGCATTAAATCAAAAACAGAAACCATGAACATATAGGTATTGCTGTTGGAAAATATCATGGAAAATTTTGAGACGGTAAGTGCAATATCTTGTTAAATATTCACATAGAAATATCTACGTGTTATCTTATAGGGATCCTGAAACACTTGCAAGTGGGTAGACATCCCCTTAAAGGTAAAAATGCAATTTTTTCCTAATGGTATTTCAATGTTAAATAGTAGTCTCACATGCCATTTTTTCTCGTTAAAATATCCATCTCCGGTAGCAAAAATTAGTATATCAGCATAAATTGTGATCCGAAACAATGTGATAACGAGAAATGTGGGCAATCGTGATTCGGTGACCTCTAGCAGGTCATCTGTAACCTTTGCGAAAAAAGCTCCTTTTCCAACAGCTTATTGTACACAATTAATTCGGTTGAAGATGATATTAAAAATAATATGCATAAAGAATCTACCGAACAACTGTTTTAGCAAAGCGTAGGGATCAGCAATATCATCAGAGATCAAAGGTCACAAAGTTAAAATTTCATCTTTGATGCGTTAGCAACTGTGAAACCATGACGTTTGAAAGAATAATTTGAGCTGCCACAGAACACATGCAGAAAGGTCCTTCCAGGGGTTTTAGATGACCATAATAAACAGATCAATATTGCCATAAAGTGAAGAAGACTAATTTTGTAATTCAGGTAATGCAGGCGATAGTACGTATCTGTTTCTGTGAGGTTTAAAACAATAAATAGAACATAATATGAGTTCCACCTTTTGTTAATTACTAAGTTTTGCAAAACTGAATTCGAGATGTTTTTTCTTATTGAAACATATTAATAGCTATTTACTTCACAGAAATATTTGAAATAATATGTTACCTGTACAACAAATACTGACGTCCTTGCAGACCATAAATCTTTTTAGTAGTTAGCAATTTATTCCGTGATGTGTTAAACTTAAGTTCACTCTGTGTATAAGGGTCTTTGTGAAGATTTTTTCAAGAGTATCCGGAGTTATCTGTTCAACGGCACGCTGTATCGATTGTTGAAGTTTTTCAAGTATTGCTGAAGGAGTTTTATAAACTTCTTGCTTAAGAAATCCCTACAGAAAGAAGTCACATTGTTTTAGATCAGGACTTCTAGTTGGTCACTCAACATTAGAACACATACTTATTAAACGGTTTCCAAATCTTTCTTTTAAAAAATTTAATATTGCTCTAGTATGATGTGCTGGTTCACCGTCCTTTTGAAACCACATGCCATTATGTGAATCAAGATTTAAGCAATCAAGTGCAGGAAAAAGAAATCTCGCAACATATTTTGGCGTGTTAGTTGATTCACTTTTCCTTCGAAGAAACACCCCTATTATATCAGTTGCTGTTAGTCCCATCCATACCATAATACCCTTTTGATCTGCACAGCTTTCCATTCTTTCCGCCCGTAGACTGGGTCGCCAGAACAATGTATGTGACGAAGATACCGTTCCATTAAAAAATAAACTTCATTTGACCTTATAATTGAGATAATAACATGGGATGTTCATTTAATGTGTTTATCAACTAGTTAGAAAATAAAATTCTGACCTTAACCTCAAGCACACGCAATATCTTATTCAATGAACTTCTTTTAACGTTGAGTGCAACGCACTCCGACGATGGATTTTCTTGGTGAACTAAGCACAGAACGAACCACTTTGCGTTTAGTGTCCTCGGTAGAGACACTTACTGGTAGTCCCGCCTTTCGTTGTCGCCGAAAAAGATGTTTCTTGCTGAAACAGTTATTCCGAAACTGTTTATAAAGACAAAGAATTTGGGTATTCCTTAATTTCACACCAAACTCTGCAAGCGTCTTTCTCCGCGTTTTTGTAACCGACTTTCTAATAAGAACGTAATACTCAAGCAAATCGGCACGTTGTTTCTTTGTTAGAGTATCCATTGTGACTTACACAATTACATTCTTCCAAACACCTAGGCGTATGAGTATAGGGGAAATAAGAAATATAACAGTTTTTATTTTCTTACACAGTTACAAGACACACAATATTCACTAACTCATTTAATTTTAAGCTCAACTCCACACTCTACTGCCACACCGTCTATCATTCCAACTAGATTATCATCCGAGTAAAACCAAACTATCTTTGTAAACGAAACAGATTGATTACACTGTTCTGCACGGATTTCCTCCCTGTGATAAAAATAGTAGTTTCTAACGTTTTCAGGATGCTGAATTCAAATAAGACAGACAAATTTCTCCATCACCCACCACTTTGCAAGGAGAGTACGTTTCAGGATATCCTTATTTCGACTAATTTTTATTGGGACTCAAATATTGTCAATTGATGGCTCTGCACATAAATGTTGAAAGTACTTTGTTTTATTCCATCTCATGTCTTAAGGAATGAAAGTTTGCATTCTGTTTAATATAATGCATTACGTAATAAAACTTACGCATTGCAGTTTTGTAAAAGTGATGAAAGGAGAAGATAAATAAGAGTAATTTCAGTATCTCTTGCTAATTTCAGTCACATATAGTTTTATATAAGAGATGTTACAAATGTTATTGTTAATGTTAACGATCAAAAGTGTGGAGTAAGTGAGTGTTCTGTTTCTTAATTTTAATCATGTCTCGTACGTGTCGTAACAAACCAAACATTTTTTGTTATATCTGTGGCGAATTGACTCTTAAAACTCAACGGAAATTATTGTCACCACTCGTGACGGAGGTATATGAGCTTTACTTTTTTTTTTTTTTTTGTAAAGTAGGTGATCAGCACAAAGTTTTGTCACCTAAAATTAGCTGTAGTTCGTGTTCAAGGACCTTGTTAGGCTGGTTAAAGGGTACGCATAAATTAATGGCTTTTGTTGTTCCTATGGTATGGAGGGAATCCCGCAGTCATCTGGACGACTATTATTTTTGTTTAGTGAAGTAAGTGGTTTTCTGGTAAACCAAAGAAGAAATTGAAGTACCCAAACATACCTTCAGCGCTGAGACCTGTCCCTCACGACAACTCGATGCCTCTGCCAGTGCCTCCAGAGCAGTGCACCGTGGACTCAGAGGTGGAACACAAAGATGATGGCGAAGAGGAGGAAGATGAGGATGATGATGACTTTCCTCCATTCGAGACTTCCACATCACACCTGATAACACAAGCTGAGTTGAACGACCTAGTTCGGGACTTCGACCCAATTAAAACGAAGGTGCAACTGCTCGGTTCAAGACTTCAACAATGGGACCTTCTGGAAAGTGGGGTAAAAGTGTCACAGTACAGAAAGAGGGAATCGGCCATTGCAAAGTAGTATGAAATGGACGGTGATTTAATGTATAATAACAGTGTTCGAGGATTGTTTAACGAACTGAAACTAATATATGAACCTGCTCAGTGGACACTTTTTATGATGCATCTAAAGTTAGTTTAAAAGCCGTTTTACTTCACAACGAGAACAAGCTGCCGTCAGTACCAATTGCCTACGGGTTTCACATAAAGGAGCCATATGACAATCTTCAGAGAATGATGCAAAAAATATATTATGATGAACATCAGTAGAGCATATGTGCGGATCTAAAAGTTGTGGCGTTATTGACAGGATTGTTGCAAATAGGTTACACAAAATTATGTTGTTTCATTTGCGAATAGGACAGTCGAACAAAGACAAGCACTACGTTGTAAAAGAATGGCCAGATCGCGGAGAAAACATTCCTGGAGAGAAGAATATAGCACAGCCAGCCTTAGTTGAAAAATCTAATGTCATATTACCTCCCCTGCATATCAAGCTTGGCCTCATGAAATTGTTTGTTAAAGCAATCGATAAAGAAGGACAGGGTTTTGATTACCTGAAAGCAAAGTTTCCAAGCATTACTGACGTGAAAATAAAGGAAGGTATCTTTGTTGGTCCTCAGAAAAGGCAGCTATTTAAAGATCCTAATTTCAAGCAGATATTAAATGGTGTGGAACGAAGAGCATGGAATGCGTTTGAAAATATATGCAAGAATTTCCTGGGAAACAAGAAATCGGAAAACAATGTAGAAACAGTTTAAGAACTTATTTCCTCTTTCAGAACTTTGGGGTGCAACACGTCGTTAAAGCTTCATTTCTTGCATTCCCATTTGGATTTTTTCCAGAAAATATGGGAGCTGTATCGGACGAATATGGTGACAGATTCCATCAAGATGTAGCCGAAATGGAGAAGCGATACAGCGGTAATTGTACTTAGAATATGTCAGCTGACCACTGTTGGACTATCCTGCGTGACACATCTCCCCAGCAATACAAGAGACAGAAGACGACAAAATAAGAACTCAGTATTACTTTCTAAGCCTTTGGGATATGTCTATTTGTGAAACCAAAGACACTGAACCACTGCATTCCAATTCATCCGTATGATGCTATTGAGATATGTCATATGCTGTAGAATATTTTAATTTTCTGTATAAATTTCATATTAAAATGTATCCTATTTCCATCTAGAGATGTAGACTTATTAAAATTTAACTTTCAGAAGGAAATGGAGTTCTAAATTTCCTTGATTTTTCCTAGTTCTGATACAGATACATCTATTGAGCGTATTTAAATACTATGGAAAATTGGCAAAAATTTAACGATTCTCTCTCGAAATTGATGGGTGATGGAGCAAAATTGTTTTCGGATTCTGCATGAGGAGCTCGAAATCTATAGGAATCAGCCAAAATATTTGCAGGGAGGAACAAAAAGTGCAAATTTACAGAACAGTATTATTTGACTTGAGCACAAAAGAAAACAGACCGTGTTTATGCTTCAGTCACGAAAGGTATAAATAAACGTTAAGAGTGTGTCTCTTCCTATATATGGGGAAGCAATTTATTTATATTGAAGTTTTATTTTCTTCTTAATTTCCTGGGTAAGCATCAAAGAAACATTAACCCTGCAATATTTATTTTTCATAAGAATACGGGACATTTTTGTCCCCTCCTCCCAAGTTCTCAACACAGTGCATTGTTTGGAAATCTTTTATTTTCAATGCATTATTTGTGTTTGGCTCCGGGCATATAATTTGAAGTACTCACCTCACCAACTATCTCTATAAAAATTGTTGCGAAAGTACCGCAGGATTCTGAAACATGGATATTTGGGTAGGGCACATACTAGTTTCTAAGTGAAGTCTTTGCCCGACTAAAGTATGTCCCAGAGTTTTGGAGCTATGGACATTTAAAGTTCATTTTTTTCATGTTTTCGACAACCTATAACTCCGAAAGGAAGCATTTGTGCACCCAGAATGATCTATACTTTTTGTCTTATCTTGGTGTTAGGATTCATCTCCCAAACGTTGTGGTCGTTGTTTTGAAATATCCTGTATATACAGGGTGTTAATGAATTATATCGACAAACTGTAAGAGGTGATTCCTTACATTAAAATAAGAGAAAAAGTTCATATGGACGAATGGCGAAAAGTGCATAGTTTCAGAGCTAGGGTTGTCCAAAATCGCGAAAAAGTTAAATATCAAGAGGCCCTATCAAGAGGCATCGAGAAACTGTGGATGGTGGTTCTTATCAGTGTAAAGGGAGTCACACATGCGCAATCAAGAATGCATATTTCATCTATGTTCAATGGATGTATAGAGTATTCGCTTCAGGGTGAAATTCCCAGACATGCTGTAAACCGAATTTTCAGATATGCTCTGACTTTATGATTGGTCCAAAGTAGGCAAACGATAAGCCTTGATAGCAGTGAACACAGAATCCTTTGGCGCGATGTCGGTAGTGTTAATTACCGTGAGCAGGATGGTCTCTCTTATTTGAGAAAACTCGTGCTGCGATGCTTTCTTCCACGCTTATAACTAAAAAATAAAATAAAGTAAAATAAAAAAAACGTGAAATATACCGTGACAAGTACGTCGCAGCACAAGTTATCTCGAACACAAAAAATCGTGGAGCTGCCGGTTCCTAACAATTCCAATTTCCCTCCAAAGCATTGGGTGTCCATTGTTGTCAAGACTTAAATCTTGCCTATTTTGGACTCACCTTGAAATCAGGGCATATCTGGAAACTGTTGAGAACATACCTGAGAATTACACCCTGTTGGGAATACCCTGCACACCCATTGAAAATTGTTGAAATATGCATTTTTGGATTGTGTATACGTCGACTTTCTTTACATTGATAAGAACTGGCATTTACAGTTTCTCTCAAACTCAAAATAGGGCCTTTTGAAATTGAGCTTTTCCGTGATTTTGGACAGCCCTACCTCTAATCTATGCACTTTTCCCCATAGGTCCATCTGAACTTTTTCACTTATTTTAATGTGTGAAATCACCTCTTACAGTTTGTCAGTGTACTTTATTAACGCCCTGTATATATATGCAAGATGTTTCAAAACAAGAAAGACAACGTTTGGGAGGTGATTCCTCACACCAAAATAAGACCTCCCAAATGTTGTCGGTGTTGTTTTGAAACACCCTGTATATATATATATATATATATATAGTGTGTGTGTGTGAACCACTGTAATAACTGGTAGATTTGTAGATCAGTTGAGAGTATCTAATGAACTATACTAATTTGGATCTTTGTGCCATGCGTAATGACGTCACATATTCCGTTTAAATTTGCCCCGTTAATGTTTCTGTACATTTCTCATCTATGCACGATTGCATGCAATGCATTTTGCATGTTTTCGCTGTCCTACATGACAACTTGAGATTAGAAGTCTTCCAGATGTGATATTTGTTATAGATGTGTCACAAACACGTACACGTGTATGTATATCAAGAAAGTTAGATCACCGTGCTGCCCATGACCTACGGTAATGCTTAAGATATGCTAGAAACAGTTGTATCTAACAGGGAATAGGAAAAATAACGTTATGAGTGGTGATCATTTTTTTAAAAAGGTCTGTTGTTTGAAATCAAATCAGTCTTCCTCATTCCCAGCGAAAACCCGGAAACAATAACTCAGTTACTGAATTAGCCAAAAACATAATCAGGTTTCCAATCGTACATAGATTTTTTTGTTTCTTCGATTCGTGGATAGGACGCGAAAATGCTTTACTTTGACCAGCAAGGTCACCGTATTTATAGGTAACACACTATCTAATGATGTACAAAACGTTCAGATATTTCTATAACATACAAAATAGTTACTAAATTCTGGGAAACGTTATATATATACAGTATGTTGGAAAAGTAACGGAGCTTCTCTTTACAGATAACCACTACCTCCATCTACTGAACCAACATATCATCGGGAAGCTGGATATCTGTTCAACAAAACGAGATCACAATCATGAGAACCGATTAACGGAGTGTCAAGTTATAGCAAAGATAAATGAGTGTATCTGGTGTTACCTCGTCACAAAAACACAATGGAGCAAAGAGCCAATATTAAATTTTGTTTCAAGCTAGGTAAACCATTTAGGCAAACATTGCAAATGATGCAACAAGTGAACGATGATGTGTGCTTATCTCGTATACGTGTGTTCGAGTGTTATTCGCGATTCCGGGACGGTCGTGAGTCCTTGGAAGATAACCCAAATACAGGCAGACCGAAAAACAAAAATCGCGACCTGTTGGTGGAACAAGTGCGCGAAATGATTGCCCAGGGTGCGAAATCAACTGTGAGATGGACGGCAGAGGTATTTAATACGACGAAACACATGGTTCACGAAATTTTGACAGGATTTAAAGAGACGGAAAGTATGTGCTCGATTTGTTCCTCATACCTTAACTGACAACGGAAATTTTGCTCGCGTTGAACATTGCAACGGCCTCATTAAAACAGCCAAACAGAAGAGAACATTCCTGGAAGCGACTATAACTGGTGATGAGACTTGATGCTTCAAGTACTACCCGCAAACAAAACGCGAAAGTGCTACGTCCCCAGAAAGTCCCCAGGTTCTCCGAAAGCGAAAAAGTTGTAGTTTCAAACCTCACGTGAGAAGACAATGTTGATTTGTTTTTACAATTCCAAAGGTATTATACTTCTGGAATTCGTTCCACAGGGTCAAACTGTTAATGGTAAATGTTGTCTGGGCGTTATAGAGCGTTTGTGGAAGAGAATCCGTTGCGTAAGGCCAGAGTAACGAGCGCCAGGCAGTTTGATCTTTATTGCACGCCAATGCACAATGTCACAGAACCGTCGCAGTTCTTGACTTTTTGGCTAAAAAACATATCTATGTGCTTCCACATTCTCCATGTTCGCCTGATTTATCGCCGTGTGACTATTTCCTATTCCCAAAATCAAAAGTGGCCATTATGACATTTTATGACAATGTTACACACGTCCAGTTTGCCGTGACCAGGCTCATTGAAGCGATTGCGGAAAAGGACACTAAAACCTTTTTACTAGCATTAGTTTAACTATACTAGCCCAGCGGTGTATTGATGAGGAAGGGATGTGTCCAATCTAATATATATAAAATAAAGAGTTTGTTTGTGTGTTAGTCTGTCTGTTTGTGTGCGGCCTGGGGACCAGACGAGTGGACCGAGAGTTACCAAAATTTGGTCATGAGCTCCTTGGTCCAGTCCCCAGATTAAGACGAAGCGTCTTTTAAAATTTCGAACCAGGGGTCTCAGGGAGGGGGGCGTTTACCGGAACCGGCTTGGGAACCAGACAAATTGACCGAGAGTTACCAAATTTTAGGCACAAATATCTTGGTCCAGGCTCCAGACCCGAGTTAAACGTTTTTGTCAAAATTCAAACCAGGGGGTCTCAGGGGGGCCTTTACCGAGGCATGTAAAAGTAGTATAAAATGACTGATATTAGTGTCGAATTCATAGTTTTCGCGGACGCTGAAATCAATGGTGACACTTCCAGTAGCGATGACTTGCAAATTCAGTTACAATTTTTTTATACGGACCAGGAGTCAGCGGGGGTAGTTGGATACCGAGACATGTAAAAAAAAATAGCCCAAAATGACCGATATTAGTATCAAATCCATAGTTTTCGCGGTCCCTGAGATCAATGGTGATACTCCCATAGGCGTTGACTTCCAAATGCAGCTCCCGTGCGAAGCATGGGTATATTCAACTAGTTTTGAATAAAAAGAACTTCAGTTGATAAAATATCTACTTTATTTTGCTAATTTTTTAAAAAGAAGTTTCTTTATTTTTCCGATATATATCTCGTCTTTCACATCATGAGTTTCGAGAAGGTGTAGAGAACAATTACCTTCGCCTTTGGTGATTAATCAAAATGATCGATCTCCAGTAAATGCCCTTAGTAGTCAGTCATTTTGCGTCCTTCTATGGACGCATTTCAAGTTCTACTTCCCCTTAAACTATCATTTAGCTTAATACGTCACGTTTCTTTCTCATTTTTACTTTTCTTTTTCAGTTTTAGAATAGTTTAGTCATCATCACCAGCAACCATATGCAAAATAATCCCCTTGTGTTCCATTTAACAACACAAGCCTTGTCTAGCCTCGATATTCATAATTAACCTCGAAGCGCTAAGTTAACTCTCATTTGATAAATTAACTAACACTCACGAGTTGTGCTGTCAAATGGTCATTCTATCTTCCTAGCCATCTGCCATCGCGAGAGATATGCCATACCCCTTGATAAATGTCAATGTTCATTATGCCCTTGATAGATTAAGAGGAATGCATTAATGACAAAATAGTATACATATATACCCTTGGTCTAGTCGTAGTTTTTTCTTTTTCTCGAAAATAACAACCTCGCTACAAATTACATTTCTATAGACGAATAACGAACTGCAAGAATATTTTAAGTACAATTCATAAAATTAACTTAGTTAATTATCTTGTTACTTGTCACAGTTAAAGTCCAAATTTATAACATTACTAGAACCGACTCCTACACAGTTCATATTATAAAATTTGATTGTAGACTTATACAATAAATTATTGACAAATATGTTGACATCAGATCGCTGTCGGTGTTCCCCAAGGATGTGTCTTGTCACCGTTATTAGGACATTCTATTTACAACTGATTTTACACTGTAACACGATAATGCCTACTCATTTCGTTTTGTGAATCATTGTGGTATACTAACACGTACTAAAACAATCCAAAATATTGATAATTTCTAGCATCATCCAATTGATATATTTGTATACCCAGCGACAAATGTTCTTTCCGTCTGATTAAATTACTTTCGTAAATAACTTCAGAATGGGAGGACAATTTGAGTATATTTTTTTGTAAATTAAAAATAATATAATTTCCTGTACATTCCAGCCATATCACCGTTGTACGTTTATCGCATACTATCGTTATTCACATATATTGCTTTATATACAATAAAATATTTCGCCATGAATAATTTCTTTACAGAATCTCTTTTCGAAGGAATCCGGATTTTCCCTATCAAGTCTTCGAAATAACGTGGTATTTCTGTTGACATCTATTTGACATGGAATTCAGACCTAGATACAATCAACAGGAATAAAATTTTCTGAAAAGAACTAACGAGTAAAGTGTTGGAAACTTCATGCTAACATCGTTATAGGCACACTGGTTGGATCTCAGCTTCTGAGATATTTTAAAGCGTCTAACGTTAGGAAAGTCCTATTCTATTTGAATAGCCTATTGCGTCCTATACGTCTCCTGTCGAGGTTTTGGGTACCACTTGACATCGAAGCGTAAACCATATTGCTTTGCGAGATACAATAAGGAAGCAAATAAGTTTTTTCCTGTTTCCTTTGCTGATAGTCCAATTTAAGAACAGGCTAAACTAGTTTGATTGTACTGTATTGTAACAAGGAAGCAAGATTGAATAAAACAGCAAAAATTTCTCTATTACAATATGTCAAGCAAGTATCTTTCACAATGCCCAATATTTCCCACATCTCTCAATATTTTCATACACTTTTCTATATCCCCGATTCTCAGCGCCTGATTATCATTCACTACGAAGGGGAAGACTGAGAAATAAAAGACGTTATACCATAGTATCAGCAGCAGGAATCGTCAGCAAATTACTGAGGTCAAGAAGTTCACAGAATAATTTGTGGATTGGAAGACAGATCAGAGAGAATGTTAAGAGAAGCCGTCTTCTCATTTCAGGAGGAACACCCCATCGTCTAGCCAAGCCAAAACTCTGCTACCAACAATAAGGATGTGGAGATCAAGGTCGGCATGAGTTCGATTGTTAGTCAAGTAGCTTCTTATCTCTGAATTGAGTGCCAAAGTTTTAGTAGCAACTTCAAATAAGATGAAAATTTGTCCACTAAAATGAAACAGCGTAATGCCAGGTATCAGATAAAATCCTTTTGAAACCACCGTTTCTCTTTTCCAATTATCTGCACTTTACCATAAATGGAATTAGTTGGTGCTTTATTTATTAGTTTATTTTAATCCTTAAATAGTTATTTCTTAGTAATAATACTCTCTATTTAATCAGTAAAGCGAGCAGTGGCGGATGTAGGCCAGGGCCGGGGGCCTAGGCCACCAATGTTTTGGGTGACAAAAATAGTTTAAACTATTATTTATATATATTTGAAAGTTCATAGTAAACTCAAGATATACCTATCATAGTCTAGGTCCTAACTGCCCCCCCCCCCAGTTTTTACCTTCTAGATCCGCCACTGAAAGCGAGTAAAATTTATCCACACTTGCCCCTCGTTTTTTGATATTCGTTATCTTAAGTACTCCTGTCTCCGAGGTCGAAATTTTGCTTTATTGTGATGTTGCATTGCACTTCGGATAATAAAAATGATGTACTATTGGAATATACCATAGTATAATACGGTTCAAGTTATACTACGGTTAGATTCCTTCCTCTTTGCTGGAATAAGTTTACTGTACTGTATTGCTCATTACCTGGATGTTTGGTTAGCTACTGGTGTTTCTCCGTTGCAAACTACTTTTACTTAGAAGCAAACGAACCACCATTAACTTATCATCGTGAAAATTCTTCTGAATTATAGGGTTCATGTGCGTTGTAGTATGGACCACCTTTAGAGCTTTCTTTTGCATGGTGGCCTGGTATATGCTTGATATGTAGTGTGTCCTTAGGATACGCGCCCATGATACGTTCCTGCTTCCGAGAGTCTCATCGCCTATGAATTTACTGTGCCGTTTCTTCGCGTCTTACCCCTTTTACACACGCCACACAGCACAGAAGTTCCCAGGAATGTCAGCAAAAATTCGGAGCATTGCGATTCAGAAAAGGTAATGATGTGTTTTGTACGAACTGATCCAATGATAACAATTCTGTAGACTGTGCGTTCGTCACGGATAAGGATATGAATCAGTTCAGAATTTTGTCTGCATTGACTGTGTCAACCATCAGGATCAGCTTTCATTAAATCATGAGCTTATCTCCATTCACTCGCAAAAAAACTCTTGCAGGCCTGAGAATGTTCACGTGAACATTCGTGTGCAAGACTGATATGAGATGTAATCAAGTACAGAAACAGGATTGTGTCATTTGTTGTTTTGCTGGAACCCGTAACATATGAGCATTCAGAGGAACGGGTATGGCAATACTACAGCCAAGAGCACCGGGTTGGCAGCTATTACACTAAAGCATTTCCTTCAATGCTTCGACTCTGTAGCTATTTCGTGCAGTGGCTACCAAGCTATTATTGTGCTGGCAAGCGGATTGCAACCAAAGCAACGAAGATAAACTCGATTCCATGAAACCTACTTTGGACAATAGCTAGATGTCCCTCCATTCTAGTTATAGGGATAAAGTGATTCATATGCTCGCATATCAGACATTTTCTTCTCTTCATTCCTGTTTAGTTCGTGACGTCATCCGTCTTTATGGCGAAGACTGAAATCCCTCTTAGTATTGTGGACATTCTTGTAGTGTCTGGAATTTTCAGACCTCAGAGAAAGTTTAAGACTGCCTAAAATATTAATTAGGTTTTGGGATATTACACATTCTGTAGTATGAGTATTTAATCGTGCTTTTATTTGTAGCGTTGAGTTGAGTTGAATTTAGTTTAGCGTCCCTTTCAGCAGCTAGGCTATATGAGACGTGGACCTACTGATTAACGTGGAATCCGAACCACATGAGCTCCCTTTTTTGTAGCGTTGAGGTAGAAAATGTTCTCTGAGGCTTTTCGTTATGGATTTTATGTTATGTTCATTTTTATCGCTACTTATGGTTATGATTGATTTTATTTATGCTTTTTATTTAATTTTGTTATTTATTCTTTTTGCTTTGACACACCTTTCGTTTCATCTTTGATATGTTTGGATTTATTTTCGTATGTATTTCTATCGATCTTATTTTTCACGGATTAGAACTCACGTTTCTGTTCAATAGTTTTGTTTATTGAGACCATTAATAATATACTTATGCGTTGGGTATTGGTCAATTCATGACAGGGATATATAAACTCGGAGTTGATATCCTCATTAAATATCCCAATCAATAATAAAAAAGAGTTGATATCCTCATTAAATCTACAATCAATCAAAAAATCAGAGTTGATATCCTCACTAAATCTACAATCAATCAAAAAACCAGAGTTGATATCCTCATTAAATCTCCACTCAATCAAAAAAAAAAAAAAAATTGATATCCTCATTAAATCTTCAGTCAATCAAAAAACAGAGTTACTATCCTCATTAAATTTCCCAATCAATCAATCAATCATAAAAACTGAGTTAATATAACCATTCTATCTCCAATCAATCAAACACCAGAGTTTGTATCCCCATTAAATCAATCAATCAAATACCCAGAGTTGATATCCCCACTAAATCCCCCAATTAATAATAATAATAATAATAATAATAATAATAATAATAATAATAATAATAATAATAATAATAAAACAAAGTTGATATCCTCATTAAATATCCTAATCAATCAAAAGAAACAGAGTTGATAACCTCATTAAATGTCACAATCAATAAAAAATAGTGTTGATATCATCATTAAATTTCCCAATTAATCAAAAAACCAGAGTTGATATTCTCATTAAATCTTCCAATCAATCAAAAAAAAGTTGATATCCTCATTAAATCTCCCAATCAATAAAAAAATTTCGAAAGCAAATCAAAATAACCCCAGTTCCAATCAGCTTTTGATTGAACTTAGAACTTACGAATTTTGTTTTCGTAAAGACACTTTAAGGAAACCAAAGGTGGTAAATTGAATTAAACTATTACAAACTAAGAAAGCAAATTTGTTTAGAACACAAATGCCAAATAACATTTAAAAGCTTTTATGCAATTTACTTCAAGTAACCATCCGTTCGATCAGAACTAGTAATTAATTAGTGTTAAACTGTAGGTTCTTAAGAGGTCCCATCACGGCGAAATTAAAATACCGCTAATTTTACAGTAATTATGTGATATCTTCAAACAGATAAAAGATAATCGAAATGTGGAACAAGAGCTCCGTAAACAATATTATTTTACATGAGATACCGTTATTACGACTCACTTATTTGCTTTCGATTTCCAGCCATTTAAAAAATCGGCATTTATTATCGCGTTTGTAAATGGGTACATACGGAAAGCTACTAGGTGACTCATGATAACGGTATCTCATGCATAATAATATCGTCTAGCGCGCTCTTCTTCCACATTTCGATTATATATTTTGTATTTTGAAGATATCACATAATTACTGTACAATTAGCGGTATTTTAATTTCGCAGTGATTAGGCCTCGTAATATTTTCTCCTCCTCAAGAATAATACATTCAGTCTCTTATGAAAAGAAATTTTACTTTCTAATTCATTCAAAGTAAACGCGCCTGAAACTGAAACGGATTGAAAATCTGAGTTTAACATTGCACTATTAATCATAATTACAACGATCTACTTACTATAGTAAAGAAAATAATCTTCTTGTATGCATATTAAGATATCGTTAAGAAAGGTTTCTTTTCCTATAAAACATCAAGTGAAGAAGTTGAAAAGAATACTTGATGACGACCGCTCATGAGATTTTTATTGTTCGAAAGGAAACAGTCATTAAAATTACTGACTACGAATGTCTTTAAAAAAAACTGGATGACAGAAAAGGGAATTGCGTGCTATGAGTTGTCCTGGAAGTCTCATTGTTGATGCAAATCTTTTTGAATATTTATTGGGATTTCATGGATTTGCTGAAACGCACACACGATCATACGACACTTTGATTCAGAAAACACACAACTGTTTCGTTTATATATATCTTCCACATGAAAGTATTTTGAAATATGAGTTTGTCAAATGGCAGGAAAGGAAACAAACATTGGAAAGTGTAATTCGAAGTATGAAGTGAAATGAAAATATTATGTTTGGGTTCTTGCATTAATTTGTCCCGATTTGTTCGAAAATTTTGCAGCTGACAACAATATACACAACTAATGTATTTCTTTTATGTTTCTTCGTGGTTAAATGGGGACAGAGGAGGGCAAAGGATTTCTGATGGAATTTCAAGTCAAGCTGTAATTATACGTCTCACAAAAGTCTAGATTAGCGCTTAGGCTGAGTAAGCCGAGCCTGGGGCTCACGTTTCTAATTTTTTTTTTAGAAACTAACTTAATTTATTGTACTAGAAATTTCTCAAATGGACGTTCCTGGTAATGCTTTTCTTTTTTAAAATGAGGGGATACGGTGTCTTAGTGGTAGAGTATTTAACTTTGGTGCGTAATTTACATGTCTAGTTATGTTTTCGATAAAATTATATCTATAACAACAACCATTGTTATTACCACGACTAGTACATTACACCGAAACTTTATGTTCTAGAGGGCGCGGTGGCTCAGTGGTGGAGCGTTCACCTCCGGTGCTTCCGGTCCCTGGTTCGATCCCAGCTCGCGCCGTGTGGACTTTGTGGTTGACAAACACCGTGCTCGTGGGGTTTTCTGACTTTCCTCGGGATTCTCCCGTTTCCTCCCACTTTCTTCATTCCACCATTTCACTCATCTCTCATCATCACCGTCTCCTTTAGCCTAATCGGCATAATCGTAGGACGTAAAACTTAAAGATTTCATTTTTTTATGTTCTAGTCACGCCTTTGTGTACAGACCGCAAAATATCATTGAATTCGGGGATCGTTTCTCATGTTTTCCATATTTTGTTCATATTTTCAAGCACTGTAGTATCATTTCAGATTTTCCTTCTTGCGGGGGCGACTCCACCGACGTAAGTACCGTTTCACAGTTTTCATTAGTATATTATTCACTTACTTCACTTTAACTCCCACTTCTATATCTAAGTGGTTTGCTATCGTTAAAGCTGTAGGAGCTATTACTTGTGCTTCTCAACGGAAGTTCTGCAAATTATAAGGTATAGAAGATTTGAATTATTCTCCGTTAGAGGGAAAGAGATAAAAGCAAGCAAAACGGGATTTTGGATTTGGAAGGATGCTCAAGTTATAGATGATACTTTTAACTCCTCATTACTTCCGCTGATTAAAAAAGCAAAACGGGATTTTGGATTTGGAAGGATGCTCAAGTTATAGATGATACTTTTAACTCCTCATTACTTCCGCTGATTAAAACAAGCAAAACGGGATTTTGGACTTGGAAGGATGCTCAAGTTATAGATGATACTTTTAACTCCTCATTACTTCCGCTGATTAAAACAAGCAAAACGTGATTTTGGATTTGGAAGGATGCTCAAGTTATAGATGATGCTTTTAACTCCTCATTACTTCCGCTGATTAAAACAAGCAAAACGGGATTTTGGATTTGGAAGGATGTTCAAGTTATAGATGATGCTTTTAACTCCTCATTACTTCCGCTGATTAAAACAAGCAAAACGGGATTTTGGATTTGGAAGGATGCTCAAGTTATAGATGATACTTTTAAGTCCTCATTACTTCCGCTGATTAAAACAAGCAAAACGGGATTTTGGATTTGGAAGGATGCTCAAGTTATAGATGATACTTTTAACTTTTCATTACTTCCGCTGATTAAAACAATCACAACCGGAGAAGAGAAACACATGTCAAAACTACTTCGAATTAAAAGTGCTTAGTTACAGAAGAACGAGCTTGCAGCACAAAAAAAAAAAGTCGCTAAATCGTCATTTATAGGCTAAATCGTCAAAAAAAAGTTACCAGTCTGAAAAATAATTTCTTGTTCGTATTTTGGAAGTCGAATCCCCTAGATATATCGATTTTTTCCTCAAATTGATAACACTGAATGGCTAACCTCGAAGAAGGTCGCTGACAAACAACACAGATCCCATTTGGTAAGGAATTTTGAAACTCAAAAGATCTCCTTTCCAACATCTTTCAGGAAAAAAAAATCGACAGAGTGCAGTATGTTCCAATTTGAATCGTAAAGGAAAATGAATCGCAATTGTGTGTTTTCATGGTGCATATTCATGCGACTCTCCTCAACAATGCATTATCTCTTGATTGTAAATACCTCCGTGTATTTGCTGAAAGTATACAGAGTTTGTGACGTGACGCGCCAGTTTAGTCCATCTCTGTGTTATGTTGCTGACATGAGTTTCCTACTAGACGTCAAAATTGACAGTTCAATTGCACCAGCCTAATAAAACTGCAACCCGGCAGCTAGGAAAAGTATACTTCAACCATTTAATTTTGTTTCAGCATCTTCCTTCGTTGATTCAATTCTGCACATTGATCTGAAACGAGTAGAGAAAATATCCTTAATCGATCTAAAGTTTATTCCACTAACCACTCAATCCACAGACTTTGCTTAGAACTTTCATTTTACACAAAGATTACAACTATGTCTTATAACTAGACTGCAGTAACATACAGTTCCGTGGGAAGTTAAGATTTTGTACTAAAAGAGTTGCAGGAATGGATGTTAAATCAAGCATATTTTATTGAAACGAAAGTAGTACTTTATGTCAGTTCAGACAGTCGTCATATGAACCAGGAACCAACCATTTAAACATTTAAAAAAAGTTACTTAAATTAGGAAAAACAGTTTCCCCATCTAACACTTGAACTAGCTACGACTGAAACACGTAATGTGTAAATACGTGATGTGTAAATGAGTTCTGCCCTATTTTGTCTTAAGTGAATAGATGTAGATATAACTTAACGTCAGAAGAAGCATTTAAAAAGCGAAATAAAAATTTTGTGAATCATTGATTATAGTTACGAAAGAAGCTCCCTGGTGGTTATGTGGATAGCGTACGCACCTTTGCCGTAGGGAACCCGGATTCGATTGCTGGCTTATGTGGTTTAGATTTCACGTTAAGCTTTAGATCCACATCTTAAATAGTCTCGCTGCTGAATGGGGCGCTAAATTAAAATCTAACTAACTAATAAAAGAAGCTTAGCAAATGTTTCATGAGTAGATTATTGTCCTGCTTGCAAACAAGAGTTGGAACGACGACGAGCAAGTTAAAATAATTATGTGTTGCAAATGTGAGTATGGAGAGGAGAGTAGCAACGGTGAACGAATAATCACTGACGAAGTGCAAGCACAAGTTGGAAAGAAAAGAAAAAATACGTAAAAGGACTTCTTTCAGTTTTACGTCCCACGTTTATGCAAAGTGGGAGGAAACGGGAGAACCCCGAGAAAACCCACGAACACGGTGTTTATCCACCACAAAGCTCACAAAAATATACAGGGATAGTTGAAAAGAGGAAAAGAAATTGGTTAGTATTTTATCTTGTTTTTAAACACATTATCCTACTTGGAATGTGATAAAAAGGAGCTTTTCAAATGGCAACCCGCGGTCCGCATTTGGTCTGCCAAGTCATTTTCTACGGTCCGCAAGAATTCATGATTTATGGCTTAGTTTAATATTAATTTTTACTGCCTAATAATTTCATTTTTATGTTTTATTTTTATTTATTTAACTACTATATCTTTGCAATAATGGAGTCGGCTGTGTGCTTTAAGGATCAGATTAATATTAGTGTCCATTACTAATGACAAAATTAACGCATTCCATCTTATAACGTTTAAAGTTCCGAACCATGACTTTTTGTTTACTTGTGCAGAGGCAGCTGCAGAAGATAAAAACAAGGGGGAGAACAACTAGAACCCAGACTTTGATAGGTATATCATGTTTTTACTATAAACTTTCAAAAATATATAAATAAACCTTAAATTATTTTTGTCACTCAGAAAACTGTATGGCCTAGGCGGCCTACCTCCCCTGGTCCCGGACTACATCCGCCACTGGTAGTCATTGGCTTTCTGGTACTCATCGTTTTAGTGACTTGACGTTGTAGTATGATATCACCTTGTTTTTTACAATTGTACGCGCCTTTGGCGCGGGAGACCCGGGTTCGATTCCCGGCGGGAGCTCATGTGGTTCGGATTCCACGTTAATCAGTAGGTCCACGTCTCATATAGCCTCGCTGCTGAAAAGGGACGTTAAAATCAAATCAAAATCAAATGTTTTTTACAATCATTTTTACAATCATTCTGTGTTATTTTTTTTTTTAAAGCGTGGTTTCGTTGCATTTGTAAAACAAGTAGGAAAAAAATGAAAATACGAATTTAAAATGAAATGAAATCTCTAAGTTTTACGTCCCACGTTATGCTAACTAGGCTACAGGAAACGGTGGTGATGAGATATGAATGAAATGGTGGAATGAAAAAACGGAAGGAAACAGCTCAACCCGATAAAACCCAGGCATACGGTGTTTGTCCATCACAAAGCTCACTTGGCGCGAGCTGGGATCGAACCAGAGACCCCATGCACAGAGATGAACGTTCTATCACTGATCCACCGCGGCCTCCAAATGAAAATATGAGCAGAATATGAAAATGAATTATATGAGGAGCGGCTAAAAAGACTACCTTTATTTCATAACAAATCACATGGGCAGTGGCGTATTTACGATTTTGTTTCGGAATGGGCTTTGCTAACATTATTCCTGGAAATGTGAAAATTCTGCAAGATATTCCATTTACGTTAAAATAGTTTATTGAATTGCGGGAGGAGGGGGTTTAAGCCCGGAAGCCTCACTAAAATACGCCACTGCACATGGATAAACTCCAATGTTTAATATACATGCATATTATATTCTTTACTATGCCTAAAGAATATAATATGAAGAGACAATATTCAACCCGTACATATTGATCTCGAAAAATATTGATTAAAGTTTTTTTTTTTTTTTTTTTTTAGCAAACAGATATGTTTAGTAGTTAGCCAGTGATATTTAGTAAAGGTACTTACTATTTTTCTTGTAATGTTGCGGCCGTCCACCTTACAAGTAAACAAGGCTATAGCTCTCGGATTCATTGTAATTGGACGCCCTATAATGTAAGACGTGGAAGAAGGTAAACGAAGGATAAGAAGAGGAATACTGCAACTGAAGGATCATGAAATGACAAGAAGTCTTTACAGAAATTCAAAAGCTTTGAGTTTAACGTCCCATGCTGCCACGATTATGTCCATTAAGCTAAGGGAGAAGGGTGATTAAAGCAAGTGAATGATGAGGGAAGAATTGGCGGAATGAAATATGGGAGGAAAGGGGAGTACTATCCCGAGATAACCAACAGACATGATGGTGCTCACCACAAACTTACTTAATCAGGGATCAAACAAGGACCCTACGCATCAATGGTAAGCCTTCTACGACTGATCCACCGTGCCTCCCTTTACAAGAATTCAAGACAAAAATATTGACAAAGAAACGTATCACATGGAGATTTCTCAATTCACTACAAATGCCATTATGCTAATGATTCTAACTAACTAACTAACTCTATGGGCTATGTAACCCGGAGGTTGAATGCCGCATTCCCAAAAGCTCTCCATTGACTTCTATCCTTAGCCAACTGGATCCAGTTTCTACTTTGTATTCCTATCTCTGCTAGGTCCATCTTAACATTATCCTCCTATCTGCGCCTAGGTCTTCCTAATGGTCGTTTTCCGATTGACCTTCCAGTCAAGACTTTGAAAACGTTTCTACTTTTTTCCATGCTAGCTACATGACCTGCTTACCTAACTCTCCTAGACTTTATGACCCTAACAATGTTTGGTAAACCGTATAAATTATGTAGTTCCTCGTTATGAAGTTTTCGCCATTCCCTATTCCCGTTCCTCTTGGGTCCGAGTATTCTTCTCAGGATCCTGTTCTCAAATACTTTCAGTCTATGTTCTTCCCTCAGAGTAAGCGACCATGTTTCGCAATCATACAGAACAACAAATATGATTATCGTTTTATATATTTTAAGCTTCAAATTCCTCGACAGAATTCGCGACGACAAGAGATTTTGAACCGAATAGTAACACGAATTCCCTACTTTCAGTCGACATTTAATTTCTTCGTGAATATGGTTTTCGTCTGATAATGCCAATGATTCTAGTTTAATTTAATAAACGAGGCCGCTGTGGCTCAGTGATAAAGCGTTCACCTCTGGTGCATGGGGTCTCTGGTTCGATTCCAGCTTGTGCCAAATGAACTTTGTGGTGGACAAACACCGTGTGTGTGGGTTTTCTTGGGGGATCTCCGTTTCCTCCCGCTATATTCATTCCACTTCCATTCCTTTCTCATCATCACCGTCTCCTTTAGCCTAGCCGGCAAAACTGTGGGACGTAAAACTGAAAGATTTTATTTTTAATTTAATAAACATAAGAAACGTATTTAATGACACATAACTTTAGATTAAAATATTACGTCACAAACATAGTGTAATTATATTCAAAGTAGTTTTCTTTGAGGAGTCATTGAAAATGTAATACATCTTTTTTTTTTTTTTATGTTGGATAGGAAACCAGAAGTTTTATATCTACCATGTCACAATAGTGAACATTCGTCGTTAAGACTCAATGCCATGGTATTAGGAGCAGTACTCAATTATAGACTAAAGATCCTTTTACCAAATGAGCTAAACATTGAATTTTCTTTTCCTTAATCAGGTGAAACCTATTAAGTTTGCATGGGGAAACGAACTACAATATTAAAAAGCCAATGCGTTCCTTAACGTCCATAATTTAATACGTTACTGGAATACGATTCCGATAATTAGAAGAGAAACGAAACATATAAATTAAGGAGACAGTTTTCCGTACTTAATTCTGAACTGGTTTACAGAGGTCAAAGTTCAGTATACAGGGAAACCTCGATCACCGCCGTTGTTGTTTCTTCGAAAAATACGGCAATATTGGAATATGTAACAATCGGGATAAATAAAGCATGTAAAATGGGTGAATCATTCCAAGGATTTTCTAATCATTAAATTTTAGTTTGTGTATGAGAGAGAGAGAAAAATAAATGTATTAAAGCTTATGTAAAATATAAAAGTTCACTTCAAAGAAGATTAGGACAGGACAAAATAGGCTTTTTGGGACACGGTGGCTCAGTGGTTCATCCCTAGTGTCTGGGGTCCTCGGGTTCGATTCCAGCTCGCGCTAAGTGGGCTTTGTAGTAAACAAACATCGTGTTCGTTAGTTTTCTCGGGGTTCTCCCATTTCTTCTTACTTTATTCATTCCACCATTGCATTCATTTCTCATCATCATCTTCTCCTGTAGCCTGTCGGCATAACCGTCGGACGTAGAACCAAAAGATTTCAAGATTTCAAAATCGTCTTTTGTAAAAACCGGAAACCAGTTTGTAGAAAAACTGTAAACCGAAAATCAACATTTCGAACTTCGCCGAAACTAGTTTTTGATATCACTTTCCGAAACCGGTTTTGATAGTAAAGCAAACAGGTTTTCGATTTAAAAAAAAAAAAACTGAAACCAGCTTAAAAATGGGTTTTCGAAAGGTTTCTAAAATTATTTCGGTTTTTCTTTAAAAAACTGAAAACCGAAAACAGTTTTTGTGTTCCCCGCTAATTTATATACGTAGAAATAGTACATAGGGAAAATTAAATATCATGTACTTTAGTTGAAAGTAGACATTCACAGGTGAGTTGAGAGGAAGCGCCGTAGCAATAAACAAGAGGCGCTACAAAAGCACAATCTCGCTTTCGGCGCGAGCGGTTCCGGGTTCGATTCCCGGCGGGGGCACTCAGTCGAAAAAGTGTGAAATACTTTTTCAGGTCAGCCACCCTGTATGAGCTTTTCCTGGGTTTTTCTCATTTCCACCAGACAAATACCGGGACGGTACCTAACTTATAGGTCCCAGCCGCTTCCTTCGAGAGCCCAGAAATCTAAAATCCTAAAAGCACAACCTGTAGAATGGAATCGAACTAGAAACAAATCTGGTTACATTTATAACAGAGCACACTTCTTTCTAATCGCGAAAATTCTAATTTTGAGCACAATAATTGGAATTTTAACTTTACATTGTAAGATGGAGAAAGTAGAATGGACAGAGAGAGCAACAAACAAAGACGTTTTAAAACGGATAGAAGAGAAGAGGACGCTTCTAACCAGCATTCTTTGTAGGAAGGCCAATTGGATTGGACACATCTTGCGAAGAAGTCTTCTTCATACTGCCAAAGAAGGAAAGATGGAAGGAAAACAAGGAATAGGAAGAAGAAGAACACAACTGATCGATGATTTGAGAAACAGAAGAAAATATTGGGAGTTAACGTGGAAGTAACATTTCCAGGCTTAAGTCTAAAATTGAAGAAAAAAAAACTGTTTAGTGACAGGACCTGCCGGAAGCCAGAATAGTTAATTATAATTGTAAATCGAGATATTCGAATGTTAAGTATTGTACAGAGCAACTGGATTTAAAGCTACAAAAATCACTACAAATTTTCTTATAAGCAAGTGATTTATTGCGTGTACGCAAGAGCGCCGATTTCTCTGTAAATTGGGGGGGGGGGGGCGTTCAGATGCATAAGGCATATATGAGGATTTTAAGACAAATTGCATTCAAATTATGCCAAATATCGTATATTCTTAAATATAATAAGGGAGGCCCGCATGAGTGTTGGGAGGGCCCCTCGGCTCCCCCAGGATCGGCGCCCATGCTCGTAGATGAAATGTATCTAGTTCTGGATTTGATCGTTCGTTCAGGCAGGAATATGCATTACAGATTTCTTCGTTAAGTTGCAAATTGAAGATGATAGTTACCACGCGACGTTGTCAAATTTTCGAAATTTTTCATGAGAGCGTTGTGAAGTTCGGGAAAGAATGTGAGAACGTGTGAGTTCGCATAACTTTCTATACGAGCTACTCTTTCGCTGTTGAAGGTGAGGTGATTTTGAGTTTAACGTCACGTTCAGCAGCGAGGTTATATGAGACGTAGCTAGTAGCCGTAATGAAAAGTATTTAGTTGTAAGTTAGTAGCGTTTCTAATGTGTTTGGTATAGATATGGGACAGTTTCAAGTAAGGGACAGATTAGATTTTAAGAAATGAAAATTGTTGGTGGAAATGACTGCAGAATTATCATTTGCTTGGATTGTGACGTGTCAGCGGTCTATCGATGGTTTATGGAATGTGAGGCTGAGGATTTGCACAATACACGCGACTAGCCTAGTGACCTAGCTGAGCTGAAGGTAAGGATAGCAAGTGGTAGAGTGATAAGAACTGACATGGAACAAAGAACTCAGTGTCTCAAGAACAGCCCGATTCTGATTTCAAATCTTATCAAAAGAGGACACAATTATTACATAATCTTTGGTGATAGGCTAAGCAGTCTGATTCTTGATATCTCATATAGTTTTTTTGTATTATATATTTTTTATAGCTCACAAACCAAGAAAGAATGGAAAATGAATCTACTGTTATGACAGTGAATTCATATGAAAAATGTATCTAGTTACCATTGCTTTTTTTTTTTTTTTTGCTCTGGCCCTTCATGGTAGTCTAGTGGCTAACTCTCGCGCCTTTGACACGTGGTGTACCGGGTTCGATTTCTTGAAAAATTTGAACGCATCACAGTGATTGGGATTCCATCTTAAGTCCACGTTTCACATATCCTCGATTCTGAAAGAGACACTAAATGCTAATCTAGCCAACCAAGCGTTATTTATTCTGATACAAGCCAACAGACAAATACAAATACTTGTGCCTCATCAACACCGATGACCCAGGTTCGATTCCCTCTGGTCGCTTGTGTGGTTCGCATTCCACGTTAAACTGTAGGTAGTCCTACATGTCTCACGTAGCCTCGGCTGAATAGCTTCACTAAACTCCAACGAAATAACGAAACTGTGCATAATATAATTTAGAAATTCAATGACCATCCAAAAGATTATAATCATTTATTACTTCTTGAACGATGTTCTTGGCTGATGTAAGTAGCGCGGGGCACAGCAGAACTGGTAACAGGGATCTTACCCGCTCAATCAGCTTGATGTTTGTACGTAGAATTGAGAAAGTTGGCGATATATCAGAGTTTTATAGAGGTGAAATTGTGATAGACAGACAGCTGGGAACGAGGATCTCAAAACCAGCATGCCATGCCGGATATTCGCGACTGCGGCGGTGAATGTTTTCCAAACATGAGAAAAGGAAGATCAAACCAGCACCAAATCACAAGACATGGGGCAGCCACACCTTATTTAAAATGTAGACTCGTTAGACTGTCGGGGTTGGTACAACCGTATAAGGCACGTATTGTGGCCCACTTAACATCATACTTTAACAGACTTTTAACAGATGACGAAGCACACAATTCAACGTACACTTACATGTTAGGCCTCTGCACGTCATGTCCCACACGTTAACCATATGGCTTCATCGATAACGACACATGCCCATCGTTATTGGACCCACAATTTACATGGTCTGCTGAGCCACAATACTGCCTTCATCATTTCGATGGCTGGGTCAGAAACCATAATCTTACAGGAAAAGAGCTGCTCGAGACATGCCCAGTTAGATGGTGGTTAGTGAACCTTCACATAGTCACCATGGATCCGATAGTGCATATGTAGAACATCACGACGGCTGCTAGCTATCGCCAGATCATTGCTGATCACGCACACCTACTCGTATGTGTCATATTTTCAGCTGGGAATGGTATCTTGGAGCAGGATAACGCTCCTTATCACAATGCCAACGTTTCAGGTAGCGGTGAAGGAAGCAGCTCAAAATGGTGCAACTAATGAAAATTTTAATGAATGACGAATGGAGGAAAAGAGAAGTTTTATTTTATGTGTAAATTGTATTATTCTTTTACAGGGTTTTCTGTTTTTGTAAAAAAAAATAAATAAAATATAATAAAATAAATAAAGAATGAATAAAATATTGTGTAATAATAGGGCATGGTTTAAAGTATTACTGTAGAACCATGCTACAAAAATGTACCTCACCTCAACCTGTTGAGGAGTAATAACCGAATATAAGAAAGAGATAAATTGGAATAAAAATAAAATAGAGAAAATAAAGGCAGAGGCAAAGTTGCGATTGTCCTATAGTAAGTCCAAAAGTAATTGGGAACAGCAAGGGAATTTGGAGGCCTTAAAGAAGAAAAAAGAAAGAAGAATGCCAACGTTGTGCTCTAGTGATTCGAGTAGAACAGTGATGGACTTCTATTGCTGCATTGGTACCCAAACTTACCAAATCTTAATCCAATTGAATACCTTTGGAATGCAATTGAACGTCAGATCCAAGCTCATTGACCCTTTCACGGCATTTACAGGAATTAAATGACTTGTGTGTGCATGTATGGTACGAGGCATCTTCGCTCCAGTCACCTGCACACAGAGCCCGAAACGACTCAAAACGACACGAAAATGCATGTCTCCAAATTTGGACATACTTTAATGTGTACAAATGTATTGCCTTCTAATGGTGGACATAAGGAAATATGTTGATTTTTTGACATTACGGATATGTCCGCCATGAACATAAAAAATTTGAGTAACTATAGCATATCAAAATGATTTGCTGCCTTGTTTTCATTAGTTTTGACGGATTAGTATGTTATGTTTTGTTCACTGGATCAATGTTTGGGATGATATAATTGTACGTCAAAATTTATACACATGCGCGGAAACGTGAGGCGGTTGTCGTTTGTCTCTTGTTATCAGTGTTACCAATGTAGCACTTTGTCGCTTGATCTAGAAATTTTTAAGGATATTTTTTATCAAAAACAACTGGTTCATTTATCATTGTTAGAATAGAAATTTAGCACCTTTTAAATGTTGTCTAGTGACTAAACTAGCATTATTTCCACTAAAATTAATATTTCTAGAGTCTTCTTGCAGTGTGTTTAGTGACAGTATTATTCACGTTGTTGGTAATGTGTTTAGTATCATTACGTATATGTTTGTGTGTGCCCTATTACGGACAGGTTTGACATGTATTTTGTATGCCATACCTTGTCCTTCAGGCTCTGTGTGTACTATTCCTTCCATGCGAAACCGCAATACTGATATTCTGCGAGCGAGCCAAAAGTGGACATATAGGTAGGTGGTCATAATGTTCTGGATGGTCAGTGTATAATCATAATAGTTGGCTGAACATTAAACTTCGTACTGAAATGAAATTAAAAGTGTCTCAATATTACGTCCCGGGTTCTTTCTTGGAACCTCCTATAAACAGACTGACCTTAGTAACAGAAATACATACATCCCAAAGATAAGGTCCTCCTCACCAGATTTCCTAATCTCAATTATAACTATATTATTTTGCATGGCAGAAATGCATTGTCTACGTACGTTCATATTGTCTGCTCTTTCAATACTGACAAATATTTCGTTAATATTCTAGATACGAAGCGATCCTACGTTTTGTTTGTGATACGAATTTTAATGCAGCGATTCTCTAAAGCGCAAATGTCGCGTACAAATTACCC
This sequence comes from Thermobia domestica, assembly GCF_964235325.1. Lineage (NCBI taxonomy): Eukaryota > Metazoa > Arthropoda > Insecta > Zygentoma > Lepismatidae > Thermobia > Thermobia domestica. The sequence continues at coordinate 38,502,204 of NC_137455.1, read as the reverse complement.
CTTTGACTACGACTAATATTGCTACCTCACACTCTGGACCACATTATTACATGCCCACCCACTTTGCTGCAGACAATCACGTAGAACCATAAACAAAACGATAATTTGACGCACGCCGTGCCTTCAGAGCAGAAGAACTAATTAAAAATTCGCTCAAAATGTTGTTATACTATGGAAAACATAAAATTCCAGTTATAGTTTTGTGTGTTTTTTATTTTTGCTAAAAAAAATAGGACAAAACCTCTGTTAATTAGCAACTATATCAGTAACATACAAAATATAAACGCGTATAATGTACGATGTTATGAAGAAATGACAACAAATATAATTCCATATGGTTGCCGTACATATTACAGTGCTCCTTCGTAGCTAAGGTTATGTTTCTTTCGTGCTAGTGGTCCCTGTGTTCGATTCCCGGTGATCAAAGACGGACTGGGTCGAGATTTGTGAGCGAGTCGTTGGTCAACAGGACGTGACCCACTGTTATCCACCACCCACCGTGACCCACTCTGACCCACCGATTCCCTCGGACCCGTCGATCCACTCTGCTCAGTGCATTGTTGACAGCACCTTGTGAATACTAGTGAATTTGTCTACGTTTTACTTTCAAGGACTCTACTCTTCCTCGTTTTTCATTTATTTCTATGCAGAAAAGAGCGTGGATTATGGGTCAGAGTTGGTGATGATGGGTTTTAGTGGATCAGAGTGGGTCAGGATGGGTGATGGGTTACGTTTTCATTGACCCACGCCATTTCTGCCGATGAGAACACATTTTTCTTTTTCATTTTAATGGAGCACTCAGCATTTCATGAAGGTCCTAACACCGAACATGTTTGAAGTGGACCATGAATATACGAATGTCTGAATGTACGAAGAAGATAAATTCAATTTCAAATTGAGTTAATGCTCTGTCAAATTGATTTCTCCTAGCCAAATTCCATTCTAAATGAATGAACGAGTGTCTTAAATGCTTGTAATGAAAAAAAAAATATTTACGTAGATAATATACTAATAGTAGTAGTATAGTTTTTTTTGGAGTGTATGTATATATATTATTATATACACATTATTTCGTAGACCCTCTGTGATTTTTCTGTCACATTTCATGATTTATTTCCTTATCCGCTCATCAATCTTCATCCATAACCATTTTGTCATACTCGACAGGTAATGTGGACAATAGATGCTGTGAGGAAAATACGAGAAGATATCTATTCCTTATCCTCCTATGACCATCTGGACGTTTTTCTTTAATTTTCTTTTTACATGTCATCCACAGTTCGTATTCAACTGAAAAATCTATAATAATAACCCCGAGATTATTATTATTATTATTATTATTATTATTATTATTATTATTATTATTATTATTATTATTAGATGAGACCAAGATTATAGTAGCCTTTGTGTCAGGGACGTCATTTAGGGAGGGCAGGAGGGGGCAATTGCCCCCCCCTAAGAATTTGACTAATACATATACTTTAATCGATTGTCTACTAATGTACTAGTACAAAACGTGAAAGTCTTATGTAGATGGTGCTCTTGCCCCCCTCAAGCGAAGTATCAAATGACGCCCCTGCTTTGTGTCTCCAATGTGAACCTCTACTGAAACACCATCTCGGAAGCTACACTAAATATAAAAGACTTTTTTTTTTTAATTGTGCTTTAAAATGCAATTTTGAAGGAGCTTGGTCTACCAAATCTTCTTCGTATATTTACCCTATCCATGTGTCCGTCCATCCGTGTGGGAGACAAAAAAATATTTAAGAATTTCTCGATGAATTATTATCAATTTTTGTCAGATTATAGAGGGTCAAAATTTAGGAATAAAGTCAGTTTTGGGGGGCCCAGGCCCGTATCCACGGGGGGCAAGAGGGGGCCGGGCCCTCCTAAATTTTGGCTGCCCCCCATAAAATTTCACGGTAGGCTTGCAAATGAACTATAATATGGTGATGAAGTATAATATGATTGGGTCGGCCCCCCCTAACTTCTACCGGGCCCCCCTAAATTTTTGTTCTGGCTACGGGCCTGCGGGGGCCATATTGAAACCAGAAGTAATTGAAATAAACCATTCCCGGTTTTAACGTTGATTACTATAGAGCCAAAACTGTAATACAAAGCGAGAGATGGTTTTCTGCAATGGATTAAGAATCCCAAGAATACTTTTAATTTCGATCCTTAACTTTTTACTTAAACCAGAAATAGTAGGAGTATTTGTGTCACTGATAGGACTATTTGTGTCACTGTTAGATGCATGTGTATCATTGTTAGATGCATGAGCGTCACTGTTTGTAGTATTTGTGTCACTGTCAGGAGTATTTTGTCACTTCTAGGAATAGTGTGTGTGTGCCGAGTATGTCTGTGTCACTTTAGGAATATTGTGTCACTGTTAAGAATATTTGAGTCACTGTTAGGAGTATGCGTGTCACGAGTAGATACCTACTACTCAATAGTGTGTTTTATTTTTTTACATATACAGAGGATAAACAAATAAACATTCTCTTATAAAGAAACTTTCGGAAGTGTAACCAATCTGAATGAAAGTTTGCATACTTGTAGAACATCGAAATATAATCGACTTTTTTTTTTTTAATTTAGGTAATAGTGCGGGTTTAAGGGTAGAAACCACCCTAGAACATTAGAGGTGGTCTCCAAGTATAGATAGAAAACAATCTTTTAATGTAGAAGAAAACACATTACCAGGAGGGGAGGTTAGGAGAGCTGATCCAGAATTGACGTCAAAATTACAAAATTCAAAACGGCGGATCCAATATGGTGATTACAATTACAAAAATTCTATTGCTCTGCAGTTAGCCAAGATCAATTATAGTTGGAAGGAATTACTTACTGCCAGGAGGTTGCAAACCAATCTGAAACCCCTTTCTTATTTATTTTTAACGAGATGCTTGATTGAAATGAGTCTCTGCACCTCTGACTATTCGGGGTGCTTATTTATAGTGAGTCCCCTCGTCTCTCACTAGTCGGGATGCTTATTTATATAAAGGTAACCAAGAAAGTTTTGTCGCTTTTTTGGGAGGTCTCTGTTCCATTGGCCCTCACAACGTGAATTGAATACGAATGGAGATAAGATCAGTGATTGGTGTGGTTATATCCCACATACTACTTGGTTGTGGCAGTTACACCGTAAACTTGCGAAAGGACAGAGTGAACATGGGATCTCCACATAACGTCATAAGGGAGTTTACAATGTACGAGTTCAAACTGGGGTCAAACGCCGTTGCAGCGGGGTGGAAGATATGCCAGGCGTTTGATAAGAGTGTCATGACTACGAGGACAGTGCAGCGGTTGTTTAACAAGTTTAAGGACGGTGACGAAACACTCGAAGACGCACCACGTGCCGGAAGACCAACATGTGTACACAATGAAGATCTTCAGGCAGCAATTGAGACGAATAGTGGCCAGACATATGAGGAACTGGGACTACAAATCAGCGTGAATGAAAAAAAAAAAAACATTCAGCAGCACCTCCATCAACTTGGAATTCCACATGATTTGACTCCGGGCCAGAAGGCAACGCGAGCAGACACCTGTGTTTCTTTGCTGTCTCTGAGGAAGGAGCTAATTCTCGACAAGATGTTGACATGTGTTCAGAAGTGGGTCCTGTATGAAGCTCTACGGCGCCGTCATCATTGGTTAGCATCCCTAGAACCGGTTCCAAAACAGCCGAAACCAGTACTGCACCGGAAGAAGGTCGTCCTGTGTGTTTGGGGAGGACTGCTTGCGGCATCGTGCGTCTGGAACTGCTACCAGTTGCTCAGAGCATCAGTGCAACTGTGTACTGTCTACAGTTTAGCCGTGTTCAAGAAAAACTCAAAATTCTGGAGCCAGTACTTCTGAATTGCAAAGGGGTCTTTCTGTTACAAGACAACGCTAAGCCCCATGTGGCTAGGATGACCCGGAACACCATTCTACGCCTTAGATGGGAAACACTATTTTCATCCGCCCACTCCTCACACATTGCACCGTCCGATTATCACCCGTTCCATTCGTTGGACAATCACCTTAGAGGGCACCAGTTCAAATCCCTAGTAGAGGTGCAAAATGCACTTGATACCTTCTTCGCTTCACGGCCCACCAACTTCTACCGCGATGGAATCCATGTCCTTCGAGAACGTTGACAGGTCGTCCATGTTGATGGGAACTAGTTTTGATCTTCCAGGAACGTGTTAAGTGACATATCGACGTTCGAAGTAAATGGGAAAAGCGACAGAACGTACTTGGTTACATTTATAGTGATTTGTTGTATATTTGGTTCCCGTGTTAAACTTCGAAGAACGCAATAGGCGCTAAATTGGAAGAATAGGATTAATTGTAATAATACAATTTATTCGTATTTTAACTCTGATGCCCGAAATTTTCGTCTTCACTTTCTTTAGTGTTAAAGTGGATTGTTGAATCGAATAGTGAGGTTGAAAGTAGGATCCCAATTTCGACTCGATTATACAGGTACAACGACCGATTGGGTCCAACCATCGATTGGTTGAGTTTTGTAATGAAAGGCAATTTTGGTCGTTTCATGGCCAACACTTAGGTTCCTCCAGTGTTTGCGGTGCGGCGTGAGAGTTCCGCGATGGGTAGAATTAAAAAGAAAGCAAATCCTTCGTCACCCCGAACAGTGAGAGGCGAAGGGAGTCACTTTAAAGAAGCAATCTAAATAGTGAGATGCGAGGGGACTCACTATAAATAAATACCCCGAATAGTCAGAGGTATAGAGACTCATTTTAACCTAGCATCCCGTTAAAATAAGTACAGAAAGGGGTTTTAAATTGGTGCAATCTTCTCGCAGTAAGCTCTGCTTGGCTAACTGCAGAGCATTTCAAACAAGAAGACTTCTTGTGATTGTAACCACCGTTTTGAATTTTGTAATTTTGACGTCAGATTCTGAATCAGCTGTCCTAAAACCCCCTGGCAGTATGTTTTCTTCTATATTAAATGATTGTTTTCTGTCTGTGCTTGGAGACCACCCTTAACGTTCAAAGTGTGGTTTCTTCTATTAAATCCGCACCACTGCCGGTGTCGATAATTTTTGGATGTTCTACAAGTATGCAAACTTTCATTCAAATCGGTAAGTTACACTTCGGTAAGTCTCCTTGTTAGAGCAGAATAAAAACTTTCAACTCATGTTCTCAACGAACAAAACAGTTTTTTTTTAGCGCTTTAAATATTTGTTTTCCTTCAAAAAGTACGCATGATAATTTATTCTCAAATATGTTACTTTGTTTAGCTTGATGTCATATGAATTCATATATAACTCACTTTTGCACAAATATTAAAGATAAATAGAAATTAAAATTCCAGAGTAAATCATAATTTTTGTTGTATGTGAACCACCATCTTGGTGACGTCATAGTAATAAAAAGTTGGCGAGGGCACACACGGAAGGTCAGTACCAGTTTTATTTTAATTAGCCGTGAAGTTATCGTATAGTATCTGGATAAGCTTGCATATGTGCATTGTTTTTATTCATGTTAGTTTTACTTTTTGTATGTAATTTAGTGGTTTTAGTGATTTTTTTTGGTGAGTTTTAAGTTAGGTTTTGGTGAGTTTTTAGTGAATTGTGTGTTTGTATTGAATGGTAACAGTGCCTTCAGAGTTGTACTCAAGTTATGTCTGTGCATTCGAACCAAGGATGTTATAAAATAGAGGATTTGCCCATACAACAACATCGTGAAGCCATACCGTACGTCACAGCTTCGCCACCCTACTCTGCCCACTCCGCGCCAATAAGATCGCAATGTTTCGAGCCAACTATCATGGCGGAAACGAGAGTAGCCAATCAGATGTGCCGGCTCAGACGATGCTCGGTTGTTTCTTGGCTTCATTGAGTTCATATGATGAAGATATATGGGCAGATCCTCTATTTTATAACATCCTTGATTCGAACAATTTATTGTGAAGTGCAATGAGAAAACATATTTTCAGCACATTTAATCAAAGTTTTGGAAAGATTTATGTTGATTAACACACAAGCTTTACATTTATGTTCTTAACAGTGTTTTCAAGTGCTACTCAGTTTGTGTGTGCTCAAAGACGAAGTGCGTGATGGTTTAGTAAGCAACCATGTGAACAAATAAGAATTTATTGCAGAAACAAGTTAAGATAAGTAATTCATTGTACTAACCTTTAAGTATTATATCATTATATTAATATATCAACAAAGCATGCCAAATTTATCATATTAACATATGTACGTTTGAATAAGAGTTGAAGCAAATAAAATATAAAATATTAGTTAGTCTTATTTTCTTGTTCCAGTATGATATCTGGGCAGAATCAGTGAAATGGGTTTTAATCATACAGTTCATTAGCAGTGGATGTTATATGTATAATTTATAAGTACAGTATATGAACATATCACCCCTTTATACATAATCAGTATCAACTTTTAGATTTTTTTCCAAATAATATTTTGAGTCGATTTTCTCGAAAACTGCTCATAAGAATTTACACTCATTTTTTCAACTTAATGAGAACTATCCATTGATATATATGTCTTATCTTCGGACATTTGTTTTTTTTTCATATTGTAAAATTATCTTAATAAGCTAATTTAGCACGCGGGGTTCGATTTTCTCACACAAACTTTTTATTATAAAATTAATGATATATACAAATATAACACACAAAGTGGTTGTAAGTTTGGTCCGAGGACTAATACAAAGTTCTCTATGTAGTTTGGGTAAATAGGTGTCCCAAGGATCAGGCTGCCAAGGGAAGAATACTATATAGTCACCAGTAAGTAGCATGGCTGCTGCTGAAGGTCACAAATTGCTGGCCGAGGCAAGCTTCCACTTTATTCTGTTGCAAGATTGGCAGGGTAGTTATAGAGCTGCCAAAATGTCTTGAGGCGTGGCAAAAATGCGAACTAAAGCTCACACCCTCGACACACCCACGCGTTGAGCCAATAAGTGTTCAGCTGTTGTTAAGCGAGAGAGATTATATCTTTAGCTACTTTGTACTACAGAATGTACGTTGCAGTGTCTCAGAGTTATGAGGTATGCGTATGTATATTAAACACAAATGTAATACTTGTATTCTAGTTAATACGCGAAAATATTGTCGCTCACATACAAGGAGATGTTCTTTACCACAAATTGGCGCTATTCTTCGTGTTAAACTAAAGATTTACAGTGTTATTTATTTAAAATCGTGTTATTTTTCCGGATAGTTGTAATAAAATTTAAATATATATTACGTATTTCCTCGGATTAAAATAAAGATGGTTATAAAATATAAATGCCATCATTTTGAATGAAATAATGCACTTCTATATCAAAATATGATACATTTTAAGACAGAAGTACACGTACACATGTCATTATTAATTTATTTTTATTATTTCTATTATAAAGATTCTTCTTTACCTGTTATTAGTCCCTCTGTGATTGACTGTACTTGTTGTTATTGGGCTGGCAGCACTGGCGGGCTGTTGGTGTTGGAATAATTGCATAGGGCTGGCAACACTGCCGGTTATTAGGAAGCTCATTGACGGTAGGATCGCTGTTCAGAGTTCGTCTGCTTTTCCAGTGACCTTGAGCTGCCATGCTACGTGCCGGTCACTTCACTATACAGAGCTCCAGGCAAGCTAGTGGGAATGGTTTAGTAATTCCCAGTGCTCTAAGTAAGCAAAGAGAGATTGGTATTTTGACAGAGCTCCAGACAAGCTAAGAAAGCAGGAATGACCAGCCGATACTAATGTCGATGAAGATCTTACAGCTTGTTTTATACCTTCTTTATGGACAGCGGTGACGCTCGTGTTCCTCTTCTGTCACATGACCGTATGATAATGAGGATGCCTTATCGTCTGCTTGCTTGTAGTAGTAGTAGTAAAAGAGCAAGTATTTTTGTTTACAAATAAAAAGCAAGTGTTGGTATTTACAAATATAGACCATGTGTAAGATATACTATTATGAGTTAATAATATTGGAGATTAAAAACAAAGAAACCTTAGTCTCATTGCCTAGCACTTATTTATTACACCGTTATTTTGCTAAGAGTCCCTAATGTCAACACAAGATAAAAGGTTATGTGTGTTACCTATGTAATAGACACACGTTATGTTATCTTCTAATATAGTTGAACATATATTACGTTTTATAAGCTCCGAAGCCATATGGAAGAAGAAGATTTTTACAAAATTCTTAATTTAATGACGTGTTTTATATGATGAATCGCAGTTTGTGCCATTATAAGTAAATATTATTTGACATCCAAACTACGCTATGGGCAGTTTGAGAAGTTTTATAGAACAGTTAATGTAGCTTTGTCAGCCATTCCATCTGTCGACAGCTATCAGAGTAAAAATGGTGAGAGCCAGAAACGGTTTTATGATGATAGGTTCAACGGTCCAAGAATAACTTCCCTATACGTCCCTTTCCGTCTATTCCGACTGCAAGTAGTAGAAATATACTACAGTAGAGCGTCGATTATCCGAAGTAATTGGGGGGCATGGGTGTTCGGAAAACTGGTTTGTTCGGATAATCGAACTGTACATGTTTATTTGCCAAAAAGAAGTACTGTACAGTAAATTTATTCATAAAAACAGGCATCTCTTTAAGTATTACAAAGTAACGTACAAAGGCAACTTTAGTAGGAATATATAGTATGTGGTACAGTTTATTAAACAGAAATATGTACATATTACATACGCATTTTGCATGAACAATACACACAGTACACAAAATTAACGTTTAAAATAATCCTTTATTTTGGTCTGTCTAAGCAAGCCTACACGCTTACGAGCAGCTAAGCTCTTCTTGGGGAAGCGCAATCCTTTAAACTGCGCGGAGCGGTACGCCTCAACTCTAAGCTGGCGCAGCTGTTGCTCTGAACAGATTTGATACTGCCGCTACTTCTACAGCCAGTGCCAAACCGACAGAAGTGTGCTGATTGTTGAAACACAGCGACTGGCGGCTTGGCCGGTCAGCAGCGCCTTATGAAGGCCCCATTAGAAGCAATGTTCCGCCAGCGGTGGCTCAGTGCGGCGACTACTGTGGGAAACTTGGTTTGGGAGTGAGGGGGATGATAGACGGTAGGGTGGGAGAGTAACAGGTGCGAGCGAGTACACAGTTCGGTTAAGCGGTCGTTCGGTTGACCGACGTTCGGATAATCGACGCTCTACTGTATTTCCGGTTTCAATATAAAGAACGGCAAAAGGAACGGTAAAAGATAACAACTTTCTTTCTGCCACGATTAACCATAAATTTTCTTAACATATACTACCATCTTAATTATGAGGTTGGAAAACATTTTATACAACATATTAAAATTTTTTGACCAAACCGAAAAGCAGTAAGGCATAGATTCAACGTAATTAGTATTTTGATAGTTAAAAGAACTAGTTATTGGTTTAAATCTTACAGGTGAAATAGAATTATTTAAGCCATTAAGATTTGAGAAAAGAATCCTTATAATCTTTGTCTTCTCTAAAACACTTGTTGATTATCTTTTAACGGTTTAGATGTCCTCTCCCCTTCCTAACCTACCAGCACGGGCTTTAATAATGAGATTCTCATAGACACAAAAACACATTTGGAAACATATGTTGCATTCAACAACACACGATTAACACGACATCAGCTGTTCAGTATGTTTTGTATTGTTTCTTTGTATCTTTCTGTACACATTGTTTTTTTGCCTGTTACGATTTTGTTTTCATATTTTCCTTTGAAATTGATATGGTAATTAGAATTTAATTATGTTGGTGAATACAGAGAGGGTGGTAACGCTTTTACACCCTTTTGATTTCGACTGGGTGCTGTGTTGCCCGCTTCATTTAATTGTAATTTAGAACAATTTGCTTCCAGGTCTTTTTTCCCCTGAGTTTTAATTCACAAACAAAAACGCCAATTAATAAATAGAATGTGTTAAATAAAATGCATAATAGTTCTGTAACTATATATTTATATTTATTTCAAAAAAATGCTAACAAGAAAAAAGAAATAAAAATATTTTTCGTATACTTTTAATGTTTATAATGCTTAATTTTGTGTGTCTATATATAATGCGTTAGCAGTAAGCATCCGTAATTGACGAGTCTTAATTCAGAACATCAATTAAAAGACAGGGAAAAATTTTTTTACAACATTCCCTGGTGTTTATCCTATGTTAATATTACTATAAACTTTTTAAAAAATATATAAATAATAGCCTAAATTATTTTTTTCATTCAAAAAACTGAGGGAGCTAAGGTCGACCGTCCCCTGACTAGATCCGCCACTGAGAAAACTTCTTGCTATCTTCTACTTTACTCGTTGGAACATATTCTTCCGTTTAATCCATTGCAAAAGACTGCTTCTTACTATCTTATGCAGTATTCACTGGAACATATTTTTCGGACGTTTAATCGATCGCTCAAAACTAGGGATGCGCACGAGACAAGATTTGTGGCTGTCTCGTCTCGAAAATGTGCTGTAAAAGTAATGTCTCGACTCGAAAAATGTATATTTCTCTATTGGAAGAGCCGTGTCTCGACTCGAATTTAGTCAGGAAAATCCTGTCTCGACTCGTCTCGTGCGCATCCCTACTCAAAACCGGACGTTAAATGCCCGGTAATTTTTCTTCTTACTACTCCTATTCTATATTCTATTCAAAGTATTTTGAAGTGATGAAAGGAATTGTTTGTCGATGAACATAGTAAAGCAAACCTTATACTTCACTTTGATATCGACTTATCCTGCACGGAATTTGCTGAAGGGTTGAAGACAGGAAAATTTACGGAACTTATCAAAACTGCTAAACATCAACAAAAGTACTTTTTCAAGAACGTAGCTAGCACTGCTTCACCCTCAGCTACATCTTCCAATTAAATAAAACAGCCAGATCCAGTAAAAGTATGTAGGCATTGTGAAACATTACCAGCCCCAGCAAAGGTGGTAAGACTTAATTTTTAAGTATATATTTTGTTCATGCCGTAATTACAGTATATTGCTAATTATATTTGCTTTTCTGTGTTAAATACGATGTATTATTGATAGTAGAGTACAAAAATTACATGTCCCGATTCAACTAGACTGGGTAAATTTAATAAATGCTTCAATATTAACTAAAGTTATTAAATTCGAATTCCGAATCGATCAATTTTGTCAAGTAACCACTTTCAGATCATCCACATTTTTGATGACTGATGATGTCACAGTCTTAAGAGTATACGTACTTCAGGAAAGTGTCCGGTATTTTCATTTTCAAAACTTGGCAAACCCTACTTATTGAGTATAGGAACATGTTTCTCCGAGATCAATACGTGTATGCATTATAATCCAAGCTTGTATTAGACATATCTATAAACAAATAAGTAATAATAAATAATTATACGAAGCGACATACTAAACATCACATAAAAAATAGCCTTCTCCACAGACCTAGTTTTAGTTCGGGTTCAAATAGTTAGTTCAGATAGTTTAGTTTAGTTCGGTTTCAGTTTCAGTTCTCTATGGGATAGTCTTGGAAATTTGAACGCATTAATGTGGTTCGAATTCCACCTTAAATTGTAGATTCACGCCTCATATAACCATGGCAATGCAAAGAGGCCTAAACCATGTAAAAAATATAAGACAGATTTTATGAACAGTTCTATATCAATAGCTCACTCTTGCTAATTAAGAGGCCTCATCACTGCGAAATTAAAATACCGCCAATTTTACAGTAACTATGTGATATCTTCAAATAGATAAAAGATAATCGAAAAGTTAATCATGACTCATTTATCTGCTTTTGATTTCCAGCCATTTAGAAAATCGGCATTTATTTTCGCGTTTCTAAATAACTGCAATCGGAAAGCTACTAGGCGACTCATGATAACGGTACCTCATGCAAAATAACATTGTCTAGGGAGGTCTTGATCCACTTTTCGATTATCTTTTATCTATTTGAAGATATCATATAACTACTGTAAAATTAGCGGTATTTTAATTTCGCAGTGATAGGGACTCTTAAGTGTTTCCAAACATGTGTTATCGATATTGAAGCTCGTTTACACTTAACGACAACCTCATGACACTTTATAGTCTTCAATCTGATTTAATCCATAACTAACTAACTTTTTGGTCTATTGAACTCAGTGCTTCAATACCGCATTTACAACAGCATCCCATTGACTTCTGCCCTTAGCCACCTGGATTTAGTTTCTACTTTGTACGTATTTCTATTTCTGAAAGATTTATCTTAATATTGTCCTCTCATCTGCGCCTACGTTGACTTCATCTCAATCATGCGTATTGACGCAGTGAGATCAAAGACATATACTATGAGACTGAACTTATCTAATATCTTTTCCTTTTTTGAACCTACATAGGAGTGTGTAGAGAATATGCTGGGTTTACGTTAAATAATGCAAAATCCCCTTATATAAACCATATGAAAAGCTATTATACATTGCTTAGTCAGAGAAACTTTGTTTTATGAAAGGGATGAAAAACAGAGAAGGAGAAAGTACATTATAAAATTAGTTTTTACTTGAAACTTTTTAATTTGATTTCCTGGCATGAAGCAGAAAGTTTGTTGTAAGGCTAAATTGTATTGGTTGAAACTTCTCATACCAACCTCATAACGAACATTTAATTGGCTGCTCTTTTTCAATAAAATTCAACAGATTACTTTTCTTCGTAGGATGGATAATAAAGGAAGATTAAAAAGAGTAAGATAGGCCTCATACAAAATAATAAAATAAAAGTTATATACGGCATGCTTAATGAGCTGAACTGAAATTCATATGAGATCAATTTGCGTTTAGTAGAACGTTTATAACTTTTCGGCCGATATTTTGTACAGTGATATTGTACATTCATGTTGTGGCTCATGGATAAAGACGTTGTAATTAATCGTTTCCTCAGAAATTGTGGCCTAAAAACTTCTCTTCTTTTTGACATTGTAATTTGCAATGTACTTACATATAGGCAACTATAAATACTTTATTGTATCGCTAGGTTGCATAAACGTTTCAGAATTCTCAGTTAAATGCGTTTGACAGCACAACTCTAACTTTTATTTACATTTTAAAAAGAGAAACCAGTGAACGCTAAGAAAGAAATCGGGTTTTAAGTTCTTACTAAACAAGCCGGCATGTTTCTGGTGTTCCAGTGTTGCGTTTGGCCACTGAAACCCAAATGCATTAGAAAACATATATTTTGAAAATCACAATGTGTATACAACAGTGGCGGCTTCTCTTAATGTTTGCATGTTTGTACAAACCTCCTTCCAATATTTTCAATTGTTATTTGTGCTAAATCACTTTTCGTTTTATTGTCAACATCATCTCTTTTTAAACAAGTGCGTTTGAAACGGAGCTTGCTAGTTGCTTTCTGCTTAAGAGTTTGCCAAACTCCCCAGCTTAACAGCTCCTGGGCCACTGCGGGGGTTGCGCAGTAAGGGGGGAGTTATCACGTCGTGCACTGCCTCATAAGGATCTATATGCTTGCAGATCTTTTGCAAACAAATCTACCAAACAAAAACAGCTTTTTCAAAACATAACGCTTTGGAACTGGAACTTCTCCACCGTCCCTCCCCTGTAGTATTAGTTGACACGGTTCTCGCTGCATACCGTAACCAAGCCGCTACAGAGAGAGCGAGAGAGAAAGATAAAAATTACGCCTTGCCTAAATGCGAGATTGCCAAGTGGTCAACCAAGTAAGATCAAGGCAGCTAAGGAGATACTAAAGGCGATCCCGTGAAGAGTGAAGACAAACCTGAAGGAGTAGAAATTTGGCAGCATTGATACAATGTTTTCCTTTTCATGTGTGTATGGGTGAATAAGAAAATTGGAGGGCAATTTTTAGAGAAAGAGCGTTAATTGTGGAAGGGGTGAGATTTTAAAGCGGGTAGCGGACTTTGTAGTGTTGTATGTTTCTGTGTGTGTATGTGTGCCAGTCTGTTGTTCATTGGAATATTGTTGCTGTAATTGCATAATTACGTGTCTGTCCCTGATATACGTGAACTATTCTAGCAATGCAGTAGCAATGAATTTTGTAACGTCTCTGTTGAATTAGCCGTTTTCGAAAAGAACTTCAGAAGCAAACCCACTTGTGAAAGACATCACAAGACAGATTCCGACTCTCAATATAACGCAAGTAATTAGAAGTTAGAAACGAACATTTACGAGGAAGTTTAATCTCAACTTGTACGAACAGCATAAGTGGTTATGTGAATGTGAAATTAAAAATGCTTTATTTTGTTTTCCCTGTTCGTTGTTCGGGGCGGGAGAAGATGCATGAAGTAAAAAAAGGTGCGGATATCCAGCATCTGCAAAACAAATTAAAAAAAAAAAAAAATGAAAATTCGTCAGCTCATATAAGACACGTTCTAATTTCACTGTGAATATTGCTGCTCAACTAGATGCTGGTTATAGGCGGTCCATTGAGAATCACAATCAAAAAGTGATCCAAAACAGGTACGTGCTCAATATAATCATCAATTGCATTTGGTTTCGTGCCACCTTCGAATTGGCTTCAAGATGACATGATGAAAAACAGACTCTTCTTCAAATCGAGGCGTATTTCGTAGATTAATTAATTTCGGTGCAGAACTTGACAGCGGTCTCAAGAGTCATTTAGAAAGCACAGCAATTTTCAAGAGTACGTCAAGAATCATACAAAATTAGCTTCTTCATTGCATGCTTGAAGCATGCCATGAAGAAATCGCTATTAATATTTATACCAGGGACGAAGCCAAGGGGCGATTGCCCCCACAGAAGAGGAAACTTTTATTTTATTTTATTTATAAATAAAACCCATCCCAGAGTTTGGAGCTTTTAAAAGTAGCTCTAAGTAGCAGTATTACAACCCACCACCGTCCCTAGAAGTCGTCCTGGATCCGCCCCTGATTTATACTAACTATTATTATTATTATTATTATTATTATTATTATTATTAATAATAATAATAATAATAATAATAATAATAATAATAATGAAAAAGGAGAGGTCATCCATTGTGCACCAACTAAAATTCAAAGCACGAGCCGCCACTGGTATACAAAGCATTTGCGAAGTCACTTGATTTCAATTGGCTACAGTACTGCAACCGTTTGATGGATTCACTTGGTATAACTCTTAAAATATAGCCTAGTTGGTTATCTTTTCTCACAATATTTTGCATTTTACAAGTGCACCTATCTCATGGAATGCGTGCATTGTCAAAATAAGATGTGTTTAGGAAAAAGTTGTCCAGACCAGTGATGGGCCAATTACGGTCTGCAAGTCAGATGCAGAAACAGTGCATTCCAGTTCGAACCAGATCGTGAAAAACTTTAATCATTAATACGGTTTAGTATTACAAGAATACTATAAAATGTATCACTATTGTATTTCATAAATTATATTGGCCTACCTCAAGTGTTTACTTTTCCGTTTGACTCTCTACTAAAAAAGTTGGTCCATTACTGGTTTTGACTATGGGTTTAGAAACTTTAAGGAAAACGAATAGTTCGTTAGATTTACGGCGAAGTGATATAGGGTTAGTGGTCAATTTGCGATACGAAAAAGATTGTGGGAAGGGCCGTTCACTGATCTTATACTTTCTGATAACTGTTACTGAATGACGATAAAGCAAACATTAATGCTAATAATTGTGACAAGTGCTCTTCGTGGATCCTATACTTTATGATAACTGCTATTGAATTACTCTAAAGCAAACATTTATGCTAAAGATTGTGACAAACGCCGTTCACTAATCTTAAGCTTTCTGATAACTGCTATTGAATGACGATAAAGCAAATATTTATGGTAAAGATTGTGGTAAGGTCCGTTCACTGATCTTATACTTTCTGATAACTGCTATTGAATGATGATAAAGCAAATATTTATGCTTGGGAGACCAGGGTTCAATTTCCGGCGGGAGCTCACGTGGTTCGGATTCCACGTTAATCAGTAGATCCACGTCTCGTACAGCCTCCCCGCTGAAAGGGTCACTAAACGCAAAATCAACTCAACTTAACAAAATATTTATGCTAAAGATTGTGACAATTACCGTTCGCTTATCTTATACTTTCTGATAGTTGTTATTGGATGACGACAAAATAAACATTTATGCTAAATATTGTGACAAGTGCTTTTCGTGGATCTTATACTTTATGATAACTGCTAGTGAATGACTCTAAAGCAAACATTTATGCTAAAGATTGTGACAAGCGCCATTCATTGAACTTAAGCTTTCTAATAACTGCTATTGATGACGATAAAGGAAACATTTATGCTAAAGATTGTGACAAGCGCCATTCACTGAACTTAAGCTTTGTAATAACTACTATTGATGACGATAAAGGAAACATTTATGCTAAAGATTGTGACAAGCGCCATTCACTGAACTTAAGCTTTGTAATAACTACTATTGATGACGATAAAGGAAACATTTATGCTAAAGATTGTGACAAGCGCCATTCATTGAACTTAAGCTTTCTAATAACTACTATTGATGACGATAAAGGAAACATTTATGCTAAAGATTGTGACAAGCGCCATTCACTGAACTTAAGCTTTGTAATAACTACTATTGATGACGATAAAGGAAACATTTATGCTAAAGATTGTGACAAGCGCCATTCACTGAACTTAAGCTTTGTAATAACTACTATTGATGACGATAAAGGAAACATTTATGCTAAAGATTGTGACAAGCGCCATTCGCTGAACTTAAGCTTTGTAATAACTACTATTGATGACGATAAAGGAAACATTTATGCTAAAGATTGTGACAAAGACCGTTCGATGATATTATAGTTTCTGATAACTGTTATTGAATGACGATAAAGCAAACACTTATGCTTAGGAAAGTCTGAAAGTAGAAATCTATCATACTATTGATGCGTTGTATTGTGAGATATTCGCCATAATGCAATTAAAGATTTTAGAAGATACGTACTGGAGTGCACAGACATTAATGGAGTCAGTCTGAAAACTGGAAGTGAATGTCAGTGTGTGGATATAAATTGTTATAGTTTATTTGCAACCTCTGAAAGGTACTCCTAAGTGAGTGAACTGAATCATGAGGATTTCGCTAACATTCCATATAAATATTTCTTCAACAGAAATATCTTACCAGGTTGAAATATTTCCCCAAATGATCTGCAAGTGGCTAGACTATAGAAGTTGGAATAATAAAGCGGCAATACGCAGAAAAAAATCAAACTGCAAAAAACAGGAAAAGGCAAATCGTAGATCTCTCATAGTGAAATTGGTTGTGTAACCACACAACAAGAAGACTGGGATACTCATAGCTGAGCTCAATTATGCACCTTGAACGTCATTAGCTTGTTAACTTATTATTATTGTTATTCTTCTTTTCTTATTAGCAGATTAGATAGTAATATATTCCCT
Organism: Thermobia domestica; assembly: GCF_964235325.1. Taxonomy (NCBI): domain Eukaryota; kingdom Metazoa; phylum Arthropoda; class Insecta; order Zygentoma; family Lepismatidae; genus Thermobia; species Thermobia domestica. The sequence continues at coordinate 38,484,878 of NC_137455.1, read as the reverse complement.
AACTTATCCTGGGGTTCGCTAGAAGTTTCTTTCTTATTCCGCATGTGTCTTGTACAATGCTCTTCTGTACTATTTTTTCTTTGATTCCGATTGTTTACAATCCCCTCTTCTGCTTTTTGTTGTCCTAATGGCTTCATTTCAAATTCTGCCAATGGAGAAGTTTTGGCAAGATTGCCCACCGACGTAAGGGTGAAGTTATTTAATTAGATATTACTATACATTTTTTTAAATCATGTGTTTTTCAAACTCAGGGAGGAGAAGGCAATTTCCCCCTGCCCAAACCAAATTATGTCCCTCTTAAAAAGACGTTCAAATGATTAACTGTGGGCGATCATTCTCGCACGAGAGAAAACACTGTGACAATTTAAGAAAAGATTGCCTGGTAACTCTGATGCAAGTTATGAGAAACATCTTCTTGTGTAGAAATATGGTGAAATTTGGTATTATACGACTCATAGTTTCGTCGGTCTATGTACAGAACCCCTAAAGGCTTATTGTGTTTAGTATTGTTATACATATTCATATTTTTTTGAATGTCTGGCTTTGTCAGTTAGTATGTTGTAGCTCAGAAAAGTCTGTGTATATAAGTTTCTACTATGAATTCCTGTTGATATTCGGAACGCTGTACTTCTGATATTACTTATTTTGTTTCATTCCTTTTTCTTGGTGCATGACTTTTTCTTTTTTACCACTTTGTCATGTTACTCCTCGTATTTGTTCGTATCATCATTGTGCATCCCTTTTTGACATTGTATTGTTTCTAGATGTATTTGACATCTACATTTCTCATATTGCGTTGTTCTTTCTTTTTTGTTTGTTTCAGAGTATGTTTTCTGTATTGTTTCATGTTTAATACCTGGTTTTGTATTTCTTGCATCACGAAGCCTTCTGTTTCTAAATACAAATCTTCTATTTTTATCCACTGGAATGTCGCGTCTCTGTCTATACATGTTGTTGATTGACTTGTTCTGAGAATCATCTATGCAAGGTTTCTTTTTCTCTCTCTCTCCATTGTTTCTTTATGTTCTCTCTTATTTTTCAATGCTTGTATTAGTATTTCAATTTTCTCTCTCTCTGGCCTGGTTGGATGCTGCGTATTTGTGGTTAGCTGTAACAGTACTATTCCTCTGTCCAATATTGAATTCTCTTGTTTTCCGTAAACCAAGTATCTTCATATTTAATGTAAATGTCGGATATTTACTAGACCTCGTCCTCTTTCCGTTCTTGGTAATGCAAGCTTCTCTATGGTTGTTTGTAGGTATAACAATCTGTTTTCTATTAATGCTGTTCAGAATTTCCTTTCAAGTTCTGCTAGTTCACTCTCTGTCTAGTTTATTACTCCGAAGGTGTATACTAGAACTAGCACTAAAATATTTATTATTATTATTATTATTATTATTATTATTATTATTATTATTATTATTATTATTATTATTATTATTATTATTATTATTATTATTATTATTATTATTATTATTAATGTCGATTGTATCGCGATTTCTGTTGAGTAATTTGAAGTTTAAACTATATAACGATAATCATGCCTGTTGTTCTGTATGGTTGCGAAACATGGTCGCTTACTCTGAAGGAAGAACGTGAATACGTATTTGAGAACAAGATCCTGAGACGAATATTCGATCTCAAGAGGAACGGGAATGGGGAATGGCCGAAACTTCATAACGAGGAACTACATACTGTAATTTATATCATTTACAAAGTGTTTTTAGGTTCATCAAACCTAAAAGGCTTAAGTGGGCAGGTCATGTAGCCAGAATGAAAGAAAGTAGAAACACTTTCAAAGTTTTAATTGGAAGTCCAACTGGAATACGATAATTAGGAAGATCTAGGCGCAAATGGGAGGACAATATTAAGATGGATCTCGCAGAGATAGGAATACAAAGTAGGAACTAGATCGAGTTGGCTAAGGATAGAAGTCAGTGGAGAGCTTTTGTGAACGCGGCATTGAACTTCCGGGATCCATAGGCCCCGGGATCCGGGATCCGGGCCCATAGTTTAGTTAGTTATAGGTGTAACTAGCAGGGGCAAGGGATAGTTAGGGCTCCCAAAAAGACCGTTGGCCACCTAGAATACCGTTGGATCACAGACTCAAACCGTGCTCGTTGAAAGACTCTTTGAGGTGAGGGGCCATGGCTCCCTTAGCCCAAAATACCCTATTTACGCCAATGAGTACGGTCAATACATAGCAGTATTTTGTTTTTTAAAATAGTAAGAATATTGTATTCTTAATTCTGATATATTCACGAACTAACGGAGTTACCTAAGTTTAAAAGCCCTTTCGAGTGGTTATCGCATGATAAAAGAAGAATATTTGTCTCAGATAAGCCGCCATATTAGTCTATGTTTGTATAATTGCTGTACACACACCAAGAAGGCGGAAAGTGCACTACACTTTGCTTCGTCATGAATATACAAACAGTACAACACCTCCTTTAAGCATTTATTCTTCGGTCGATGCTTTCTGAACTCAATTTTTCTCTTCACATGTTACCAAGATGATATTTAAAAACCTGGTTACATGTCATAAAGTTAAAATTCATTATGCTTTTAAATCCACACCTGTGAATTTGAAACATAATTATAATCCTGTTTTATTTTCACATTAATAGCCAGGAAGTATGGATTATTAAAATGTTAATAAGCTTATGAATGTTAATTAAAACCATCAAGTGTTCATTATAAAGAGATTATATGTTTTATTACTAAAATATATTAAATTAAAAATGTAAACCCATTCATCGTTGTTCTTAAAAAAAAAAAAAAAAAAAAACACTGTGAATGTACATCTGTTTGTACATATATGCAAATAATACGATGCATTGAAGTGTAACTAATCAAAATTAAATTGTAATTCTTTGATCACTGAGGTAACAAAAAATAATTTTGTTGAAGTGCAACGAAACGGAATAATACATAAACAATTTATGTTTCATGCTGCATTGAAGTAAATGGATTCAACTGCAATTTCATGTGCAACATTTTGCATATAGTAGACTAAACTACGTTCCCAATTATGGTACATTCCCAACTCTTAATAAATATTGCAATGTTCTGTAGGTAGAGTCAAAATAATATACACGGGAATTTCTGGGGCTGAGAGGTAAACTTGCCAAGTCACTTTTTGGCCGAAATTGATTATCATATGTTTCTTACTTACATTAGTATGAGGGACACTAGGAACGTTTTGAGATGTGGACAACTCGAACGCAGAAAGTGAACAATTTTTCAGTCAATAAACAATCGACGCAATGCAACAAAATATTGTCTTGCAAACATTTTTCGCTTCTCCTGTGAAATTAATATTTTATGACTTATACTACTTCTCAGTCCCAAATTAAACCTTCACCTTTTCATTATAAAAGATGTCTTATGTAAACTGTTGTACACAGTTCTTATGAATTTTCTCTAAGTCTTTGATCACTCTAAAATGTTCTCAGTGTACGTTATGAACATTCCCCTTCGGCATACGGTGTTGCCTTCGGGTAGAAATGAAGTTTGTCTTTGCCCACAGCTGCCTCAAACGGGATAGGTTATACTCTTCAGCTCAAAGCAGTCCCGGGAGCAGATATTCAAATGATTATACTCCTTAGCTCATAGCAGCTCTGAGAGCAGGTATTCAAAAGGATTATATTCCGTACCTCATAGTAACCCCGGGAGCTGGTATTAAAGGATATCTGAGTAGTCCATGACGGCCTTGGGAGTAGGACTTGTAGCTGAATGATCAGCACTGGCACTGATAACTTCTTAGTCCCGTCGTTCGGTTTTATGGCCATCCTTTTGGAGGGAGGACCTATGGAGGGGTCATCGGATTTCTTCGTGGCTTTCCGTTTGCTCTTCGTTTCTTCCTTAAAGTCCAGTTTCCTTCTGTCGTCTGCCACTGTTTATTTATAATCGCAAAAATATTTGTTTATAGTGAAAACATGTGGCTTGTAGTACGTGTGGGTATATGTATCCTTCTAGTATCGAACAGGGCATTGATTCTCTGTCCTTGGACAGGAACCGTTCCTTGAAATTATTTTACTAGTTTTAGGGATTTTTTGAGTACTTTTCCCCAACTTCTATAATTTAGTTCTCAAGCGGAAAGAAAAAAAACTACCACGAATTAAAACAGAAATGAAACTAAGTCGCTCTGAAGCTTTATATTTATTATTATTTTTTAAAGTATTGTGACCCGTCTCACTCTTTGTCCTGTTAGCCACGAGAAAGACCATGTTGTGACAAAAAAAAAAAAAAATATATAGATGGTAACCATGATGATTAGTTCAGTCTGTGACTAATCCAAAATATCTAGCATATATCGTTCCACTTCCTCTCAATTTCTTACACTGTTACTGTCGTTTGCTTTACGAAAAAATAATGACACAGAAGAAGTATGAATTGGGCTGTAGAGGCACTGAAACACAAAGAGCTAAATATTTTCATAATAAACTTATATCAAGATTTTCATTTACCTAAAAACATTGAATTTTAACGCGTGAACAAAAAAAGTTTTTCATAACATAGGTAGCGAATATAAATTTCTGTAAGAAGCATACTGTTATTTGGGTTTTCATTACATTGATTGTCGTTGATTGCAGAAGATATGAACAATTCTGAAAGAAAAACACAGTTAAAATTTTATTGTGAAAGACTAAAAGTCTACTAAAAGTGAATTCTAAAATGATTCATTTGAATTTTAAGTAACTCTACTTTTTAATGAAATATTCCGTAGAAAAGGACTATTAATTAAATATTCGTTTATGAAATTGAGCAGAATGATTTCAATATATGCGGATAATTTTAGCCCTCGACAAAAATATGAAAGGAATAATATTATCCTGATACACCGGCTTTCGAAGACTGACACCTTCTCTATTTTTTAGTTAAGCTTATTTTTGAGTGTAGGGGAAATTGAACGTCCCGTGCCCTAAGAAATCCCACAGATACACCTTTTTTGGATAGTGTGATCTCAAGGCTCTTATCGAGATAAATGAATAAAGGGAAATTTATAAAAAATATGTACTAATTCAAGGTGTCATGAAACATGTGTAAATCTCTAGTAATATCCATTTCGTGTTTTTAATTATAAAGTTCTAAACTTTTATTGGCATTTATTCCGGAGTTGGGCGTCCGCTTTCGCCACGTTTTTTCGCTGTTATCTCTTTTGCACACTTTCTACGATTTGTTATTAGGTTCATTAATCCGTGCTCTTCACAAACTTTTAAAAGATTTTGCTCGTTATCAACGTATTGCTTCACAAATGTTAAAACTGTTAATTCATTGCCCCTTGTACATTCGTCATGTTGATAACATAAATCCTCGTTTCTTTCCCACAATGCAACTGTTCGGTTGCCTTGCGCCAGGTAGTTCCCTCCGCTCGCCGTATAGTCCCATGTTTATAAACGCTTATATATAACAAATAAAACAGATTTTTCGAGACTCTTATATATTATCAAGCACACAAATGATCAAATTATCCATATCTTTCCTGTAAATTTTAAAAATTTTGCTGGAAACGGACGCCCAAGTTAGGGACTTAACCCCTTTTATTTTCCATCAGGATGTGATCCAGGTAGACTTTGTACAAACTCAGTTATCCTGTTTCTAGCTTTGACTATGATTTGGCCAAGAAGAGAGCTGTGTACATCCATGTGTCATTCTGTTCGTTATAAACTACCATCAACGGTCATAAATTCTGTTTCCTGTTTGATGTGCCTTTGTACATACTTTGGTCGCACATGTGTGTGTATGTGTGTACGTATAATCCGCACCTGTATTTAGCTAGTTGCACATTTAATGAACAACATGGCAAATGAATCAAATTTTAAAAACATTTGGTGAATTTACTTACGTCAAGCACTAGTCTATCTAGGATAGAATCTAGCATGTTTCTCTATTTCATATGAGAAAGCTCGTTTTACGACGTTCATTTTTTTTTCTTAAAGAAGCGAAGGAAAACGTTAACATGGGATGTGTGGTTACAGGTCTGTCCGCTAACTTACTTCTCATGAGTCTGAAATCAAGACGCATGAAATGAATGCAAATTTTATTGAGTTCATGAAGTTGAAGAATGTTTTGCTTGCGAGAAATTACATATTTTTTTGAAAAAAATAAATGTCCGTCTGTAGACCTTGCTAATCATGGTTTTTGACCACACTTTGAATTCTGCTTTAACCTTCGTCTGGTAGCGGTATATACTTTATGTCCACAGTTCTTAGAGCATGAAATCTTGTGGTAAAAAAGCATTCATTCATACTCACAAACACACGTGCACATTACTGTATAATATTATCAACTACGAAGAAATATCAGATGTAACTGTTCTGCAGTTTTGTGCACTGAGCTTGCAGACGCAATATTACGGACACATTTATGACATTAAAAGAATAATAAAACAATTTTTTTTAGTAAAATAAAAAAAAGAAGAAATATTTTCCAAGATCCAGTGCAGTGGTGCCAACCTCAAACGCTATAAAATCCCATCTCCAGAGACAGAAAGTCCCATTTTGCATCTTAATTTCCCACGTTGTACTACTACTACTATTACTACTGCTGTTACTACTATTACTACTATTACTACTACTACTACTACTACTACTACTAATAATAATAATAATAATAATATTGTATGAAAACGAACTTTTGTTTTTGTTGTTGTTGTTGTTGGAACTTAGTGGTTATTTTTTTCAATTTCTCGGTGAATTATCAATAAATATCGATCTTAATAATTGAAGAGTTCATTTTCAAAACGTCTCTTGTCCATTTTAAATTCAAAATTCAGGTAAGAGTTAACTAGAAATCCTGTTTTAATTTTACCTGTAATTACTGTGATTTAATTTCAAAAATTCTTAAGTAACGTACAAGACGTCAGAGTTACAACAAAATGTAACAGCGGAAAACGTCTCGAAATATGACGTTTTCAGTCTAAAGTGAAGGAATATTTTAAAGGAACGAGACGTTTGGGCTGTACACTTTTTATGTGTCCAATGTTAAATGCAAATGCAACATTGCCATTTACCGAGAGGTGGTTAACTTTGTAAGAGTATGATGAATGGGGGTATTTTGAAACGGGGGCTGGCCATCGACAGGTTAGCGTAAAAGACAACAAGTTCAGTCACTTATATTGTGAGTCCTGGTAAATGTCAACTTTGTATTTTCGTACGGCTCATCCAATTTTCTTTTTTTTTTTAATCCTTCACTTTAGATTGAAAACATCATATTTGAAGACGGTTTCCTCTCTTACATTTTGTTGTAACTCTGATAATAATAGAGTTACCCTCTGTCGGGGAACTCTTCAGACACCTGGTATTTTCAGATTTCCTATGGACATTGAAACCAAATAACAGCTAAAAATTAATAAATAAATCTTAGTTTACTCAATATCTGAGTTTCGATTCAAAATTGGAGAAGAGACGTTTTGCAAATGAATTTTTATTATAAAATAATCTGTGAATAACAAGAAGAAGATATTTTGTTATATCGTCAGAAGTGCAGTCCACACCTTTGTATGTCGTCATTTTATACTGAGCCGAATGATACAGAGAAGTGTTGTTCTACACATATTCCATGTGGAGGAATGCATTGTTTCTCGTTTGTTATGTTATCTTCTTTAATTTGTTCATTATTTTGTCTTCTTCTTTCTTCAAATATCAGAGCACAATCTTTTTTTTTTTGGTTCTTGATTTTTAGGAATCACATATGACCAGGGTTAAAAGTGAAGGGGAACGTGAGGGAATGCCGTCCACCTACATTAAAAAATATGTAAGGCGTCCCCCAAGTTCCTAAAAAAAATTTCAATGGGCAAAGATAGGCAGGGGGACGGCGTGACGTCATGCCGCTACTTACCGTTCCTCCAACCTTTTCAGATCCACGTTTACCCCTGCATATGACTAAGTCATCCCTCACTAGCATGGACTTTTTGCTGATAACAAGGAAAAACAACTCAGACTAAAAGTTGACAACATTGACAATTTAGTGATACCAAATTATATTTACTTTCGGTTCGTTGAGAATTTTGTTGGCGTGCATTAGACATACATGTAGGTCTATAGTGAAAAATCCCATATATATATGTTTCCAGATTTTACGAAAATTCCCTTTATCTCATTCCGAACAATTAATGTAAAAAAAAAAAAAAATCCTACAAAATGGGATTTTTCCCACTGGTTGGCATCACTGATCGAGAGTAACTGTAAAAATAATTAAGAATAAAGGAGTTTTCCAATACTTATGAATTTGTTTACACTTTAATTGAGTTTCAACCCCTGGTAATAATCATTTAGTGAAGTAGGTGGTAAAGTAAGAACTAGAAATTCCTCTTAGATTCCTATATTTAATTGTAATATGCAAGTTCTGCATCTAAATATATTATAATTTTATTTAATTTGATGTTATTCCAAGTATATTCTTTACAAGATTACTAAGGTTTTAATGAAAACGTTTTGTCCAAAATGGGACATATTCCAATAAGCAGATCCAATGGAAACACTTGGTCGAAAAGGGTAAAAGCTTTTTTTTTTTTTTTTTTTTTTTTTTTTCAGGTCAGCCAACCTGAGTTACATTTTCCCGAGTTTTCTTCATTCACACTAGACACATATAGGTCCTAGGCCGCTTCCTTCCTTCTTTTTCTTCAGATAGTGTGACGTCATCCCTCATACGTGACGGTCTAACATGGCCATAGATGCTGATAGCACATAAATCTAATTCCTAAATTCAGATCTCGTACAGCTGAAGAGCTCACGCGTGGCTATGCGGTTAGCAATACACGTCTTTGGCGTGGAAACTCTGGTTAGATTCCCGGCGGGAGCTCATGTGGTTCAGATTTCCACGTTAAGCAGTAGGTGCAAGTTTCATAAAGCCTCGTTGCTGAAATGGACGCTAAACTTCAAATCAAATCATCCAGATGGAGAAAATCATATGGATGAGTTTAAATTCTTATGTGTATTTTTCGAAAAAAGAGAAGAAAAATGAATATATTCCCTGCAAACCTGAAAGTTAACGCTGTATTAGGCTATAACCACTGGCGAAAATCCCGAGGGGATGAGAGGGACATGTCCCTCCAATCTTGGAACTTGAGGGACTGTCCCTTCTCCAATAATCTGATTTGAATTTTTTAAAAAAATGTGATGATTTGTGTTCGATTGCCACAATCGAAAGTGAGATGAAATTGATGTTCCCCCAGAATAAGCCTGAAGTCTGCCCGCCTCCCAATATTGAAGACAACCCTGTTCCCTGATCCTCCGCAGGATTGCTTTTCAACTTCACAATTATTTTGAGCATCGCTTAACAAAAAAAAAAAAAAAAAAAAAAAAAGGAAACGGTCTTACTTGTTCCCCCTCTCCATTGTTGAAGACAGATTTGCGCCGCTGATTATAACCATGCTATCAATTAAGATGAAGCTTATATTGTCGTATATCCAATCATGAAATTTTTCATTACGACACAAGCAATGTGACAGGATACGGTATGGTTAGTAAGATATAGCCAAATTACGGTTAACTCTTAAATTTAATTGAGCTCCTTCGTGGCTAAGCGGTTAGCGTGCGCGCCTTTGATGTGGGAGACCCATGTTTGATTCCCGGCCGGAGCTCAGGTGGTTCAGATTACACGTTAATCAGTAAGTCCCGTCTCATATAGCCTCGCTGCTGAAAGGGACGTTAAACTAAAGATCAACTCAACTCTTAAATTTATTTTTTATTTACCTTTAATAAGTCCGAAAATAAGACAATCAATCCATAGCTCAAATCAAACTGGGTAAAACGAGGTGCTTGATGGTAAATTTATATACTAGCTTTGAAAAAAAATTGAATTTTTGATTTACGTCCCTTTTCAGCACTGGGACGTAGTTTAGACCTACAGTTTAAGGTTCAATCCAAACAACCATAATGTGAGTATTTTTAAAAAAAATATTTCCTTACCAGGAATCGAACCCAGGACCACGTACACCAAATGCTCAGACACTAGTCACTAGACCAGTGTAAAAGTTTAAAATAATTTTTATGATGTTAAAATTGTACGCCATTCGTTCGTATCAATAATTGATAGTATTTATTTTGCTGGAACTATATAACTTAACTAACTAACTGAGTCTATAGTCTATGGAATCCTGCCGAAGTTCAATGCTGCGTTCACAAAAGCTCTTCACTGACTTCTATCATTAGCCAACTGGATCCAGTTTCTATTCTGTATTCCTTTTTCTGCAATATCCATCTTAATATTGTCTTCACATTTGTTCCTAAGTCTTCCTAATGGCCGTTTTTCGATTGGATTTCCAGTTAAAACTTTGAAAGCGTTCCTTCTTTCTCCCAATCTGGCTACATGGCCTGCTCACCTGAGCCTCTTAGATCTGATGATCCTAACAATGTTTGGAAAACGATATAAATTATGTAGTTCCTCGTTATGAAGTTTCCGCCATTCATCATTCCCGTTCCCCTTCGGTTCAAATATTCGTCTTAGGATCTTGTTCTCAAATATTTTCAGCCTACGTTCTTCCCTCAGAGTAAGTGACCATATTTCGCTGGAGCTTTATATACTAGAGATCTGCACGGGGTAGAATTTTTAGCCCGGTCCGTGAATTTACAATGTGATGCCCGATCCGTGCCCGAAATATGTTTTAGCATTTAGGCCCGAGCTCGTGTGATAACCAAATGAGCTCGAAATAAGCCTGAATTACATAAACTTAATAATTAATGCAAAATTGTATTTTTATTTACAGCAATTAGAGGTTTAATATTGCAGTTGTGCTTTAAAAGTTCTCCAGAAAGAACGGTGCAATATATATCATTGTACAGTATATTTACACAGTTAGGCCCGAAAAGGCGCGAGAAATGTGATTGTATATTTAAAAATTCACTACCCGAGTCCGGCTTGGGTCCGAAGTGGTATATGCTTTGTAGGCCCGAGCCCGTGCAGACCTGTATTATATACTCGTATATTTAACTTATGGTCTCATGATTATGTACCAGGCTAATGGAGGGAGACGGAAATGGATGGTAACGGTAGAATGAAGAATATGGGGGGAAATCGGAGAAGTCTCGGACCAAGGTGAACGTTGTACCACTGAGCCAGCGCAACCCCTAAATGTGATTCGAATTCATTGTTAAAACATGTCTTATACTGTTATAGGCTTGACGCTAAAAAAGGGATGTTAAACTTCAAACACTTGAGAACCAAAACAATAAGGCAGAGCGAGTAACGGTTTTCTTATACGAATTCAGCGTCCGAAGAACAGGTTCTATCTTCGGTCTTATTAAGGTTGATCACTAGGTGTTCTCGGTGTTATGCTAAACGCTGCTTGTATAGCGTGGCGTTGCCAGATATTGTCCAGTGTGTACTTATTCTAGATAATAAAGGAAGTTACTTACTGGATAAATTAATTTTCTACTCTTACCGGAATTCACAGCTAAGTTTCGCTTCTCGAACTGCAACGCTACACTCCAATAATTTCTTTATCGTGACTGCCACAGTAAACGTTCAAATTTGGTAACAACGCATTATGGCGTTCTGAGCAAATTTCTTCTCAAAATCTATTTCCTTAAATGTAAATTAATATTTAAATAAAATGTGAAACATAACACGAGAAACGGTCAAGCAATATATCTATTTCGTAATAAGATTGTTACTTTAGCATATTTTACATAAGCAACTAAATATTTCATAAAAATGAGCTTCTAATATGATCTAACAGCAAGCGTTATCTTGTGTGCTCATTGTAAAATGAATCAAATATTTTCTTTTATTTGTTACGTTTTTCGATATCAGAAGACACAACCAAATGAGTCAGTGTCTTGTGTTGTAGCTGAAACATAACTCTGTCTTACAGTACAATATTTATAATATGCAACGTTTCATTGCGCAGTAGTTAAGAAAATGAGCTAAAATATGTACTGACTTCCGGGTGGTGATCCACCTTAATCTATTGCAACTAGTAGTTATAGATGTACTACTTCAAGTTTTAATATTGAATAGCCATGATTTGGAGTCTACCGTAGTTTCATACTTGAAATGAAACTCACTTGGTTTAAGATCCCATGATTAAGTTTTGATGCTAAGGGAGACAGGGTAAAATGAAGGCAGTGGGAGGAAACTGGAGAATCCCCACGAGATTGTGTTTCTCCATTATCTAGACCACTTAGCGAGAACTGATATCGAACCAGGGAACGTACTAGAGGTGAGGGCTCTATTACTCAGCCCACTGTTGTCTATGGTCACTAAATACTTTACTTATACCAAAATGTAATTTAAAAGAAGATTCTCTAAATTCTTATGTGGAGCTATATGGCAAATTCGCGTTCTTTGGGTGCATATTTTCCAGCGGCGTAGCATAAGGGAACGCCAGTACGCCCGGCATTCCCTGTTAAAAAAGTACGTATTTCATTATATATAAATTGTTTGCTTGTAATTATCACAAATATTTCCACTGCAATCTTCTGAACGCGCTCTCTCGCTTTACTTTGGCAAGCGGATCCTACGCATGCGCGTCACTCAAATGCACATTCATTCTTTCCTCTTGTATGCTATGTTCCTTGGGCATCCAGGCCTACTACAAACATCGGGGTTTTCGTCTGCTTTCTGTCGAATGCGCATGCTCAACTACTTGCTTTCTCGCTCCTCTTCACCCCTCGCAACTCTACATTTTGCTTTAGATATAAGCTGGCATATTCTCAAGTATTTCCAACTCTATCTATTTTGAACTAAGCTATACAGAACGTACGAGAGTGCGAACTGCAAGGAAATAGAACAAAACAGAAATGGCTAGTTCAATGCCTTTTTGAAGCACGTCGGTTATGTAAATAATAGTATAAGAAGAGTTATGCTTTAGCCCTAATTAAATGCATCGTAATTGTAATCGTAATTAAACGCAAACTTTTAATCTTCATCACAAATACATAGTATGCCCAGTGGCGTAGCCAGAAACTCTGAGGGATCTCACACACAAGCATAGATATAAAGCATTATGTAGAATCACGGTCACCGATCTGGTAGGCCAAGAGAGCCAGCACTCCCCGTTCCTCGCAAAGATTGCTTGGACCCTTCGAGTCTGGATATCTGACAGCAAAATAGACACACAGAAACAGGCCCCCTGAGTTTTTTTTAAGTGCTTTCTACATCTTCAAATGATATACGTATACACTGAGTTCCGGACCCAAGATGACAAATTTCTAGGAGCGACATTATATATACATAAATATATAACGAGATTGAGGGATGGTATGTGAAGAAAGAGAAAGAAGCTTCCCACGAAAAAGAAATGAAGGGAACTAACTATACTGAAAACAATGTTCATTCAACAATGGGGCAAGTTTTCTCGTCACAATGGTAGTGGCAAGAAGGAGCTGAGACAATTGCTTGTTAGCTTCTAACGTAATCCACGCATTTGCTTCTGTATGCCCCACTAGGCCACCAATTAATGTGGCCTGGCCCCGTAATTTTTTTATAATCCCATATTTCCTCGGTATCATATATTTCCCCTCGTATTGCTGATTGCAGCAGTATTGTATCGCACAAGTGACTAACTTTGGCATCCCCATTTCGGAATACCACGCTACGCTACTGATATTTTCATGGATTCGATTTTCGGCATGTCCACAGTATTGTCAATGTTAAATTTCCGTCCAGAACAGTGGTGTAGAAGTGCCTGGGCGCAGTCACCCTAAATATATCATTCCACGACTCCTTCATACCCAAGAGAAATTGTAGAGAACACCGGAGTTGGTTCTGCCAAAACCAAAGCAATTTACTTGTAGGGTTTTTCATTCATTTTTCATTGACTAAATTTTATTTATTTTCGTTTTTTTTAAATTCTTACAGGCATCATAATGGTATAAGTAAGGTTCAATTGTGCTGTTTTCAATAAAAAATTGTTCCTCTCCTCAAAAATTATCATGGGCGCATCCTGTATTCTAAAGCCTTCCTTTTGGAACTCTACCTTTAATTTAATGTTTCTCGTGTCTAGGCCTTACTTTAAAGGAATTGGATAAATAATGGAAGTAAATGAGTAAAGAATAATTAGTGAAATAAAGATGTAGAGGGAAATGGGAGAACCCCGGAAAAACCCATTTACACGGTGTTGTCCATCACAAACACAGATAGCCTTTTGGTCAAACCACGTATCTCTCGTACCTGAATTAAATTTTCTTCCAGTGAACCGCCGTGCCATTCCAAAACAATTCCAGTTGTAATGGAGGTTATAGATCGCTTGGGTCACTTGAATCACGACTTTTATCTAGATCCTCCGGGTCATAATCTCACTTCTCAGATCGGAACCCTTTCCGGGACTGAAATGAGCACTTAAATTTGTGTAGATTGTCCACGAGACTAGGTAAAAGTGGACAACCCGTGGATAACCGAAGACTGCCAGTCCTTGGACTTTCAAAGGGAGTTTATATGCTATTTGCATTGACTTACAAGTCATTTACTTCAAACTACGTAAGTCGAAGATACTGATTTCCGCAGAGCAGCATGCAACGTCAATCTGACTTGTCTCCTACTTTCCCCCCCCCCCCGCTAGACGTTCATGTGCCTGTTATCTTGTTGCATGTCCCTTATTTCTCACTTTTATATATGCCATAAAAGCGCACTTTTGTGATCAAAGTTATGGTAGAGAGAACAGATTGAGCTAAGGAGGAGAATGGTGAAGGTGGGGGAAGGGAATAAAATAAAGTGTTCCCACTGTATGATTAAACAAGAGTTGAGTTGAGTTGATTTTAGTTTAGCGTCCCTTTCAGCAGCAAGGCTATATGAGACGTGGACCTACTGATTAACGTGGAATCCGAACCACATGAGCTCCCGCCGGGAATTGAACCCGGGCCTCCCACGCCAAAGGCGTGATTAAACAAGAATCCACAGGTAGTGTAACTGCACAATCATCGATTCCACCTTGTTTGCGTGTAAATACTGTCCTTAATCAACGTTAAGTTTTTCATCTAATCCTTATTCATCGGCACAATCATCGATTTCGCCTTGTTTGCCTGTCAATAATGTATTTTATCAAGGTTAAGTTTTTTTGTTTTTTTTTTTATGTAATCCTTGTTGAACCTCAAGTCATCGATTCCGCCTTGTTCTCGTGTCAACACTGTCTTTTATCAACGCTAAGTTTCTTCTCTAATCCTTGTTCAACAGCACAGTAATCGATTCCGCCTTATTTGCCTGTCAACAATATCTTTTACCAACGCTAAGTTTCTTCTCTAATCCTTGTTCAACAGCACAATAATCGATTCCGCCTTGTTTGCCTGTCAACAATGTCTTTTACCAACGCTAAGTTTCTTCTCTAATCCTTGTTCAACAGCACAATAATCGATTCCGCCTTGTTTGCCTGTCAACAATGTCTTTTACCAACGCTAAGTTTCTTCTCTAATCCTTGTTCAACAGCACAATAATCGATTCCGCCTTGTTTGCCTGTCAACAATATCTTTTACCAACGCTAAGTTTCTTCTCTAATCCTTGTTCAACAGCACAATAATCGATTCCGCCTTGTTTGCCTGTCAACAATATCTTTTACCAACGCTAAGTTTCTTCTCTAATCCTTGTTCAACAGCACAATAATCGATTCCGCCTTGTTTGCCTGTCAACAATGTCTTTTACCAACGCTAAGTTTCTTCTCTAATCCTTGTTCAACAGCACAATAATCGATTCCGCCTTGTTTGCCTGTCAACAATATCTTTTACCAACGCTAAGTTTCTTCTCTAATCCTTGTTCAACAGCACAATAATCGATTCCGCCTTGTTTGCCTGTCAACAATGTCTTTTACCAACGCTAAGTTTCTTCTCTAATCCTTGTTCAACAGCACAATAATCGATTCCGCCTTGTTTGCCTGTCAACAATGTCTTTTACCAACGCTAAGTTTCTTCTCTAATCCTTGTTCAACAGCACAATAATCGATTCCGCCTTGTTTGCCTGTCAACAATATCTTTTACCAACGCTAAGTTTCTTCTCTAATCCTTGTTCAACAGCACAATAATCGATTCCGCCTTGTTTGCCTGTCAACAATGTCTTTTACCAACGCTAAGTTTCTTCTCTAATCCTTGTTCAACAGCACAATAATCGATTCCGCCTTGTTTGCCTGTCAACAATATCTTTTACCAACGCTAAGTTTATTCTCTAATCCTTGTTCAACAGCACAATAATCGATTCCGCCTTGTTTGCCTGTCAACAATGTCTTTTACCAACGCTAAGTTTCTTCTCTAATCCTTGTTCAACAGCACAATAATCGATTCCGCCTTGTTTGCCTGTCAACAATGTCTTTTATCAATGCTAAGTTTTTTTAAAATCGAATTCTTGTTCACTCGCTGTGGTTTACTGAATAAACACTGTGACGTCACAGAGCACTCTGTTGTAAATGATTGTATTAGATGTTAATGGTAGATTACATATTACAGCTTGAGAAATCGTACTGTTTTGTGCTACATATTCTGCATGGTCAAAACATAATATTTCCACGAGAAATAACTACAATTGAGTCATTCATAAAATGCCTAATTGTAACACATGTGACATTTAATTATAATACATAATTCTTACTTACAATTCGGAGAAAATTTTAAATTACCTATGATATTCAAAGTAAATTACTGATATTTTTTAAAATTATTATATCTCCCCTTTTTTGTAGTACTGTAGAAGTGCTAATATAATACCATAGGGATGAATATGGAATTATTTTGCTCTCCACGTGCTCTGAATAATGGATTTGTGTATGAAATGTCTCCACTCATGAATGATTAATGAATTGCGGAGAAGGGGAGTGTTTTAAAATGCAGATTGAAATTATGAAGCATTTTTTTAATTAACAAAAAAAATGTCGATGCAAGAAGTAATTATTCGTTATTGTGAAGCGTCAGATGATATTTCATGTATTCATGAAAAGGCTTAGAAATAAATGTTACCATCTTCTATTGAAGTATATGTGATTATTTAAATGTAAACATAATAAGGGAAGTCTTAAACTTTCTTCCCACAGAAAACAAAGAATAGAATGGTGTGAAGAAGTGTATTAGATGAAAATGTTTGATAAAATGACTAGGCGTATATTTCAATCATGGAACAGGTCTCAAAGTTCGTGATCTGGAAACAATCTGATCCGTGATCCACCATACTCTCTGTTCCGGACAGATCCATGACCCGGTATGACTCGGATAGACATGTAATCGGGACAGACGCGGTGTCCCGAAAATTACGAAACATCGTCATGCCGATGGAGATTAGGTATGAGGACTACTAATGTAATTCTAACAAACATGCTTATCTTCTCTCTATGTCTTCTCACTAAATGTCTTTCTCGTTTGTTGTTTGTATGTCTGTGTGTCACAACATTGCACTAAAAGATAACTGGAAAATCTGTCAGAATATAAAGGCGTGAGAGTCACAGAAATGAAAACTTATGATGTTTCTTTTTTTCTCACGAGGGATCGTCAAAAATTTAATCGAAGAGCTTGTTTAACTTTAAAAGGGGTGCTGGGAAGTGTTTATCTTTTCCCCCCTTTTCATTGTTCGAATTCAATAAATTATATCTACTTTGAGAGCTAAATGTTTCTATATATTTGTGACCCAAGATCAAAGCATTGGGACGAATGAACCTATTTTTGTTGAGAGTTAGGAGCCAAAATGGTGAATCAACAAGTGGAATGTTGAAACCAAAGCAGACATCAAATTCCTCTTCCTCCGGAGTAAGTCTGCAAATACTATCCATGAAGATATGCTACCAACAATAGAGGTCAATTTCCGATGCTGTGTCACTGTTAAGAACTGGGTGGTTAAAGTAGGACAGCACATTTTAGCAACAAAGATAAATTCTTCCAGGTGACTCTTCATAATGATTGTACCCGAAACAATGGAAAAAGTGCATGAAATTATTCTCTCAGACCAGCGTTATTTCTGCGAGACAGATAGTAGAGGATTTAAGCATCTTTCGTGTTAGTATCATTATTCTTGATAATTTTGACAGAAGGGAACTTTCCAAGTGAGCATCCATATGTTTACAGGCAGATCCGTAGCATATAGACATTCTAGAGACGTTTCAAGCAGGATCCCACTAATTTTGTTGCACGTTTGGTCACGGAGAATGAAGTATCTACTTGTGTGATACAGGGACAAAAGAACAATCGAAAGAATGACATCACAGTAGTTTTCAGGAGCGAAAGAAGTTTCAAGTGTAAAAGTCAGGTTTAAAGATTCTTTCTAGTGTTTTCAGGGTTCAGTATGGGGTAATCTTGAATGATTGGCTACAACAAAGTAACACCATAACTGTTGCTTACTTTGCATCATTACTTAGAGATGAAGAGAAATGCGTAAAAAGTTGTCTAACTTTATGATAATTATTCACCTTACATGAATCACCAACCTTGAATCGCCCACCCTATTCATCTGACCTATCTTTTTCTCACTGTCACCTATTTCCAAAATTAAATAAAACGCGTAAAGGGATGAAACTTTAGCAACATTTAAGACGCAACTTCAACTGCCAATTCATTATTTCTCATCCACCCAATTTTATTTTGAAGAGGTTAAACAGACTGCAAAACCGAAGCAAAAAATGCTCGAATTGAAACGGGAAATATGTTGAATAAATCCATCATAAAAGTTTGACTTTGACTTATTTTGATGTATACGAAATTGCAATTGACGTATCCCATTTCTTCTGGATCCAAATTATCTGTGAAGTCTTGTAGTGTTTCTTTGACGCCACGTGAATATATAGGGATCTCTAGTGTAGCTGCACCACGGGACAGCACAAACTTTATTTTTATTTGCTGAAGGGGAAGTATTCTTCTTGCCAATTGTTTATTGAACTTGAGAAGTTCAGTCTGTTCTTGTCACACTGATAGCTCACAAGGGAAGGTCCCATAAGTTGTCGCTCATGAGCAGGCCTATAGCCAGGCCAAAAATTTAGATGGGGCGGTCGAAGTTTGGGGGGCCCGATCCAACCACATTATAGTTCACCATATTATAGTTCACTTGTAAACCTACCGTGGTAATTTTAGGGGGGAGCCGGCCCCCTAGACCCCCCTGGATACGGGCCTGCTCATGAGTATCATGAGAAATGAAAATGTGCAAAATTTAAGGTGCTATAGACCAGAAGGATACGATATACGGGCTTCAACATTTGAATATCCATGGAATATCCATGGAATCATGGAATTATGTACGTTTAAAGTAAATATCTTGAAAACCGTTAAATCAATCAAAACAAAAGGTGCACAATATAATGAAAACAAAATGTCGTATCGAAAACCACAAACAGTGTTACCATTGATGAAGTGTTTCCAACCCAGTATAAAAGTATTTTGTTTGAAATAGCACCATATAAAAATGTGCACAGATTAGAAATGCACTCAGTAAACATAAATTGAAGTTTAGTGTTACAGTGTTTCATACTGCTGGAGCTACGTGTGCTGAAAATGTACAATGGAGAAGTCCGATATGTGGCAACAAAGGGTAATAAAGGAATCCGGGTCTCATATTATGAATTTAATTCAAATGCAGAATAACACCAGTAGTATAGCGTAGCAAAATGTCAGCAGTGTCGCAAAAGATTGATGCATTTGAAGAACGAAATTGAGTGATGCCATTTTTTCGTCCTGTGCCAGCCCCGAAGCTATATAGTACGGGATCTACAGCGTAAAGTGGGATCCGAACCACTATGAACGACGAAAGACGACAGTGAAATGCAAGGTGAAAAGTACAACAAAAATTGGAACCCGTGATTTCTAATAAGTCGGTGGCCTGGACTTCTAGACCACACGGCTATCAAGGGTCGATTAAAAACGAAATGAGGTAATAATAAAATAATTACATTTCCAATGTGAATGTGGTAATATTACAGTGTACAGTAACATAATCATATGATGTGTAGAAGAGGATGAGAAAGAATATGTCATTTAACATGAAAGACATGAACCAAGAAAGTATACTACCAAATCAGGATAAGCAGTTTACAGAATTAGAAAACACGGGGGTTTCTTTCCTCGCGTGTAACATTTTGTTTTCACGAGTTGTATGCTTATTCACCGGGGGTACGGAAGTGTAATGCAGATTCCTCACTCTTTTCTAATGTATTCATTTATTACTCTCCCTTGCCACATATCAGATTTCTCCACTGTACATTTTCAGTACACGTAGCTCCAACAGTGTGAAACACGGTACCACTACAGTTCACTGTTATGTTTAGTGATAATAGTGCATTTTAAATCTGTGCACATTTGTATGATGATGTTATTTCAAAAAAATACTTTTATGCTGAGTTGGCAACACTGCTTCATCTATGGAAACATTGGTTGTAGTTTTCGAAACAGCATTTTTTCTCATTATATTGTGCAACTTTTGTTTTGGTTGCTTTAACGGTTTTCAAGATATTTACTTTAAACGTACATAATTCCATGATATAATTTTTTGGGTATTCAAATGTTAAAGCCCCGTAGGTCGTATCCTTCTGGTCCATAGCACGTTGAATTTTGCTTATTTTCATTTCTCATGATGCTCTATGAGATATGCTATGTGTCAATCAGTTTTGAGCGACAACTTGTGGGACCTTCCCTTGTCAGAAGGGGATCAAAAGCGCGAGGTAGATAAACGAGTGCGAATTATAATTGAAACATTTCACCGAATAACGCTGAATGGCATATTTTAAAATATACTGAGTTATCTGTTGATTCTAGTGCTGCACGTAGTGTTGTAAATAGAAAAAAAACCGTTCGTTTTTTTTTCAGAAATGTACGTTTTTTTTAGAAAAAAACATTGCCTCTCGTTTTTTTTCTAAATTTCGTTTTTTTTCAAATTGTCATTTGTAATGTATCTTACGTCATTTAAGTCTGAAGTATTTTTATGTAGGTGTAATTACCATAAAATGCAACATAAATTAAACACTAGATACTGATACGGTATAAATATTTTACAATTTATATAAGTAGCGTACCTACTAATAATCCGTGTTTCTGTACTGTTTCACCAATATCAACGAAGAAAAAAAGTATAAATGAACATTTGTTTTTTTTTTTTTTCGTGAAAGTAGGCCTTTAATAAGTACGAAAATAATATCACGAACAGTATAAAATGCAAATAACTTGTCTAAAGGTAAAAACTAATACTAATTTGCCTACTAATATTTTCTGAATATCATATAAATAATTTGTCGACTAGATATATGATATGCATTGCTGGCTCTACCATATGTGCAACACGTGCATTTGCACTGGGCTGCAATATCTGTCATAAGTGTTTTATTTAAAATAAATATTTCTTGTTGGAGATAGACTTCATGATTATGGTAGCTAAATTTACTAAGCCAGGGGTGCCCACAAGGGGGACTATGACGCAAATTGCGTCATTGAAATATTTGGGGGGGTTAAAAATCTATATAAATATGCTTGAGGGTGTGTACAAATTAATCGAAAAGATTTTTTTTTTCATGGAAGAACACCTACGGATAGACAATTGAGGGGGTGCGTCATGGACATGAGGGGGGTGGGCACCACTGACTAAGCTGACCTATTTGAATACTACATTCATAAATTATGTTTAGGTCGCATTAATTTAAGTCACATGATCAGTGCTAAAGCAAATGGTAAAATATATCCCAGAATAAATTGCTTGATTGTTGTCAAATACAGGAACTCAATTCTCGAATGCCTGTCCCCTTTGGTTAGTTATCAAAGTTCTGATGCGAAAGCTTCTCTTGTCTTTGTCGCAAATAAGAAAGTTATCATGGAAAGTGGAAACACTTTAAAAAAAAATAACAGATGTAGAAGGAAAATCAAGAAATAAAGGTAAAAGAGCTAGTTGCACTTTAATTGCAAACTGATATGTTGAGATTGAAACTCGATATTGAATTCTATAAAAAGGATTACCATCTTTCAGATGTATTTGCTTTATCTTTCACTAACATAATAGATTAATATTTAAAGAAAAAAACAGACACAACAATATTGTATTTCTAGTAAGTATTTAAGCCTTTCTGAGTGCGAGTGTAGTTTCCCTCCCTTTCGTTGTTCATGCTGGAGTAGCATACTTAAAATCGTGACTTTTAAGATTTGTTCTTTCTGGAGAAAGATTTAGGCGGCAAATTACGTTATTGCGCGGGCGACTAATTGCCTAGGGCCGGCCCGATGATATATACATTCATGTCCACAATGATTGTCGCATATCTATAACTGTCTTCTTGTAGGAATATAATTTGATAATGATTTTGCAGGGTACTTTTAATACTACGTGTATAATCGGAAAATGTATATTTGTGGTAAATTTCAAAGGAAAAGAATTATAAATACGAAAATGAGAAAGAGTAAAAGAAACTGTTGCTAAATGGAAAAAAAATTTATTTTCGTTTTATTGTTCTTATTTACTGCTGTTTTGACATGAAATTTGCCACATATATGACTTTGCCGATTATACACATACTAACATCATAAGAAATACCAGGCGGATTCGTTATCAAATTATATTCCTACAACAACATATTTATAGACATGCAACAATCTTGGACATGAGTGTACATACAAGACATGAATATAGGATGGCATAATTTGAAGTAATGCAGGGTGTTTCAAAATGAATATTAGGGTTTTGAAACTTTGTAGCATCTATTACAATTAACTTACAATTATAAGTATTATCAAATGAAAGAACAACTCAAACAGTTTTGAAGACACGCATGCCATACATTGTTTCCTGTCTGCCGTTAGAAAGAGCAAGTAGCAAAGATGGAGACTAGAGACCAGAAAGCTTTGTTGTTTTAACTTTGCAAAGACTGAATCTGTAGTTACAGTGCAACCGTCTGTGTGAATTGAATGTTTTGTGCCATATGGCGGAAAGTTTATGGGCCTTTCTCACCTATTGACTCAATGTGTGCCATGTGACGAATGAAGCTCACATCGAACACTTGAAGCAAAAACTGTTTGAGGTGTTCTTTTATTTGATGTATTGTTTATAATTGTGCGTAAAATGTAATAAGTACTGCGAAGACTTAGTTCCTCGATATTCATTTTGAAACACCCTGCATTTCTCAGCATCAGTATTGGAACTAAGATGTAAAAAGGAGAGATTGTGATTGTTTACAACAACGATATTATTATTAGTCAAGACTATAATTAATACAACAACACAAGTTAGTAGTCAAAAATGTAATTAAATGTACACTCGTAACCCTTTCGGACCCAGTGGCACATACGGATATGTCAATTTTTTAATCCGCTCCTGTATGGTCACTAATTAAGATATCGGTATATATATATTTCTTGCCAAATGGTTGGTCCATAGTTTATCATTTTAGTTTCTTTTTCTTCTGTGTGTCGAATTTCCCTCTCAAATTTCACCCCAGTCAAAAATTCGAGAATTTTCGAATTTTCTTTATTACTTTTCCCCTGTAGCTTCATTCGTTGTAGAGAGACCTCCTTAAGACTTATCAGGTAGATACGTCCGATGGATACCTAATTGTTGACATCAATTGGACGGGCTTGCGCGCAGTGTTGCCAACTACGGAAATTAAAACCTCCTTAAATTTGGGCAAAAAATTCGAAATTTTTGTTATAAACCGTACCTATACGTTCGAATGCAAGTCAACTTACGTCAGTCGAACATTTGTTCTTACTGAACAAACTCGGGTACATATCGTTACAGTGGGGTAATTAGGGGACGCACGAAAAATTCGGATTAAGGTTCTAACTCTTGATTTTCCCCTACTTTTCTCTTCATCGAAATATATTTTTGGTAATTAAAAGCATTGTTTCTTAAATATCGCCATGATACTTGTAGGATATATTAGTAATGTACCAGTGTTTATTTTAAGATAGTTTTTGTCTGTCTGGTAGCAGTATTGCCACCTACGGAAAATTTTAATTCAATATGTTAGGGGAAAGTTACGTGTTTTGTCTATTATATCCCTCTTGTTGGCTACATAGAAACAAAAGTGCCAGTATCTGAAAGTCTTGTCTTTACCCTTCACAACGCACTATAGAAAGTTTCAATTGGATAGTTAGGGGAAGTACAGTTAAGGTTTACAGTAGATCTTGTTCTCTAAGTGGAAAGATAACTGTGATTTTTTTTAGGTAGACTGAAATATTTTTTTAATGACCTGCTTACTTTATTAGATATTGTCACAATACTTGTAGGGTATATTATAGGGATACCAAAGCTTCTTTTAAGATAGTTTGTGTGTGTCTGCTAGCACTGTTGCCAGCTACAGAAAATTTTAATTTCCGATTTTAGGGAGACATTTTGTGAAAAAATCCCATTTTGTCTCTATTATTTCCCTCTTGTTGGCTACATTCGAACAAACGTACCACTGTCTGAAAGCCTCGTCTTTGGCCTACACAGCACATCATAAAAAGTTTCGGTAGAATAATTAGGAGAAGTACAGTTAAGGGTTATAATAAACTATGTTCTGTAAATGTTAAGGAAATTGTGAATTTCTGAGGTAGAATGAGATTTTTTTAAAAAAAATCATGCTTACTTTGTTAGATATCGCCATGATACTTGTAGGAAATATTCTTGGGGTACGAAGGTTTACTTTCAGATACTTTACGTCTGTTTTATGACAGTGTTTCCAGCCAAAACAATTAATTCCTGATTTTAAGTAAAAAATTTGGCAAATTTCCCTTTCCCCTCTATTATTTCCCTCTTGCTCGCTACGTTGCAACAAATGTACCACTACCTGAAAGCCTTCTCTTTAGCCTACAGAACGCACCATAAAAAGTTTCAATAGGATAATTAGAGAAGCAATAGCCCCGGCATATCTGTTGGTTTTTGCTTCTGAGGCGTAAAAAGTGTCAACATTTCATGTGTATGGAAACAGAGAATTTTTTCTTTCTCTCTTTGAATGGAAGCCAGCGACTTTAGGTTTTCACTGTACCTTGTCAACGCACCAAAGAATTTTTTTTAGGTGACTTAGACCCATATGGCATCAGTGGTGCTAGATACAAAAATCTTGAAATTCGGTTAGGGATTTTTTGTAAATTTTCACCCCTACATTTCCCTCAGTAATTTCCCACCCGCTCGCAACACTGCAATGTAATGTACACCAAAAAATAGCCACATTCCTTTTCTAAAAAACAAGGTCTTAACCATATCAATAGGGTTAATGGTTTTTGAGCAATAAGTCACTAATTGACAAAGTAGGAAAACGCCAAAAATGATCTGGGTCCGAATGGAATAATCACACGATTTTGCTCGTATAGGTACAAGGAAAGAAACGATTTGTAAGTTACGAGGGCTTCGATTCAAGTTCTATTGATTATTTCAATAATCTTCAAGATAAATCAATAAATAATAGCTGCCAGAAAAAAAACAGACATTTGAAAAAAAAACATGAAAAAGAACGATGTTTTTTATTGAAAAAAACTTCACAGAAAAAAAACCGTTTTTTTACGGATCACAACTGACATTTTACATTGATATTTTTGTTTTTCCATTGCCCAAATGTTGGCACCAATGTGCAGGCAAACTGGTATATGAGAGTAACAATGATGTAGTCCACGAATACACCATAGAATTTCTTCGCTTTTCACTGAAATGAGCCATACAGTGTTATTCGATGGAATGCTTCAAATAATGGACGTTCAACTGAGGGATATATAGTTAGAGCATCCATCAACTTGTAGTAGCGTTATTTCTGGCTCTAAGCTCTGCAGAATAATGGGACACGTCCATTTAGCGAGAAGTTGCAGCCAGTGTATCTCCCAGTTGTATCTACTGGTGACAAGAGTCCCATTGCGAGAGGAATCTACTAGCGCCTGCCGTTTTGGCGTCTATAGCATAAGGAAAGCTCAGTTCATCCTTGGTGCTGACGCACCAAGATACCGAACCCTACTGTATGGCCACAGCAGGAGTTTGGGGACCTAAGTTCTGGCCCTGCCTAGCATATGTCGTTCAAACTCGTGCAGATGCACCACGTACACGCTGAAGTACTAAATACTTCACCCAGATCCAATAGCACGTGTAGGTTGCATTTGGGGAAAATATGTAACCAGGCATAAGATTTTAAGAACTGACTCAGAAGGTACACCTCGTTCACAGCAACTACCGGACCATCAGTGAAACAAACGGGTCGGTTTTCAAATACAAGATACCAACCCAAAAAATAAGGCTTCTGGCCGACTCTGTCCTTTGAGACAAAGCAACCTGTAGAAATAAACCAGTAACCAAACATGTTTTTGGCTTTGTAGACCGGGATCGATAAGTCAATTGAAGTGGATCTTCAAATATCTTATGCTACTATGTTAACATCCATGCCTGAAGTCGAAGCAGAGATTTTCATGCATCAAAGAAGTCAAGGATATTAACCTTCAGCTTAGACAAATATTTCAAATCACAGAATATATTCAGTCCTTGGATCTTCCTGATTCTCTGTGCAACATCAGTTATAAATATAAAGGTGTTCTATGACATCATACACGTGAGTGGGAATGACACCAGGGGACGCATCCGTGGGTTTTCTCGGTGAACTGCAATTTCGCCCTACAATTTGATTTCTCAATTTCTTTCATCATTAGCCACTTGTCTTAATCATTCGTCTTCCTTGGGATAAACGACATTATCGTGGAACGTTAAACTGAAAGATTTCATTTTAAAATGACATCAATCTTGACTCTGGCAGTTACTTTATGATTTGTTTCGTCATCCGATACGAATATGAAGGTTTCCAATCTCAAATTATTGATAGTGTTCCCATTAATTGATTATTGCTGTGAATTGGAACAACAGTTCGATGTCATCTCAATTTTGAATTTCCGACCACAATACTTTATGAAATTAAGCATTGGTCATTTGGCCAACCCTCCGTCATGATAGATTTAAAACAGAAAAGGGGGGAAAAAAGGAAAGAAAACTCTGTAACATATGTGATGCATGGAATAAGTCGTGAGTGGGAACCCTTCACCCCTGGTGGGGATATTCATGAAGCTATAAGCTTATGTCTAATTATATTAGAATATATTATCCATTTCTTAATTTCGAACATACTAGGTTCGATCGAAATGAGAAAACTCTATCGGACTTCTGAAGAAAATAAAATAAAATAAATAAATACATGACCGTGTTTATTATATATAGAATTCCCAGTCACGACCCCCTTTTCAGTTTTATTAAAAGAGAAGAAGAAGTAAAGAAGAGAAGAGAAAGTTGGGATAAGAAGAGAAGAAAAATAGAGAAAGTAAGAAGAAAAAAAAAGGAAACTGTTACTGGATATTTTTGAGAAATATTGTAAAGGAAAGTGAATAATTACCGAATTGTGATTATTTTCAAGAGCTATTGGGTGAGTATTTGGTATTAAGGTGATCAAAGGTAGACACATGTTAACCCATACCTCCCAGACCTAGATCCATGTAACTCCAACTACCGAATTATCCCAGTCTAGCTCTGAGATAGATGAGAAAGTTTAATTTAACAGTATATTCAATATTTCCGAAAGTTCTCGACTAATATCCAACATTTGAAAAATAAACGACGAAGTTGATGGCATGTTAGAATCGACAAAAAAAAAAAAAAAAAAATCAAAGCAACACACGTTTCTCGAAGATTCTGACTCTCCAAGTTCTCCCATGATGATCGTTCGTTCAGGTCACTTCAGTCCTTTTTGCTTCCTTCATAGAGCCAACTTAAATTAAGTTAGTATTGACATTCAAAGACTTTAATTACCAACTACCATTAACTATAGTAAGTCACACATATATATATATCAAAACAATCGGTTCACTTAATACTAAACCTACATTTCACTCACAGTCACATTCATACAGGACAGTGTATACTTCAGGTTACATTTAGTTGAATTAAACTAACCTAACTACATTTCTATAGACATTTATTACATTTCAATAAAAGAAAACTTAGTTTGACATAACAGGAAAAATTTGATACATGAAAAAAAAAATATTTCATAAGCATGCACAGAAATCTGCTACTTTCAATAATATCAAATAACACATTTCTCTTTCTAGAGATATTAAAAGTTGGATTACATTTAAAAAAAAAATATTTGACAGACGAAAGACAAAAATTAAAAAAAAAAATTCAAAGGTCAACATTAAACATATTTAAGATTCAGTGCAATGAATACATATCATTGTGAACAAAGAAAGAAAAAAATATAATTGGTTAATCATTCTTTAAAAACAAAAACCCCTTTGGTAGCATTTTATTGAGTCTCTGTCCCAAGAGGAGAAATTTCGACAATTTTATGAGTCTTTGTTCTCACGTCGATAGTAATTCCTTTTTCAACTCTCTTTATTCACTATGATTGGTGTCCATGAGAGTATTTAATCGTTTGTCTTAACGACAGACAAAAATTTTAGTTCCTTCGTATTATATATATATATATATATATATATATTTCTCATTTCGTCACTTGACGCACTTGATATAAAATTTCATAATCTATTCAGATTAAAAAGAAATATCATCGGATCCAGTTACAGGCATTTAGAACTTATTTCCATTATACTATATCCAAATGGAGCTATGTCTTTGGACCTATCTAGGTCCTGTATTCACATTACAAAATTATTAACCAAAATCAGTTCAACTTAAGATCACTAAATTTTTATTTTCAGTATAGATCGTGGAGTCAAGAGATTGTAGTCACTGAACTGACGAAAACCAAATAGTTATGTTTCCAGTCGTAGGGGAGGATTTGTTTCATATTTTACTGATAGAAGGATTTGTTGGCGGGGCGCATTGTTTCGTAGTTTACTGATTTCACTATGATCTCGCAAAATAAATTTGGATAAGGATTAGGGTTATTTTTACTTTTCTTACGACCTGCTACTTGTTCTATTTACATGCAGTATTTAACATGATATTCAACTTTAATAGTCACAAACATCAATAACAACTCAATAAGTTGTCATTTATTACAATTTACGCGGTAATACTTTATATCACAAATAGTTGGTCAGTGTCGGGTGTCAAAAATCTATGGCAACCTAAAACAACCAGGGTAAATATCGAGCCCTTTACATACATACTAGTATATATATATATTTATTCATATTCCTCAATATAATCAATTTCACTCTAATATCAATCTCAGTATATCGTCGACGTTTAAATTCTACATAACCTTTTTATATTCGATAAATATTCACATTTTATTGGCTCAAAGACAAAACAAAAACCCTGACTAACAAAATTCTTTTTCTTTTCATAAGGTTGCAACATTGAAATGTATATGTATAAACCCAATAATTAATAATAATTCTCAATTTACTAAGATCCGCGTATAAAGAAATAATTGGTGTTATTTAATAAGTTGACATAAGAGGTGGAAATACAACAAATAGAGCAGGCACGTAACTTTCAAAATATGTAAGTACATATATAGATGTATATACAGAGAAAAAAAAATCAATGTTATTCGAAACTAGTGGGCCCAAACTACTAATACATACACCATATAACCAATCAATAGAAAGAAAACCAGAAATCAGTCGTCAATGGGTATAATTTGTACGATCGATGAATAACAAGTAAGTTTCTGGGAATCTGAAACTATAGTGTACCTTCCCGTCAGTTTCTCCCGTGGTGGGTTGAGTATCGTGAAAAACGGTAGTAAGTTGTTCTGAAATACCTCCACGAATTGTATTCCTCGATGTCTCAGTTAGTACATACGATCAAAATAATTGATATGAATATTGTATGTTTTCATGAGTTTCAAAACCGGGGGGGGGGGGGGGAGGAAGGTTGAAATTTAAAAAAAATCTCGAAGTAAGAAGGAAGAAAGAGACAAGAGAGAGAAAGCGGCGCCAACGAAAGGAGAAAGATTAAAGTACTACTCACTACACAGAAGAGTGATCGAATTTAAATATATAACAACTCATAGCCAAAAATATTCACATATGCCGAAAGAGGGTGGTTTACTTAAATACGTAAACTAGGAGGGGGTCGTGCTGCCAAGGATGCAAGTCTGTGTCCATCAGATCCCAATCCCACAAGAGTTTGCTTGTAAGATTGAAATCCGAGCCCCGTATCCGGCCCAGACCAGCAGGATAAAAGGAGAGGGGAAAGAGACCAGGTAACTGCGTCCCCAATTTTGAAATCTCTAAGTAAAAAAAATATTCGACCCCTCAGAAGAACTAAGAAGGTTCAAGGACAGTAAAGAAACTAGAGTAAAAGTAATAGCTAAGATATCCCTAAGTAATGATTTGCCAAAATTTAAAAAAATTAAATAAACTAAATTTTGGATCGGTGATTTCAATGACCAAACATCACCGATGGCTACCCTGCGCAGACATGCCACAGTCTGGGACGTCGTTAATTTCCATCAACTAATTAAACTGAGAAAATAAACGAAAATACTTAAGTAGGTCATGGGTCGACGTCCGGGTACGCGAAGGACATAAATAATAATTTAGTAGCGGTTGATTTAATCGGATAGTCCGATCTAAGTTATATGAGCACTGCATAATAAATAGGGTAAGCAAAAAAAAATCTCGGAAAGTCAATGAATGTTACAGGTACAAATGACCAAACCTGTACTTTTCGATGATCACAGGATATAGCAGTTAGTTTTCTTAATTATCATTTCTGTCAACCTTTAGAAGTAATTCCCACATGATGCTACCCTATCTGTTGAAAGGCTTAAGATCCGGGGCTGTTAGTATGAGGTACTTAAATGCGAAGTAACATACAATTCCCAACTACACTTTACTATCCAAATAGTAAACTCGGTTGGATGAATGTACTAGTGTAGAAGTCAAAACGCGAGAGATTTTTAGTAAACATATTCATATTCTCACTATATAACCTACTCTAGGCCTATCCATTTAAATACAGGTGTCATATCATCTCATTCATATTTTATATCATATTATTAATATATCATTACATTCATTCATTATTTACTCATTTTCGCGCGAAGTAATATTTTACAGACACCCTATTTCATACATTTTACACGCAGGCCATACACATATTTATATTACACACTAGTAAATATATAATTATCACAATCTATCACGCTCAAACTACTACACGATAACATTCATCGAACCACGGACTCTTTGTTTCGAAGCACCCAAATCGTATTTACTTCGCAGTAAAAAGAATCATACGTGTATTTACTGAAAGTTAAATTGTCAACGATTAATTTATTTCTGATTTGCTGATAAAACTAAAGCAACAATGGAAATTTTCTACAGCCACGGGAAAAGAGAATTTAATACTACATTTTGAAACAAATAGTAGCAGAATATGGACTTTACTTCTATTAAGAAAATAGGCATTCTTTATTTCAGTGGATATTTCGATTACTACTTGACCTAGCGAGCTGTAATTTTCAGAACTACGAGATCTCATGCTATTTCATCAAAACGTACACTCATTTGAACCGAAAACCATGTCCACGGGATGTAATTTAGAAATAAGGGGCCAAAATCAAACAAACTAAATCACTAACTCCTGCAATGACGTAATGTCAACAAACAACTGATTAGCGAAAACGGACACGATGGCGCTGTAGTGGAGACATAATTTACCGTGTACTGAAATATATACTTGTACTTATGAATCAGAAATCTAATATTTACTCTCGTTTAGTGTGCTTTGAGTTAGACAAATGGTATTAAACTAACGCATGTGAACTACACTGTCCTAATAGTAGAAATCACGCACTCACACAGAACTACTAACTACACACACCACTATAAATACTACACATAAAAACTAACTACACAAGCACCATTTAATTACATGCGTATTGAGGAAAAGTACTCCCTTGTTGGTATATAGAGTTGGCTCTATTAAACTTTATGGGGCAAAATGAGAATAGTTAACCCTAGGTCCAATTGACCTGACCAACTGTTTACTAAATGATTACTAAAGATTGATGCCCTGGGGGCACCTTAACGAGGTTTATTGAGGGACCCTTCCCCTGAGAGGGGAAATGGCCCTAAAACAAACAATAACTAACCCATTCCCCCGCTAGAACTGGTTCAATTTGGAAATGAATAGGAGCCCCTTTTTGTTAGCTTAAGCTGCCATTATGATACTTAGTATTACCGCTATGAAACCTACCATGTACATGCAGTTATTGATTTTAAAAAATATCACACTTACCAGATACACGAACGAAACACACAAAACAGGTCGTATTGTCCCTAATCCCTAACTGAATTCGAAAAGATAAAAAAAAAAAAATCACTTTCCTATACTGTCTATCCAATCTGGGCAGCAAACATGGCTTCCTGCAAACCGAAATCCTGTATTTCACTTAACTATCCACTGTTTCTTTAATGAAAATACATATTTTTGTGCTCCTAAACAGTCTTCAATGTTTCAACTATGAAATTAAATCAGATTTTTACCTGAATTCTATTAAAATCCTAGTCCTTCCCAGTTGAAATGTGACAGTACACGTTACGAGCTGTGCGTCCAGATGCGTCCTTGATTATTATAACATTGCGCCGAAAACGACAGGGATTGGAAAATTCCACCAATGAGGTCGGAGTCTACCAGCCGCGGAAATTACAAAGCGAATAGAAATTTGGCAAATCCAGATGTAACCGGATCTGAAAGTGACTATGGACTAGTGAGAGGGGGTGAGGGAAAATTTAGGTACCTGGCCAAAATCTACATTGGTCTGAAATTAAGAAAATTTATATCCAATGGCGGATATATATTTCGGTATGACGTCAGAATGGTAAACCTTGTAACTATTCAACTTGTATATGCAAAAATGGGATTTACAATTAAAAAAAATATAAATAGATATATTATTCAGTTAAAATATGATTACTAACGAAACCTTTCGATTCATTACATTTAATTTGAAGTAAAGAGAATAAATAAATTGTGTAATTAAACCGAAATCGAAGTAAAAAAAAATACTAGGTACAGGGTGCGTAAAAAAAAGTTAACAATACTTTCAACTGTAATGGTACATTACAGATTTCAGGTCATTTAGAAGAGCCTAAAAGAAAATACAGACCATTGCATAATCTTATTTTTGGGGAAAATTGTGAAGAAAAATATTTGTATCGTGTTATTTAAATAAGGAAACCCTTTCCGTATTATCCGCTTATCCATTGGATTACGATTGAAAGCAACTGGGGTGATAAGGAAACCCTATATATATATTTATTATACTTGAAAATTGTATGATTATAAGATTATGTATATTTGCCAACTTGCAGCGTGAGGTTGATTTTCCGTCATTTACCCACTTATTCTTGATGAATTTCCACCTTTAACATCAAACTTATTTCCCAAAATGAAATGAATCTTTGAGTTTAACGTCCCACGATTGTGCCCTTTAGGCTAAGGGAAATGATGGTTAAAGCAAGTGAATGATAATGGAAGAATTGGTAGAATGAGAAAGTGGGAAGAAACGGGAGTACCCACGAACACAAAGCCACTACAAATTTGCTTAGCATGGGATCGAACCAGGGATCCACGTACCAGAGGTAAGAGCTTTACCACTGAGCCACGTGCCCCATCTTATTTCCTAAGGTTGGAGGCAATGGCGAAGCGTACATTTTCTAAAATATTAGCCTATTTTACAATCTAATTGACAAAAGGAAAGTGAGTCAATTAAATTATATAGGTCCTATAAAATATAATATATAATAAAATATGTCCAATTTCAATAGTATGTAGCCTATGTATTGGCCTACATGTTACGTACTTAAATGTATGCAAAGTACTGTATAAAATATAAATAATTAACTATTGCAATACCTTAATATAATTTTTGTTGTAGAAACAATATAGTTTGTTGTTATTGCTTCAGTTTCTACCACTCCTAGGTCTACTGCGCCAGCTTACATTTAAATGTATATTTCTGATTACTTTGAAGAAGTAGATAGATTTATATATATAGGAATGACAATAGATAACAGGAATAATATGACAACTACAATCAAAGAAAGAATTCTAGCAGGAAACAAGGCGTATCATGCTGATGTACAAATACTCAAAAACAAAAATATTTACAGGCAAACCAAGTTGAAGATTTACAAAACGACAATTAGACCGATAGTCACTTCCAGCGAAGAAGTATGGACGTTATCGAAAGAAAACGAAGAAAAAACTAGGAATATTAGAAAAGGAAAATAATAAGAAAGATTTTCGGGCCAATCAGAGTAAATAACGAATGGAGAAGTAGCACCAACAAAGAAATAGAAAACATCTTAAGGGTCTTCACTACAGCGAAATTAAGCTACCGCTAATTTTAGAGTTTTTTTGTAATATCTCCAAAACTAATAAAAGTATTCGAAAAACAGAAACGTAGTGAACTAGACAATACGATTTTGCATGTTATATCTTTATCACAATTAACCTATTTGCTTTTGGTATGCCGCTATTTACAGAACCCGCAAAAAGTGCTAAATCTATCTACAGTTGCAAACCGAAAGCAGATAGGTAAGTTGTGATAACAGTATCACATGCAAAATTGTATTGTCTAGTTCACTACGTTTCTGCTTTTCGAATATTTTTTTTATTTGTTTTGAAGATATTACGGAAAAACTCTAAAATTAGCGGTAGTTTAATTTCGCTCTAGTGAAGACTCTTAAGGTTGGTGTAAAGGGACAAGTATTGCCGCTAGATGTCACTACAGTCTTCATATTTCTTACATGTATTTTTTACCTTTCACGAAAGTTTACAATTTCTCTTACAAATTTCAACCTAGAGACTTCAAATTTTTAGAGAAGGAACTTCATAATCTATGCAAGGGAACAATCTGTGCCGATTTTTTTATTTAGTATTTTCTTCATTGTTGAAACAGTTACATTGTTAAAGGTTTGGATATCCATTTCAACATTCAAGCCATTTCAACAATAAAGAAAACGCTAAATAAAAAATCGGCATGGATTGTTCCCTTGGATAGATTATGAAGTTCCTTCTCTAAAAAATTTGAAGTCTCTAGGTTGAAATTTATAAGAGAAATCGTGAATTTCCGTGAAAGGTAAAAAATACATGAGAGAGATACGAAGACTGTAGTGACATCTAGCGGCGAAACTTGTTTCTTTAAAGTAACCTTAAGAGGACACAACAGCTGCGCTGGACGAGACATGTAGAGATAATGGAAGGATGACGACTAGCAAAGAAGATACTATATGAAAAGGTATTTTCCGCGAGGAGAAGAGGTAGACTAAAACAAAGATGGTAAGAGGATGTAAACAACGATCTAAGAATATTGAAAGTGAAGAACTGGAAAGAAAAAGCAAAGAACAGAAAAATGGAGGCGCCTGGTGAATGAAGCCAAAGCTCACCCAGGGGTATAGAGTTGTATGGTAAGGTAAGGTCAGGTTGCTGCGTTGAGAAGTCAATCTTCACCAATTTCAAAGTAAGCCTAGATTTTCTTTTGTCAGGCACATTGCTACTTGGCTGTTGCTGTTGTAACTTTCTCATATTTTCAAAGGTCTGCATATTAAATTTCAATAATAATAATAATAATAATAATAATAATAATAATAATAATAATAATAATAATAATAATAATAATAATAATAATAATAATAATAATAATTAGGCTTCGGATTTTTAGGTCCCAAAAAATTCAAATTAGGGTTTTAAAAAGTGCATTTTAGGATTTTATAGGTTTTTAAAAACACGATTTAGGATTTTTAGCGTTATATTACTGAAAACGGAATATTACTACACTTTAAACACTTTGTTAGCTATTTCATACTTAAATGGTAACCTTAATTTAGTAAGCTTTATGCTAACCAGTCTTCTGCGTAATAAAATTAATAAAACTCTTCTTACCTTGGACTTTTTTTGATAGCTGAAATATAGTTTAACATATGTATGGCCTGTCGTACTATAGTAGTAGTAATAGTAGTAGTTTTTGTCCGTTTTCTTATATTTGAAATTTTATACAACACCACAAATATCACTTCACTTTTCTAACGATACACTGAGGAAATACGAGTGTTCAAATATTGTTTTTCCGGCACTTTTCATGTTTTTTATAGCTCAAAAAGTGGTCACTTCACTCTCTGTAATGGCACTGAACAACAAAATATTTGGCAAGATTTTCTGTTGTGAACTTTTTCCTGTCGTCTGACAAAATTCTCTTGAATGCAGAAAAACTGCGTTCCACATCACACGATGTAAGAGGCGCATATTTCATACTGGCTAATTCCTCGGGATTCCATAGCAAATTTTCTTGGACATTGTCTCCACGAAGAATTTGGCCCACTAGTTGTATCTGTGTGAAATCAGGACTGCGTTTCAAAACCGCCTCCAACTTGTCCGCGATGTGGCGCCCACATCGCCCAGTTCTTCGGAACTGCAATCAGCCACTGGTCCTCCAGGTTGGGGGTTGTGCCGGGCCGATCACCCGGCATTTAAAACCTGCGATCGAGCGTCGTTAACAATATAAGCCTCAGATATGGACTGCTCTTTGTAGAAGACAACCTTGCTATGGACTGGTTTTGATTTTGGATTTTCTTGGATGACGCTGGACCCGGGGCCGTGGGACGGAGGAGTGCAGCGCATGCGCACCCAGCAGGACCGGAAGGAGTGATGCCCTGAAAGGGAATGCTGGGAGTCTGCGGTGCGGGAATCTCCAATGAACCATTGGTTCCTCCCCTTACACGGTGGGACATGAGTCCTCTCAAAAGTACCCATTAGTCGGCGGTGCAAGTGGCTCTGCCTCCTTGTCATTTTGACTTGGTGTCACAGCTTAGCTTGCTGACAAGGGTCATGCAGGTAGGACCTGCCAGCCTCGTTGGCCGCTTCGAACCATGACGGGGAAGCTGAGAGGATTTTGGGCTTTCTTTAGTTATGGCTACGCATTAACCACCCACCCAGGATAGAGAGAGAGAGAGAGGAAAAGCTTGGTCTTGCACCAATATATTTAATTATTAAAGACAGATCAACTGACACCGTTGGAGCATTAAGTAAATTGTCACCGTTTATAGTTCATCGTCAACTTCATCACATTGCCACAGGAACGTTTCCTCCTGGACATATTCGTAAATTACGGAATGGGACGCTCCTTGTTCAAACGACAACAGACAAACAATCACAATTACTTCTAGCTAGTACGCAGTTAGGACCTGTTCCTATTCTGGTTGAGCCTCATCGGCAGTTAAACACTAGCAAAGGAGTCATCACTTGCTTCGATTTAAGAGAGTTACCAGAGGCGGAAATATGTGCCGAACTTATGGATAGCCATGTGACAGACGTCCATCGTATTACTACGAAGAGAAATGGTACAGTACAGCCCACGGATTCCTATATCATAACTTTCGCTCTACCTGACCTTCCAACGCATTTGAACGTTGCTTACCACCGTTTGAAGGCCCGCCCGTATATACCACTACCCTTACGGTGCTTTAATTGCCAACATTTTGGCCACTCAGCCCCTTCTTGTCATGGCTCTGCCATCTGTGGCAATTGTAGTTCTGCAGCTCATGGTCCAGCCCCATCGAAGTGCACTAATTGTAAAGGTGACCACCCAGCTTGGTCACGTGACTGTGCTAATTTTATGGCTGAGAAGAAGATCCGTGAATTGATGGTAATCGAGAAGATCTCCGCCGCTGAGGCTAAACGAAGGCTACAGCCAAAAGTCAACTTCGGCACCGGTTTCTCTTCCCTTCTAAAGACCAGCAGATCACAATTTACTCAGACAGTCAATTCTGCTACCCAAACTGACGTTGAGGTTCCCAGTGCGCCAGTCTCTTCCAAGGCGTCCCGTCCCACTGCTTCTTCTGTGAACCCAGGACTATCCCGCACGAAGCACCGATCATCATCCGCTTCGCAGCCTAAGCTTCCATTGAAACATCATTCGCCTCCACGAATTGTTAAGCCCATTCCTGCTTCTCAGCCTCCTGCCGCTCCGGCAGCTGGCTCTATCTCGTCTGCTCCTCCTCACTCCATAACCCAGTTTTTGAAGCAGTCAAACAGCCAGCCTCCTACCAAATCCCTTACTAAGAAGGAACGAAAAAAACAGCTCCAGGCTCAAGCTTCCAAGACTGTCTCTCCCTCTTCCACTGCTTCTTCTACCAAGGCATCGAAGAAATCTTCACGCACCCAGTCTTCTAGCCCACCTGGGGCGAAGAAACAGAAGCATACGTCACGTAGTCCACCTAGTGATGACGAGTCTCTTATGGATGATATGGTGGAGGAGGAGCTCGATGATTTTACCCTTGTGGAAGGCCGTGAAAAAGGCAAGCGCAGTACCTCGCTTCTTGTTCTCGATGCTTGTTGAACATGTCTCTTCTTCAATGGAATTTAAATGGCTATTCTACTCACTACGAGGAATTTAAGCAGTTATTGACATTGTTTCATCCTACCATATTCTGTCTTCAGGAAATGCATTTTACCTCTACTAGCAACTCAGTGGTTACACTGTATATCGTCATGATCAGCTTACTGCAGGTCGTGCAGCAGGTGGTGTAGCAATTGGGGTCTCTGTTGCTTACCATTCTGCTCTCATCCATGTGAATAGTGCTTTCCAGCTTATAGCTGTTCGTGTCTTCTTAAGACAACCTGTTACTTTTTGTTGTATCTACCTTACGCGTCATGACGTCTTTACTGCTGTCGATCTTGAACAGATTGCCCGACAGCTTCCATCCCCATTTCTGTTTGTGGGTGACTTTAACTCCTACCATGCACTGTGGGGCTCTCCTCGTACTGAGCTGCGAGGTCAAGAGATTGCCACTTTCCTTGACAACACAAACTCATTGCTCCTCAATGATGGCAGTCCCACACATTTTACTACTGTTACTGGTACCTACTCTCATTTGGACCTCTCCATTTGCAGTCCTCAACTTGGTGCCCATCTTACTTGGCGCGTGCATGATGATCTCTGTGGCAGTGACCACTTTCCTATTCTTGTGCATGATCTTCCGCTCATCCATTCTGTTCCGTTCACTGCCTACAATCTACGTCGAGCAGACTGGGATCATTTTTCCGCCACTTTTCATTTCACTTTAGAACCTCGTTTTACTGTTGATGGTCATTGTGAGGCCTTTCAGCAGAGTATCCTGGCAGCTGCACACGACTCTATTCCTATCTATGCTGGTTCCCGGTGTAAACGCACCGTTCCCTGGTGGTCTGAGGAGATTCGTGACGCTATTCTGGCCCGACGTCAAGCACTACGTACTTTTCATCGTGCTCCTACAGCTGATAACGGCTCAATTTCGTCTTTTTCGTGCTCGAGCCCGCTACCTGATTAAGCAAGCTAAGCGTCATAGCTGGCGCACTTATGTTTCTTCTCTTACTGCTGGCAGCTTCATGACAGCGGTCTGGTCGCAAATTCGTCGTCTACAGGGACATGTTTCCTCCGTTGCGGTTCCATCCCTTATTATCGATGGTGTAATGGTCACTGATCAGGACAGAATTGCTGCTGCATTAGGTCGTCAATTTGAGGATGTATCCAGTTGTACTCACTACTCAGCTGGATTCCTCACTTATAAACAACGCACCGAACGTACGCCACTTCAGTTCCGCTCTGCAACCGCTGAAGCTTATAATCTGCCTTTTACTACTGCTGAACTTGCTGCTGTTTTGGATTCTACGAAGGACACGGCACCTGGTCCTGATGGCATCTGTTATGCTATGCTCCGGCACCTGCCTGACGATGGCAAGCAACATCTTCTTGACCTGTACAATCGCATCTGGCTTGAAGACTCCTTCCCCGATGCCTGGCGTGAAGCATACATTATTCCTATTTTGAAGCCTGCTAAACCTGCCACGTCCAGTGGAAGCTACCGCCCGATCGCCTTGACTAGCTGTCTGTGTAAACTTTTGGAGAAGATGATCAATACCCGCTTAGTCTGGTTTCTTGAACACCATGGCCTCATTTCCAATCTTCAGTGTGGCTTTCGGCGCTTCCGTTCCACTACTGATCATTTGGCGCATCTTGAAAGTGCTATTCAGGATGCATTTCGTCATCAAGAACATCTGATAGCCATCTTCTTTGACCTTGAAAAGGCCTATGACACCGCTTGGCAATATGGCATTTTGAGGCAACTCCATCTCTGGGGCTTACGTGGCCACTTGGCTCTCTTCATCCAGAATTTTCTCCAACAACATTCTTTTAGAGTCAAGCTTGGAACTACTCTCTCTGCTCCGTTTCCACAAGAGAATGGCGTTCCACAGGGTAGTGTGTTGAGTGTCACATTGTTTGCTGTTGCAGTAAACAGTGTGATGTCGCAGCTCTCCCCTTCTGTTCATGGGCTGCTTTATGTGGATTGCTTTACTATCTACTGTCGCTCACGTGATCTTCGTACAGTTACTCGCCAGTTGCAGTTAGCGCTCAACCGCCTTCACCGATGGTCTACCACTACTGGTTTCAGCTTTTCTCTCACCAAAACACACTGCGTACATTTTTGTCGCCTTCATCACTGTGCCTATGATCCTGAGCTGTTCCTTGGCTGTTCTTGATTGTCCTATGTGGATCATGTTCGTTTTCTGGGCTTGGAGTTCGACCGACGACTTACCTGGGCTGTTCACGTTCGAGACCTGAAGTACCGCTGTCTCCGCTCCATGAACTTACTACGTTTGGTGTCCCATCTTTCGTGGGGTGCTGACCGTGTGGTGATGTTGCGTCTATATCGTAGCCTCATCCGCTCCCAATTGGATTATGGCTGTGTTGCATATGGTTCTGCTCGACCTTCCATCCTACGTCATCTGGATTCTGTTCATCATCTTGGCCTTCGTTTGGCGCTTGGAGCTTTCCGAACTAGCCCTATTGCTAGTCTCTATGTCGAGGTTCATGAACCATCTCTTTCCCACCGTCGGGACTGCCTGCTCCTGCGCTATTACATTCATATCCGTGCCGTACCTGACCATCCTTCGGCCTTTGCCCTTGAGGCTGGTGCTCGCTATGACAGATATCAAGCACGACCTACTGCTACCCGGCCTTTTGGCATTCGTGCTATAGACCTTGGTGCTTCTCTTGGACTCGATGTCCCTGCCATCTATCCATTGGGCCTCCTGCCCATTCCTCCATGGACAGTTCTTCCACCAGTTGTCAGCTTTCATCTAACGCAATTTAAGAAGTCTGTTACCAGCAATCAACAATTTTGTAAGGAGTTCTTCTCTTTTCTGGATGCGTACCGTACCTACGCTGTCTTCTACACGAATGGTTCGAAGCATGAAGATTCTGTTGGCTGTGCCTTCGTCACGGACGATCATAGCGCTGGCTTGAAGCTCCATCTTACTTCCACTGTATTCACTGCTGAATTGGTTGCTATTCTGGAGACTCTGCATTATATTCGTCGACGCCATCTCCGACATGTTCTCCTGTGCTCTGACTCCAGCAGCGCTTTACAAAGTCTCACGGATGTGTCAACTGTGCACCCTATAGTTCAGCAAATTCTACTCTCTTGCCATTCCTTACGACTTGCAGGTTGCGATGTCCAATTTTGTTGGGTGCCTGGCCATGCTGGTATTCCAGGAAACGAGCGTGCTGACCGTGTTGCCAAAGAAGCTGCCCTTACAGGACCTGAGTATCCGTCACTGCTTCCCAGCTCTGATATTCGCCCTGTAATCAACCGTCTTCTCCTTCAGCGCTGGCAAACAAACTGGGATAAACACCTTCAGAATAAATTGCATGCTGTCAAGCCGCGACTTGGTGTTTGGGCCACGAGTTCTCGTCCTTCAAGACTGGAAGAACGACGATTGGCACGATTACGTATCGGGCACAGCCATCTGACCCATGGCTACCTGTTACGTCGTCAGAACCCGCCTTACTGCACCCAGTGTGGTGCATTCCTGTCCATCCGCCACCTTCTTGTGGAATGTGTTCCTCTTGCTCCTGAGCGAGCCCGCCTTGGCTTACCAGCTGATCTGTCTACCTTGCTTGGAGACGATGTCCAGATGATCCAGCGAGTTTTCACCTACTTGCAGCTTTTGCACGTCTTGCGTGATTTGTGAGTGCATTTCTCACATTTCTTTTAATTAATTTATTTCTGCTTTTATCTACCGTTTGTGTTTTTTCATGGTGGTTTTATGCTTGTCATAGCATTTCCTTGCTTTTATCTTCTTTACTGCACTGTCATATTCATTACTAATTATGGGCTGCCCCACGTGTGTGCACCTATTGCCAAGCTGCCCCGGCAGAGAAGATTAACATGCTGTTGTGTACTAACCAGTCCTTGTGTCTGTGTATCGAGTTTGCACATTTCTTGAATGCTATGACATTTTAATTCATAAATGACCGAACACCTTTTACGTACTCCAGACTTTGCTTTTACTTTATTATCTCTATGATACTATGCTTTTTTTCTTGGGTACTTCATTTTTCTTGTCAGAGAAGGGTGCAAAAGACCTCGATGTCGACGCGCTCATATAAACCCTTTCAATCAATCAATCCAACTTGTCCGCAATGTTTGTTCCAACTTCCCCAGGTACTTTTTTCACTTTCACTTCTTAAAGAATTTGAAGAGGTTCTGTTAGTAGAAGAGACTTCTTCTCCAATTCAGTGATGGCTTGAGGCAGATGAGAAAAGTTTGCTTTAATGTAACTTAGTTGTTGTACAGCAAACTGTGACTTCAGTGCTTTTTTTTTGCAGACGTGATTGAAGCGGCTTCAATCTCGTCGAGCGAATCGATGACCTGAACAATGCTTTCAAAATTATCTGCATAGTACAGTGCTGCTGAGAGCCACGTTCCCCAACGGGACACAACGGGCTGTGGTGGCAGTGGTGTGTTTGGAAGCATATCCTTGAAGGTAGGAGCTTTCAAGAAAACCTTGTTTACAGATGAAATTATGTCGTTGACGATTGACTATGTGTTTGAAAGTATTTTTCAAGTTAAAAATAACTATAAAGATTCATTTAGGACGTTATAGGTTCTAAAAGCAAATTTAGGATTTTTTAGGTCCTAACCCCCCAATTAGGACAATTTAGGTCCTATAAAACTAATATAGTTCTACTTACTACTACTTAGTTCTACTTAGTTCTACTTACCTACTTTTGCAAAGATATTTGAACAAATCCTATACCGACGGATAATTGACCACATCCAACCCGTAATCTCACCATATCAACATGGCTTTATCCCACACAAATCAACAACAACAAACCTTGCACTTATCACAGACTTTATAGCAAATTCGTTAGATGTAGGATGTCAGGTTGATGTAATATATATAGATTTTGAAAAGGCATTTGACAGAGTCAATCACAACGTACTATTACATAAGCTAGGCGAATATAATTTCTCTTCTACCTTGATCAAGTTCTTTTCATCATATTTAAATCATCGAAAACAAACTGTTATCTACAAGGAATATAAATCATCTGATTATATTGCATATTCTGGAATTCCCCAGGGCTCT
This sequence comes from Thermobia domestica, assembly GCF_964235325.1. Taxonomy (NCBI): domain Eukaryota; kingdom Metazoa; phylum Arthropoda; class Insecta; order Zygentoma; family Lepismatidae; genus Thermobia; species Thermobia domestica. The sequence continues at coordinate 38,441,663 of NC_137455.1, read as the reverse complement.
AATCTAGGTCCGTTATTGTTTCTTTTATTCGTTAACGATCTCCCTGATCATATATTATTAAGTAACAAATTGCTTTTTGCTGATGACCTCAAAATATATGGTAGGATAAAAACCATCCATGACTGTCTCGATTTACAACGTGACATGGAAAATATTGCTAATTGGTGTTCTCTTAACAAACTTAATGTAAACATAAACAAATGTAACATTTTATCGTTTACCAGAAACAAAAGTCAAATAGAGTTTGATTACTCAATGAATCAGATCTTACTAAATAGATTAAATTCAGTCAGAGATCTTGGAGTTATATTTGATACGAAACTGACATTTAATAACCATATAGAGAACATAGTTAACGAATCTTTCAAGATGTTAGGGTTCATAATTAGAATTGGAAAGGAATTTAACAATAGTACTACACTAACAAAAATGTATTATGCCTATGTGCGATCAAAACTGGAATATGCTGCTGTGATTTGGAACCCATCACAACAGCAATACAGACACCAACTGGAAAAGGTCCAATCTAAATTTATCAAATACTTGACGTACAAGACAACTGGAATCTATCCATATTATGAAAATTATCTAACATTAATAGACAACTTCTGTATCCCTACACTTGAACAAAGGCGAAATGTGACAGATTTGATTTTTCTCCATAAAATAGTACAAAACGAATTTAATTGTACAGATCTCATATCAACATTAAATTTTCATGTCCCAACACTTAAAACTCGTGCTAATAACTCTGGTCTGTTTTATTGCAAAAAAGCAAGGACCAACGTATTATTGAAATCACCAATTTGGAGAATGTGTTCTACTTATAACAAAATATGTATCAAACACAAAGAAATTGACATCTGCAATATGAACTCTATGTTTAAGAAAACTATTGTAAATGTATTATGTAATACACCAACACTATAATTGGGCTTATGCCTGTTGTGTTGATGGCAAATAAATAAATAAATAAATAAATAAATTATAGCAACTTGAAATGTAAAGAAAACACGAATTTTTTGCATTCACTGTACAGGAATAAAATAGGTTCGAACCTAAGAATCCGGAGCCTAATAATAATAATAATAATAATAATAATAATAATAATAATAATAATAATAATAATAATAATAATAATAATAATAATAATAATAATAATAGTTACAACTGCATCAATAATTATGAAAGTCGGAACTTAAAGTCCCGACAGGAGCACCTAATGAACATTTTCTCCTAAATCAGGACTGTCCCCACAAAATCGGAACGTTGCAGTGGGAGAATCTAGCCCGGGACTGGAAAAGTCTAGGCCACCCAGCTTTTCGAGAGAGAAAATAATTGAAGCTACTATTTACATATTTTTGAAAGTTAATAGTAAAATTATGATATATCAATCATAGTCTGACTTCTGGCTGCCACCCCACTTTTTTTACCCTCTATATCCACCTCAGAACGGTTGGGAACCCTGGTGGTCAGCTGTGTGAAGGGGCCACGGTGGTTCCATGATAGAGAATTGATCTATGGGACCCCAGTTCTTTCTCAACTTGCATCAAGAGAGTTTTGTAGTCCACAAACACGGTGTGCATGGATTTTCTTTCGGCGTTTTCCCGTTTTCTCCCACTTTCTTCACTTCTCCATGTCATTCATTCTCTTTATCACCATTTGCTTTAGCCTAAACGGCATGGGACATAAAACAACTTAAAAACTATTTCATTTCATTTCGGTTGTGTGCAAAATTTATTTGAGTTTGCACCGAAAAGAAAATATATGCTTGACATCTAGCGATGAAATTGTGAAGATCTTGTAAGCAGAAAGCTATTGCCAGTTGTATTGTTTTGTGCTAAAGTCGTTTCACTTGTTTTCTATAGTAATAAAACATGAATTAATGTAAAATGAGTGAGGAACAAAAAGTGAACATCATTACAGCTTTACCCAATGGAAAGAATCATAAACATATTTTGTATCTTTGTCATGTTATGTTTCTGTTGAAAAAAAAAGACGTACATGAAAGAGCATTTATTTGGAGTAATATATACTGTAGCAATTTCAGCAAATAATACCAACAAATGTATTCAGCTTAAAAATAACATTTAATTACGTATTTCGCATGATTACGCTTTAATACCTAAAATGCATTAAACTGACATTAAGCTGGAGCTACATATGCTCAGGTGAGAAGGTGTTAATAAAATTAATGTAAAATTATTCGCAATATTTATTATTTTGCAAGCGTACTTTGTAACTTAGCTTCAGGTAATATTTTAATGTAATTGTGTGATACTTTTAACATGTCAACTGAAAGTTATTGAATATTCTACACTAGTGGCATATGCTGGTCTGATGGCTTGGGCTACCACTGATCTTTATAACATCTGTATATTATTATTATTATTATTATTATTATTATTATTATTATTATTATTATTATTATTATTATTATTATTATTATTATAATTATACTTATAATTATTATTATTATTATTATTATTATTATTATTATTATTATTATTATTGGAGGTAAGTTTCCACGTTATTATACAATCTTCAAAATAAGATAAAACCGTACAACATACCTTCCTTTTATCAAGTAGATAAATATGATTTTCTCTTCAGTACAAAGACTTATCTAATTAATATTACGGAAGAACAATCGTACATTCTAACTTCTTTTACTGCATGAAGTATTCCCACGTTTTACTAGGAATATGTGGCAACCCTACTCACCAGAGTAAATGGAAGTTGTGGGAGTAATAAAGAACGCTGAAATAGGCGATTAGCCAATGAGGGAAGCTCAGTGTGTAAGAGTTTTTGCAATGAAACGCAAAGAATGAAACAAGTATTTATAACAGCTATGCCAATCATTGCAAAATATTGTGAAATACAAAACTTACGTTGCGTTGACTCAAACTGCTACGGAACAAGGCTCAAGATGTCCGAGACAATTCCGGAGATCCCCAAAATGCACTCTCTTACTTGTATAATTTCCCTTTATCCTTCACTAATGTCCAAGAAACCCATTACTCTAAAGTAACATTAAACTGGTGTTATCTGGCAGCTTGTTCTTACGCTGCTGGTAGAGGTGGAGCGAAAGGGAATGCGCTGATAACTACACGATTCTCACTAGAGAAGCGGTTTCTGCTACGTTGCCATATCGAAGATCTTTTAATAAGGAAGAGAGACAGACTGTGTGAAAAGAAGTTAGTGGATGTTCCTAAATACATACAATTCTCAGAAACTTATATTACTGAAAGAAGATACGAAATTATAAAATTATAAATATAATTTAGTTTATATTAAATTAATTACTTCATTTTGTAATATTCTAGGGCTATACCACCGGTAGAGCCGATAGCCTACAAAATACGTAACTATTCTACACTGAAGAAATCATTGTGGAGAGATTTTGTCCGAAGCGACATTTCGGCCACGTACCCAGAATACATCCCAGATGGTTAATTTCAATGACAAGGCAATACTTCTATTACACTTAACAGATAATAATAGAGCCCGTTCTAGGATAGTAAATTGGCCAGTCACACATGAAAGAAGCAGAGAAATGTACTGTTACGAGGGGGAGTCAAATGAAAACCATAATTATTTTTTTTAAATATTATTTATTGATCACACAGGGTACAGAAGTAAATCACTTTTCAACATAGTCACCTCCTCGTTCAATGCAAGTCCGCCAGCGCTTCGGAAGAGCCTGAATACCTGCAGAAAAAAAGTCTTTTGGGCGACGGCGCAACCACTCGTGCACCGCGTTGCGTACCTCTTCATCGGAGTGGAACTTCCTGCCACCACTCCTTGCTCGCTCGCTTTGTTTCAGGCTGATGGTAATGCACCCATGTTTCGTCACCAGTGACGATTCGTGACAGGAAGGCATTACCGTCACGTTCAGCACGCCACAAAAGGTCTTCGCACGCATCAACACGTCGCTGTTTCAGTTCAGGCGTCAGTTGTCGGGGCACCCATCTTGCAGACACCTTATGAAACTGGAGAACATCATTCACAATATACTGAACCTTCATTTGTCTAAAAATGTCAATCGGTTTCACACCTTCACTTCGCAAAAACCGAATCACAGAACGCTGCTCCTCGCTGGTGCATGTGGCTAGTGGGGCTGCCATTTTGGAACTGTTGTTGCGCCGGTGTTTGTGCATCTGACGGCTGCTGCCACCTAGGAGACATCCGGCATACTATCGTAAACAGGCATGCCAACTTACAGCTCACTGGCGCCATATGCGGATTTTTATTTCTACTTTTATGGTTTTCAGTTGACTTACCCTCGTATAAATAATGATGTTATTCCTGGGTAGATCTTATTTAAAAAGAAAAAAACTCCATTGGATGAATATTTATCGACTTCTTAGTAGGTCACTATGCTACGTAGGAATTGAAAATGACCTTTATTTGTGGAAAGGTTAAGATAACAGTGAGAATTTCTATACATTTTTCAAAATTTAGTTTAATAAGAATTTTCAAAGAAATGTAATGGTGAACATGAACAAGTGTATTAAGTTACTATGTCCTTCTACGAATGTAAGGATTAAATTAGGAATGATCCAAAAGAATGGATCAAAAGATTGCGATCTTGACCAAGTATTTTAGGGATGATCAAAAAAATGCATCAAAAGATTGCAATCTTGGACAATATTTAGTTTTTGAATCAAGGTCCACTAAATTTTTGAAAGGCCCCTAAATCGAGTTTTCGTACGTTTTACGGAATAAGCACATCGTTCTGAGTTAAGTGATAGTTTGGGTTTGGCTACACTATATGTAATTCTCCAGATATAAGGCCTACAAGAAAATTTTTGATTGAAATATATTGGTAATTCTTGCATCAGGGGCCAGCTACAAAATTTTTTAGCAGCCCCTAAATCGAATTTTTGTATATTTTTACGGAATAAGCACATCATACTGAGTTAAGTTTGGGTTTTACTACACTATATGGGTCTCCAGATATAAGGCCTATAAGGAAATTTTTGACCGAAATATATGGGATATTTTGATTTAAAAAAAAAAAAAACTCTTGCAACTTTCCACTAAAATTCCAATGGAAAGTTTGCACCAAATCATCGTTCTAAATTTCCCTGGAAACGAATCTGATAAATGGCAGATAGGTAACTAGTAATTACAAGTCGTATATTAACCAACCTTTAAGTACAACTGTATAGAATATAATGCCTACACATTGCTGTACTGTTACCTATACAAAAAGAAAATCAATTTTGTTAAAACGGATACAACTTTGTTATTGACAATTTCCCTGAATGGTTAATTATTGAAATTATGGAATGTTTCAGTTGATAACCAAGTTGATCAAACATTTTCTATTTGTAGTTACAATAGACGCTAAAAACATTTTGTGTAAACATTCCTCCACAAAGTACGTACAAGCATAGTCAACCATATACAGTATACATGATGGGTTGTTAACCAAAACAACGACATCCTGAAAATGTGAAAGCGCATGGTTGTGTTTGATAAGACTTTCGTTCACAAAAACACACAACAACCAAAATATAACAACACAAACACAGTGTTTCATCAAGTGATAACTATAAAGTGAGTGTTGGAATATATGTAGAAACCATGTACCTCATGCATTTTTGTACATTAAAAAAAAAAAAAAACGGATTTTTAATTTAGTTTAACGAGACGTACTGGTCAGCCATTTTCTCTTCCCTCCTTTTCGCTTTTTTTCCCCTCTGGACGAGAAGGGATTGGTAGAGAGGGACAGGGCAAAACTTGACTAGTTACAGATCATAAATTTTAAGAGAGCTATGGTGCTTTCAACTAATTCAAATAAATTGAATTTCGCCGGAAAGCGTTAACAGGTTTTGAATGGAACGTATAACATGCGAAGTGTTTATATACATTTAACAGTGACCCAGCTGCTGAAATGTTCACTTCGATATTGGCTAATGTACGTACTCTCTTGTTTGATGTGTATATTCATGTTCGCTTTTGCTAATTTAGTTTGTGTCTAAATGTAGGTCAATTTTGGAACAGCATGCTTTTCTTGATGGAGTTGTTGTTGTGTAATAATAAGAGTAATAACACCAAACAAAGCATGTTGTATGTGCTGGATAAAGTTTCCAGATTGGCTTATATAAGTACACTATTTGTTACGGATTTTTTTATACTATATAAAAAAACAATCTCGGTTCTCTTAATAGGTTGGTCTAATCAAGGATGTTATAAAATAGAGGATCTGCTCATATGTATCTTCATTCTATTAACTCAACGATGTCAAAAAACAATCAAGCATCGCTACTTTCGTTTGCTATTATCGCCTATTTCGTTTGCTTTCGTCTGATTGGATACTCTCTTTTCCGCCATGAATATTGGCTCAAAACATTGCGATCTTATTGGGCGGACCGGGCAAAGTAGAGGGTGGCAAAATTGAGACGTATGACTTCACGCTTTTGTTATATAGGCAGATCCTCTATTTTATAACATCCTCGGGTCTAATGTTGAAAATTTAATTCCACAGATATTCTGGAATGTGACTTGTCAATCACGGCAGAGAACTGATACAGTTGGAAGGAAAAATACTTTCTTGTCGATAGTATTTATTCGATTTGTGTGATTGGAATGCTCGCCTCAGGTTTATCATATTCAAAGACAAGAAATAAGAAAACTGCAACACCTGGTTGGCCAAAGTAACCTCTGAAATGCAGCCACAGACTTTTGCCATAGCTCAGACTGACATTGGATTCCCATCCTCGACAGGGTATGTGGCAATAGTTTTTTTGGTATTAAATAAGGACTGCAACAAAATAACATGGTGGCAGATTTAAGTGTGTTGTAGCAGGGTTGCTCCGATTTTGCTATCATTTAACAAGGACCATAAACTACTCATTTACTGGTTCGTAACTATCAGGTTAACTATTCAATTATCCTGAAACAGACATACTACAGGACGAGGCAGTCAGCAGCAGTGGGAGTGAAACTGTGAAGGGAAGTAGTTGGAAGGGGTTGAAGGCACAATTCAAGACTGACCTCCGTGCCAAGTACTCAGGAAGTCCATTGAGCCTACAATCATTTTCCGTACTGTCTTTCGTTATTCGGTCCTCTGCTCGATCGCATTTTCTCCAGATGTTAGCATCTAGAAGTGGGATGGTTTTCTCAGCTTGTTGAGTTTTATCCATCTACAGTATATCCTTCAGAACTTACACATGCTATTAGTCACCATTCCTTCTTCTTTTTCTTCCAGAACCCTGATAGATGGCCTCTCGCGAATGCAAGGAGACAGGAACTAACATATCATGACCTTGCGTGTTCCTAGTAGACTAACTTCGTTCATATGGGACCTGGCAAATAGATAGACGCCAGTACCCAGAACTGGGTGCTACGAATTTCTGTTATTTTGTCCCGCCACTCGGTCATGAGGGAACTTCTCTGTCAAGAAGCAATTGACATAGTAGTAGGAGCTACGTTCCACATTTGTTACCTAGGATACTTCAGAAACAGGGTTTTCCTACCTTATAAGAGATGTAGAACTGAATGAAGATATTTTTCGACTCCTATACCCCTAACAGCACGATTACATAGCAGGCATATGCCTATCATGTTCCCTCAGATACATGGAATGTGTCCAGTATGTGCCTTGTGTACCTCTGAGAAAGAAATCACATGGATGGCGAGTGACAGTCACAGTCTATGTCCGCCACCAAGCGCATGCCTGACATGTACCTGGGGAATTGTCCTAGTATGTTCTAGGTAGGTTTCCCATGCCGTAAGCGTCAATGGACCACAAAATTATTCCTCCAAAATACGTTATATCGCCTATATGTATAATTTGTTTATATGTCTAAAAACATTTTAAAAAAATAAAAAAAATAATACAACGGCCTGGACGCGAACCAGTAACCTTAGGATTGCTAGTCGCGTGTTCTTCCGACTTAGCTACGGAGGCGATGAGGATAAATAGATAAATCGTACAGGGATAAATCATTGATGTCTTTTGAATATGGCTAATCAGAATGCTCCTTTAACCGCGTATATTAGACGATAATCGTTTAGAAGCAGATAAAATCTGCTCGCCATGTAATTTTATAACAAAATAACAAGTGACTATTTACTTTATTTCATGATTCTTCCATATTCACTTTCAAATGATTGGCGACAGTTGCCATCTAATAAAGTTGATGCGTTTGTTGCTTCTAGTACACAATCGCTTAGAAAAACAAGCAACAAATGCATTAAATGTGGGAGATGAATTTAGAACACCTAAATGGCGCATGCCTAACACATCTTCTGCTGTTAGGGTATCTAAAACAGTGTGTGTCTAAGGGACGTGCTTAGAACATGACAGATGTACGGTATGTTCCAAGTGACGACATAAAAACAAATGACTATTAGAGTGTGAAACTGAGCCAGGTATATAAATGCTATATTTGTGGTACATAGTTGCAAATATCAATTAGATGTAACAAGTACCTAAAACTGTAGGTAGCTGAAGTACATACTTAGCACATGAATATCATATGTGTCAAGTGTCGGACACCTAAAAAGTAGCTGGGACATTTAAATGGCACATGCCTAGCACATCTTGTGCTATTAGGGTACATTGTGTATTTTTTTTTTACCACAATGGTACCATATATTTAGAGTCCGTAAATTTTTATAAGCAACGTGATTATTGAGTAAAGTCGAAATGTTTTTAATGTCGGATAATGAAAGTAAATACTATTACTATTACTACTACTAGCAATAATAAAATAAAGAAGATTAATTAGATTAATAAAAACTTTTAATTGTATCTCTTTCCTATAGAGACCCGCGGCTCCCTGGGAGTCCGTGAAACAAGTTTAAATGGTCTGTGGTATGATTTGCATCTCATAATTTATAAAAAAGGTAAATAATGTTTTAAACCCAATATGTATGTATTTTATGTTGTTTGCTTATAATATAAATAAAGGGTTGCAATTTAATATTGTTGTTAAAATTACTACCTACCACCAATAGATACGAAAATATAAAAATGTGGTTGTCTTAATAATGAAAAAAAAAAAAACTCTGAGAAAGTTCGGAATCACTAATCAAAAACGTAGAAAACTAAATTTCGTATATTTCCTATAAAACTGCAAATGTTCCTGAAAAAACAGAACTTTTGAGATCATTCTTCGAAGCATTATTATTTATTGACTTCTTGTATTAAAATATAATTACTCTTTCGGGACAAACAATCACCAGAAAAAAACGTCTTTAACTGGAATTTTATTCTATGTCAGTTTTTTGCTTTACCTTATAGTAAATATGAAATGCGTATGTGATTGTTTGCGATGTTGTTTTACATCATTTGTTCTCCTTTCTTAGAAATTGTTTGTCTCTATCTCATTTTTCCATTGTGAACAAACAATCATGTTTTATGAGTAGATTAAAAAATGAAAATACTTTTTATGTAATGTTCTTGTCAGGAGGCACGTAGCCAAGGGGGGGGTTGCAGGGGTCCGGACGTCTCCTTCGAAACCACAATTGAAAAATTAAAGGAAAGATGAAACCAAAACAAGAATCAGCGTTAAAAATAAAAATATATAGAAGCCTTTGGTTATTCTTTCTTATGAGAAGATTTGTATTACTTGCAATACATGGTGGCTAATGAGCGGGTTCGGGTCCGTCTCGGAACACTTTGTTTTGTAAGTGTAACTTCAGTATTTGTGATTCCATGGCTACTAAATCAATATCAAGCATGGTGCAGCGAAATACGCCAGGGTCTGGGCAGGACTGATTGCAGAAGACAAAGATGTTTTCATTTGTTCCACATGTTACATGTTACATTTTTTTTTTAAGTCACAGTACAGTGACACTGCTAGTTTATATTCTTATGGACTAAACTTTTCAGTTTGGAACTTCATTTCAACTTTGGAGATTATCGTTTCTACATTTTATTTTTGATCATTTTGCACTTTTTTTTTGCTTCAGCCATGCAGTAATATTTGAAAATGAAATAAAATGAAATTAAATTTTTAGTTTTATATCCCACGGTTATGCCGGTTAGGCTAAAGGAGACGGTGATGATGAGCGATGAATGAAATGGTGGAATGAAGAAAGTAGGAGGAAACGGGAGAACCCCGAGAAAACCCACGCACACGGTGTTTGTCCACCACAAAGTTCAATTGGCGGGAGCAGGGTTTGAACCCGGGACCCCAAGCACCAGAGGTGAACGCTCTACCACTGAGCCACCGCGGCCCCAGTAATATTTGAGTTCGTATAATACAGATAATGTAAGCAGTTGCAAGATTTATTACAGGTTTCTAGTACTTGGCGTAATTACCTTCATGTATTGAAAAATACGCAAGTTTGTAACACTTTTTTCTTTTACCTTGGGTACAAAACAATAGTGAGTGGCATCATTACCACACTTTTGTTATACGCGGAAAGGGGTACATGGCGTATTTACCTGCACCTACCTTATATATATATATATATATATATATATATATATATATATATATATATATATATATATATATATATATATACAGTGTGTCCGTAAAGTTGCGCAACCCAAAGTTTGATTGCATTATATCTTTTGAGCTAAGGATGATAAAGACCTGAGACTTGAAACAAATATAAGCGTGTTCTATGTACATGTTTTTGAGATCACGATCAATGCTTGAATTTGTAACATTTTTGTGTAGTAACGAAAAAATTACCGAAAGTGTAAAATAAAAAAATGTGGAAAATAAAGAAAATCAATATTAATTCAATTACAGAAAACTGATCTCCTGCGGGTGAATTCCTGTGTATATGTGCAGTGAGCATCAACATTTATTCATTGGTTCGAAAATGTGACAAAGTTGATGCAGTGTTGCCATATAAAAAGGCTATTCAATGCAAGTTCTTAAAATGGGTGTTTTTTTTTTCACAAAAACGCGGCCCCTGCCAGCACTTTTCGGAAAATTACTGCAACAGGTGTGTTTTATGTTAGTTATTGATAAGGAATGAGAATTTGCACTGCGATAAAAACTCAAGTTATTAATTATTAAAAAGTGGACTGTTTCAATTTAAGTGTTTCGAAATAGATAATTATGATCCTGAACATGAACTTGCGCTTTGGTTTTTAAAAGGAATCAGAGCTTCAAATTAAGAGCGATTTTAAACTATACTGTACAGAAGCGTCGAAAGCTTGCACACAACAACTAATCATATCCTATCCAAACCTGTTGTACGCTAAACTATAGTGTTATGATTCTTTTATTTTGTAAGTAAGTGATTATCTACAGTAAGTGAGTGATGGGAAATTTTGTGTAGATGGTTCAGTTCTAATTGAATATTTTAATAAATTCCGTTATTTCTTTATTGCATTTTTTTAGTGATACACTGGAAGAATTAAAATTTAAAAAAGTAAAACACCATATCCTGCGAGCTATACATTCCAATACCACACATTTGTATATGGGGTTAGTATATCTATCCGGCATTTGTTTCATGGCCAAATGATAATGAAAAACGAAGGATAATCATTTCTCCAGTTTGAGATGAATCTTCATCGTTTTGAGTGTTTTGCCCAATGAACACCATATATCACTGACATTATATTATAATTAATTGTGTGTGTAATGTATTTGCTTAGTACATACGGCATGCAAGAAGAAAGAAAACATTGATCATACGTGAATTAGAAACTCCAAGCGGAAGTAGACTCAAATTTTGCAAACGGTGCGAGATATTGAAAAATTAATTGACAAAATCTCCCCTTTATGATATCCCTTGCTGATTTTTATCAACACATTTTTTACTTGTGTCTGTAAAGGGACATGTACAGATGTTGGGAGGAATAACATGGAGATTCATGCTCGTATGTGAATGACGCGCTGTGTAAAGAGCGCAGGTTCAGCTAGTCTTAAGTTATTTCCGTTGATCCCAAAGAGTGGAATTAAGTTATTTCCGTTGATCCCAAAGAGTGGAAATACTTACAAGACAACAGTTGAAACTGTCTCATCGCAAAAATTCTGTTGAATCTCATCTTGTGAGCAAGTCAAGCCCAGAGGATGAGAAACATTTCTATCAGAAGGAGAGCATAAGGGCCCCAATGTCCTCTTAGGGTTTTCTATTATATTCAGCTATCTTTCACTTCTCTACACATTCGAGAATAGTAATTAATCTTTTGTATCAGAGAGAGAAACAAATTGTTCGATTAGAATTTTCCTCCCCTTCCCTGCCCCCTATCTCTCTCTTTCGAAAACTTGTTAAAGAAGTTTCTCAATTTTATAATTACAGTTTCGGAGAACCTTGCGATAATTAAAAAGTTTAATTAACCAAAGAAAGTACACGTATATGTTTATAATAGATATTTCCTTTACGAGACGCCTTTAATTCACATTGATTAAAATAAAAATGAATTTGCGTTTACTTTGAAGGGAAAATGAATTTTAATAACTTACTAGAAGAAAGATAATGGCTCATTGTATCGAAATCTAATTGGTATGTACAGCATGAAGCCAAAGTCTGAATTTACACGGAAGGCATGTTCTATAAGAATAAATATTACTTATTTCAAGGATTACCAAACAATCTACCACGCTTCTGATAGAAAAAAAATGAGAATTTAAAAAAAATGCTGAAGCAAGGGCATAATTTCCTTTGAGTACGGATGTCTGCGAGGCAAGAGCTAAAGACATTTAGTCTCAAAAAAGTGTCGTGTAATGAAGTCTTGTAAAGTGATTTTATTCTATTGGAAATCCATGTTCGTAGCTTTCCTTAAGAGAATTTCCCACCACTGACAAAAATTTTCCCTTTTCTTATCAAATATTCCCTAGTTTGTTGAGTATTCAATTTCTGTGACAAAAGTTATGTGATAAGTAGAGAGCGGATTTTAAGGTGCAGCACCTTTTCTAAAAATGTAGTTATTATAACAACCAAAGTTCAAATTATGTATTTCCGGGCATAAAACGAACTGAAATGAACATACATTGTCGCACTTTTTTCGTGAATCTTGAACCTTTCTTGCTAAATTAAAATTCCCCCTTTTCATAATTTCTTTTAGCCTTCAGCGCCTTTATTGTCCTTTTCTTTATTTTTTTAAATTGGACAGAACAATATGTTTTATTTTCAATCTGGTTTGCACATAATGTTATTCCATCAATTTAAACACAATCTTGACGGACTTGTTAGGGACAAATTTGAACTGAATTTGCGAAACAATCCGGGCGCAAAAACCTTTGCAACGTTAACTGAATTTAATGTTCATATGCTTACAAGATATGCATCACTGGTTTCTTCCACTTATGTCGAGCAATGTTTAAGGATTACCTAAACTCCAAGCGACAGAAATTAACATTCGAAACCATAAAAATGTTATGTATAATCAAGTGTAACTAGTTTCTGAAAACCCAGTAGTATGGAACGGTTTTTCAAGCCACAATATTGTTAAATTAGTGTTCTTTTTTTTTTTTTTTTTTAATACTGAGTTGATTTTAACCACAATTTTATTACAAGAATGTTGAATGTTGTACTTATACAAGTTTATGAGAATAAATAAAACATTTTTTGTAATTTATGTCAAATCTTAAAGCCAATTTTTTAACAATATTTGCTGGTGAAATGCAAAAAGAATGTTTACGTAGCTGTATACTATAGCACTTACTAAAGATATCCTATTAGCACCTTTTTTTTCACCTTTTTGAATGATTTTTCTGCGCCTTTTTGAATGATTTTTCAGCACCTTTTATTACTTTTTTCCTTAAAACATTTTTGCACCTTAAAATCCGGTCCCTAGTGATAAGATTAATTTAGCTATGTGAAGGGAAGTGCGTCATAGCTATTTTATTCATTTGCTTTTTGCATTATTTTGTTTTATTTTTTCCTTTATTTTCATAACAAAAAATAATAACAATTACCCCCACCTAACAATGGATGAAAATTACACCACTTTGAGCACACACACACACACATACACACTATAGCTATTTAATTGGTTTATTTCTGAAGAACAAATAAAAATTTTAGTATTTACATTGGTCAGTCAGTCAGCGTGAGAATTTCTTGGAGTTTCACATTTTATCGAAAAATTAAGTTTTTCCCTTTATGCTAAATTTACCTATGAAATTTCCCTAGGCTGTGAAATTTCCCTCAAACTACGAACAATGTTGGAAACTCTATCTCGTGTCCTGTTCGCTCACGAAAATTCTGTCTTGTCTCATGTGGTGAGCAACCATGTCTTTCGCCACAGTTTTCCGATTCTAAAAAATAGTTGGAGACATACTCTTTTACCGATATTGTGATGGTTTCGTTTGTACTTAGTTCAATTTTTAAGATACTGGGTTTCCCAAAACTGTTGTATATATTTATTCTGACTGCTTGTTCGTTCATGAGAACGTTAAAAATTGTTGATCATACCTAACGATTCACATGAAAATAATTTTAAATTTAGCGTGTAGGGGGCTAATAGCATGCTGTTATCAAAAGCCGTATATTGAATTGCATTTTCTCAGGTATTGATCTACATTAATACTAGCTTCATTTTCTGTTTGTGGCATATTGTTACACCGCCAAATATCTTGTGGACCCATTGCATCGATGTCAATTCAACTATAACAGATTCATATAGTTTCTACTAACAAGTAACATTTCCCAAATGTAACACTCCGATTTTGATAATATTACTACACATGAAATAAACGAATACGTGTTTTCTTTCTTTTCAGCGGAAAAACGGTTTTAGGGGCCAAATGCCCTCAAAAATATTTTTTTTGAAAGTTAGCGCCCGAAAGGCAAAAACAAAGTGAACGAAATTGTTCATAGATATTGTAGACATAAAATGAGGGAATATCGGTTTCGTATTTTTCCAAAAAAAAAAAAAAAAAAAAAAAAAAAGTTGGTGGGGCACGGACCCCTACAAAAGTTTGATCACGAAATATCAGAAATGCTAATAACAGTGTCAGAACTACTTAAAGGACATGAAGAATTGGAACGAAACTTTGTGTATGGACAATACGCAAAAAACAAGCAAATATTGTTTTTTTATTTTCTGCGGAAAAATGGTTTTATGGGGCAAAAGCCCCCACCCATATTTTGAAATTTGACTTACGAAAGGCAAGAAAAAGTGGAGCGAAGTGAATGAAATTGTGCACAGATAATGCAGACGTAAAATGAGTTAATACGGGTTTCGAATTTACCTGGAAAAAACAGTTGGGTGGGGCACAAATCCCTCCAAACCTTTGATTATGAAATATCAGAAGTGCTAATAACAGTATATCGAAAGTGCTTAAACGACATGAAGAATTGAAACAAAACTTTGTGTAGTGAGAATACGCAAAAAATAAATGAACACGAGTTTTTTTTTTTTTTATTTTCTGCGGGGAATCGGTTTTAGGGATGCAAAAGCCCTCACCGCAAATTTTGAAATTTGACACCCGAAAGGCAAGAAAAAGTGGACCGAAGTAAATGAAATTGTGCACAGATATTGTAGACATAAAATGAGGTAATATGTGTTCTGTATTTTCCTGGAAAAAAGCGATTGGGTAGGGTACGGACCTTCCAAGCAATTGATTACGAAATATCAAAAGTGCAAATAAGTATAGGTCAGAAGTTTTTAAAAAATATGGAGAACTGTAACTAAACTTCGTATAGAGACAATTTGCAATGCAATAAATGAAACATGTTCTAATTTGTGCTGAAAAACAGTGTTGGCGCCTATGCCCCCTCCGAAACAAAAGTAAATATTACCATAATAGCGCAGGAAGAAGGACCGAAACAAATGAAATTGTGTTTAGATATTGGATTTGTAAACTAAGGCCTTTCGTGTTTTTCAAGTGTCCTTATTCGATTTGCTTCAAATTTGGCACATCAACAGTAAACAGGAAGTAAATCGACACGTGTTTCTGTTTATCTGGAAATACATTGTAAGGGTTAAAGGCGCCTCCTGAAATACTATAAATTACGCTATACTTTTTGTCCTTACTATTAATCTGCCAAATTTGAAGGAATCGAATGGAGACGCTTGTGAAACCCGAAAAGCATTATTTTACATATCCAATATGTAAAACAATTTCACTCGCTTCGGCCCACTCCTTCCGCCACCCAACACGTCGGTCCACCCAACAGTTTTTGTTTCTTCAGGAAAATACGAAACACGTTGTCCCTCATCTTACCTCTACAATATTTGTGCACAATTTCATTCCTTGGGTCCACTTATTCTTGCCTTTCGGACGACAACTTTCAAAATTTTGGATGGGGCTTTTGCCCCTAAAACCGTTTTATTTCGCAGAAAATAAAAGAAAACGTATTAGTTTTTTCTTACGTATCGTCACTACACAAAGTTTCGTTGCAATTTTACATGTCCCTCAGGCACTTCTGACATACTGTTAATAGCACTTTTGATATTTCATGATCAAAGGTTTGGAGGGGTCCGTGCCTCAGCCAAACGTTTTTTCTAGGAAAATACGAAACCTGTATTCCCTCATTTTATGTCTACAATATCTGTGCAGAACTCCATTCACTTTGGTCCACTTCTTCTTGCTTTTCGGGTGTTAAATTTCAAAATTTTGGGTGGAGTTTTCCCCCTAACACCGTTCTCCCGCAGGAAATAAGAAACCCCCATTAGTTTATTTATGATTATTGTCCCTACGCAAAGTTTTGTTCCAATTCTTCATGTCGTTTAGGCACTTCTGACGTACTGTTATAATAACTTGCACGTACTGCACTTTTGATATTTCGTGATCAAAGGTTTGGAGGGGTCCATGCGTGTTCAGGAAAATACGAAACACGCATTCCCTCATTTTATGTCTACAATATCTGTGCACAATTTCATTCAGTTCGCTCTACTTCTTTTTACCTTTCGGTCGTTAACTTTCAAAATTTTTGGTGGGGGCTTTCCCCCCCCCTAAAGCCGTTTTTCTGCTGAAAGTAAAAAAGCCATATTCGTTTGTTTTTGTGTATTGTCCCTACACAAAGTTTCGTTGCAATTCTTCATGTCCTTTACACACATCTGACATATAGCACTTTTGATATTTCATGGCCATAGGTTTGGAGGGGTCCGTGCCCCACCTAACAGTTTTTTACAGGAAAATACAAAACACATATTCCCTCGTTTTACGTCTACAATATCTGTGCATAATTTCGTTCACTTTGGTCCACTTGTTTTTGCCTTACGGTCGTCAACTTTCAAAATTTTTGGTGGGGGCTTTTGCCCCCTGAAGCAGTTTTTCCGTAGAAAAGAAAAAAAACACGTATTCGTTTATTTCATGTGTAGTATCTACCTGCCAAATTTGGTCAAAATCGGAGTGTTACACTTGGAAATGTTACTTGTAAAAATGAAGTTATGATTATTATTATTGGTGTGCGAGTTACTAAACTTGATTTGTTGCATTGCTTCTAGTAGGCGTAAAAGTAAAAGCGAAAAGGCAAGAGAACGCATGACGATACGCCATTTTTCGTTGCCATATTTGCCAGTAGCGTAGCGTGATATTCCGAAATGGGGATGCCAAAGTTAGTCACTTGTTCGATACAATACTACTAAAACCAGCAATACATAGCTATACCGATGGGAAATATAGAGTTGTAAAAAATTTAGGGGGGAGGCTCCCTAATGGGTGGCCTAGTGGGGCATACAGAAGCAAATGCGTGGATTACGTCAGAAGCCAATAAGCAATTGTCTCAGTTTCTTCTTACCACTACCGTGTGACAAGAAACCTCGGCCCCGCTGTTGTATGAACATTGTTTCCAGTATAGTTCCCTTTATTTGTTTCTTGTGGGCAGCTTCTTTCATACCATACTTCAATCTCGTTCTTTAAAAAGTCACCCCTAGAAATTTGTCATCTTGAGTCCGAAACTCAGACGCCCATTCGTGAATATGGGCCTGAGTGTATACGTATATAATTTGAAGATGTAAATAGAAAACACTTAAACCAGCTCTGGGGGCCTGTTTCTGAGTATGTATTTCGTTGTCAGATATCCAGATACTGAAGGCAGGGGCGCAAATCTGTCTTCAACGTTCGAGGAACGGGTAAGACCGTTCCCATTTTTTAAAGCGATGTTCAAAATATTTATGAAGTTGAAAAACAATGCTGTGGAGGATCAGAGTTGTCTTTAACATTTGGAGGAGGGCAGATTTGAGGGAGGAGGGCATATTTGAGGCTTACTCTGGGGGGAGGGGTGATGAAACTCATATTACGGTAGATGAATCTGATTTCTGAGGTGAACCTGTTGTATATTATATGCCAGGCGATGTAGATAAAATTGTGATATGTATCAAGTGTCGTGAACACATTCTGAAATCTGAATACTTGCATATTTATAATTGATATGTTTCTATTTACGCATCCACAATGATCCACATTAAAATTTTAGGACACTTGTTTTGTAATAATATAAATAATGACTTCCCCAAAACTATGAAAGAAAATCAACTATGTATTATGCAACAATACTCTTATTTGAGCAAAATTATGATGATCACAATAGCATTATAGGAATCGTCACAGGAATTAAACAAATAGTTGAAAATAGACTAACAATAATAAATGATAATGAAATATTAAAAAACACGATTCTTTTTTTAAAATGAAACAAGTCAAGGGAAACAATTTCATCCCACTTTCCTTTGTGGCATTCGGATACAAATAATCACAATTTCAAATCGGGTGGAGGGGACATGTCCCCCTCATCTCCTCGGGATATGTGCTAATGACTGAAGGGCCCAAACAATCTTTGCGAGGGACGAGAATGCTGGCTCTCTTGGTCTACCAGATCAGTGACCGTGATTCTACAGAATGCTTTATATTTATGCTTGTGTGTGTGAGCTCCCTCAAAGAATTTCTGGCCAAGCCACTGGACATACTATGTATTTATGATGAAGATTAATAGTTTGCCTTTAATTACGATTACAATTACGATGCATTTAATTCGATTAAAGTATAACTATTTTTTATACTATTATTTACATAACCGACATGCTTCAAAAGGAATTGAACTAGCCATTTCTGTTTTATTGTCTTTCCTTGACGTTAGCGCTCATACGTTCTGTACAGAAACTATAGCTTAGTTCAAAATAGATAGCGTTGGAAATACTTGAAGATATGCCAGCGTATATCTAAAGCAAAATGTAGAGTTGCAAGGGGTGAAGGGAGTTAAGAAAGCAAGTAGTTGCGCATGCGCACTCCACAGAAAGCAGACGAAAACCCGTTTCTTGCAGTAGGCCTGGATGCCCAAGGAACATAGCATACGACAAGAGGAAAGATAGAAAATGTGCATCTGAGTGACGCCATGCGTAGGTTCCGCTTATCAAAGTAAGGCGCATATCCAGAAGATTGCAGTGGAAATAATTGTGATAATTACAAACAAACAATTTATATACAATGAAATACGTATTTTTTCTTATTAATAGGGGATGCCGGGTATACCGGCGTTCCCTTACGCTACGCCGCTGATATTTGCTCTTTTTTTTTTTTTTTTTTTTTTTTTTTTTTTTTTTTTTTTAAGAAAGTGGAGGTACGCCATAGATATTTTCTGAAAGTGGAAATACGGCATCCCTCGCGTTCCTCTTAACTTTTACCCCCTGGTTTCTAGATTAACCTTAATTGTTATTGCTTCACTGGATCATTCTTCCTTTTGAAATCTAAAATTGTTGATATTGTTGTTGCGATTACATTTCGGTTCCTTTCTTATTTCTGAATTTGCGATCGTTTCGACTCTGACTGTTACTGTGACCATCCATCAAACTTTTAACTTGGGGAAATTCATTTAGGTTGTCCTGTGCTATCCAATTATTTCCTTAATTTTGAACTTTGAGTAATTAGTGAATTACATTACAATGAGATCAATTTCTGTTGTAATTTATACGATAATTATTTACGAATAGATGTTATCACATTTGAAATTATTTCCTAAGTATTAAGTAATTTTGAATAATTGCAAGTAGATAAAATGAACGCAATAATCAATGTAGGAATCATATTTAACAAACTCTCATTCAAATATCTCGGTTTGTCAATATGAATTTATTTTGGAAGTGGGCCAACAGATCACTTTTAACCTTTCATTAAGAAACGACCCCTTGATTGTCTTAAACCTCATTGATCATGTAGGAAAAAAGATATATTAAAAGAACATTTAAATAGATATTCTTACAAATAGAAATTGGTTTGCATTTATTGTCGAAATTTATCAAGAAGCCTTTTGGGGAATATCATTCATGTGGACGCAAAGAGTTTTTAATAATACTAATTTTTACTTTCACGGATACTAAGATTATATTTATATACTCAACTGGAATTTATATCTGTATTTTATCACCTTTGATTTAAACATACTAAGTTTTTGTGTCGTGTATTATCTTCTCATAATTTCCTGAACTATAGCATAGGTAGACGACTTCATACTAGAGTCACACATTAAAATATTGTTAAGTGGTAATTTGCAAATAAAATTCTCCAAGTTCAATATTATTATGAAAAGTGGTGACCGACCAAACCAAAATACAAAATAAAATCTGGTAGGCCTAATCGTCTCATCTACATTATTAAGCTTACGATGGAAGGGCGTGATGTCACTCAGAAATAATAGCGCCAAATTAAGTGTAGGAGTAGGTAATGGGAATAGAAAAGAACGTGTGGAAACATCTGTTTCGCAGG
Organism: Thermobia domestica; assembly: GCF_964235325.1. NCBI lineage: Eukaryota > Metazoa > Arthropoda > Insecta > Zygentoma > Lepismatidae > Thermobia > Thermobia domestica. Next base: position 38,421,081 of record NC_137455.1, on the reverse strand, counting down.
CGTTCGAAATAAGAAATAATGGGCCTTACAGTTCAGGAGAAGTATGGCCTGTCAATCAGATATTGATGGGACGGAGCCTTTGCTAGGTGCTGCAGCCAATGCAGAAGTTAAATAAAGTAGAATGAAAACAGAAAAGATGAGCTGAACAGAAAATGCGCCAATGTCCGCCCTCAGTCCCACCAGGCGAATGCCGGGATGATAAATCTATCAAGTGTCCTACCCATACCGTTACCAATTGGGTATACATCATTAGTTAGCTTAACGAAATTATATTTACAAAAAATAAAGATAATATATCATGGACTTCGCCAGAAGTTTTCCAGTGAAGGGTTGGAAATTAAGTTGCTGTATTTCTTCACACTATAAGATGCTGTCAGTATGCAAGTATTAAATGTCTGAACCTACTAACATTAATTGATTTCATTTGTACAGATTTTTGATATCTACGATGTGGCACCCACCAAAATTGAAGTGATGTGTGTTTGTGAAGCGAATTTAAATATATATTCTCGGGATTAGTGGTGTTTAAAACGGGAACGAGTGTGGACGCGCATGAGAAAATAACTGTTTGTGTACATACAAGACTGTTCATTAACACAACTATGTTAAGGAAAAGATGAAGGAAATATTTGTATTTGGTCTATTCACCACAAGAAAGCAGAAAAATGTATTGAATAGAAAAAGCCTCGTAACAACTCCCTTCAAGACTCCAAATATAACTCAGGCGTGTTTCACAAACATTGCATTTTAATATTGCGAACACAAACATGAGCGTTTCATTTCTGTTGCCTAGCACACGACATGACACAGAACATCTTTACTGTCTACACACATGCCATGTTGGAAATGTTAGCTTCCCAATTGGTCCCAACGTTCCAGTTCAGAAAGTACAAGTCGCAGATTCGAGCTTCGTCTTCGATATCGATTTATTTCTGTGTATATATTTTCTTTATTTTCTTAATATCATTTCATTAGCCTAAGTAGTGATGCATACCCAATGGACAAGACATAAATTGGGTAATGGCAAGGGTAGTTGATAGATTTAGTATCCCGGCATTCACTTGGTAGGACTGAAGGTGGACGTTGGCGCATTTTCTGTTCAGTTAATCTTTTCTGCTTTCGTTCTGCTTTATTTAACTTCTGTATTGACCGCAACAGCGAGCAAAGGCTCCGTCCCATCAATATCGAATTGACAGGCCATACTTCTACAGAATTGTAGGTCCCATTATCTCTGATTCCGAACGCCTGGGAAACAAATGCTTCCACACGTTCTTTTCTATTCCCATTACCTGTTCCTACACTTAATTTGGCGCTATTATTTCTGAGTGACATCACGCCCTTCCCTCGTTAGATATAGCAGTGAAGCTCAAACAATTGTCTGTAATCCCAAAAGACAAGACACTTAACCATTTTCCTGAAAACTTGCCGGGGACAGTTTTAAGGACCAAATGAACATATCCAGGTAATAGAAGGCATCTGGTAACTTTAGACATAAGAATGCGCCAGTGTATTTAGTACAACGATCGAGTCTGGTTCAGATATTACATGCATTCCTATCCGTGTTGGAAGCTCAGGGCTGACTTTCGTCAATATCAAGTCCTGAAAACCGGATCACTTTCACGAGAAAACGCTGCGATTCGGAAGGAAACAATACAAATAAGGAAAATTTCACACTCATATGATTGGAAGTTACAGCATTTATTGAAAAAAGAAGTTTTGTTTGTTCTAACTAAACATAAATGTATAATAAACAAGACGTGGAACATGTACGGAAACTAGATGTTAAGCAATGTGCCTTCTGAAGTGGATCATATGTCCTGCTAAGTGGATCATAGCCCATTTCTGACAGCACAAAAACACGAACAAATCTAAATAAATAAATGGAAAGCAAGGTGTAATAAGTCAATCAATCTACAGTGGTCGAAGTGAGACGGTATGCGGTGGTATACCATACCACCTCTGGTTTTTCAGTGATGAAGGCATACCGCCTCTGGTTTTTCAGTGATCAAGGTATACCATCACCGGAGAGTAGATGATAAATGCCTTTAATAAATCCATTTTTATACATAGTAATTGAGGAATACCTTTGCACGTAAAAGGTTATTATTTTTTTTACGTAGAAATAATTTCTAAGTTGACAACATCGACATTTTTATCTTTTTCCTACCTTATGTTTTTAAAATGATGTGACTTCAAAGTTCATCTAGTTTACATTTTGATGTGCCATATTGAATTGTTTCTTTCGTATGTGTGTGTCTTCTTGTCTTAATTCATATAAATGACGTGTTTTGAGCATGAGCTGTTTTAAGGGTTGTCAGCTGTAGGTGCGACTCTTCCGGGTGTTTGGAATACCTCTCAGTCGAGTGCGGGGTACGGGAGCTTCCCCACAGAAAATTGTTAATATAAAAACTAGGTTTTTGAGCATTTTCATGTATAATTCTCTATAATACAACATAAGGGGATATTTTTAATTTATTTTTTTCAGAAAGTTGTTTCCGAGGGATCAAAGCCTCTCTATGCCCCCTTCCCCCCCAGTAACCAAAGAGAAGCTCTCCAGTGGTTTTCAGTCATTATGTAAAATGAAATGCAATCTTTTAGCCAACTTACCCTTACTGTATTTCAACATTTAGATAGCAGGTATGTCGAGTCAAAATCGTGATAAAACATACCGCCTCTGCTTTTTTCCCATTTTGATCACTGTCAATCTATAATGACAAAATTTGCTAGTATATACAATCATTTTTTCTTAAGTATTTCTGAAACAAAGCTCTGTCCAGAAAGGAATGTCTTTTCTCTCTCTCTCCCTCTCTCTCTGGCACCAACTAGTCATCATTCAACCACGTGTTACACGAGCTGCATTGGATCACTCTTAAGATTTCTGAAGCAAAGCACTTTCCACAAAGGAATGTCTTTTTTCCTTGGGCACCAACACAGTCTTCCTCGGGCACCATGGACTTCTGACCACTGATCTTGCTAACCCGTACCCAGAACTATCAATAGGGGGAAGGAGGGAATATGAAATTAAATACGTTATCCATTTGTTACTTAGCATGTAGTGCGAAAATGTTTTTATGTGTAGTAAAATTGATCCAAGTTTTATTAGGAAGAGAAACATGGTTTTCTACTAAAAGATAACACGCAAAGTGCTGACGTATTTAATTATAAATCCATACAACTGATCAACATTGTAACAAATAAGTTATTTCTTTAAATGAAAATATTTGTGTTTCACAAGAGAAAGAAATGCTTTTTACTGATCCACTTTGTGAGACCTTTTTATCAGTGATCCTGTTTAATAGACAATTCCAGATCCGGTTTACAATACATAACCATTCGCATAACGTTCAGCTGTGAGCAGCTAACGACAAAGTCGAGGCGACACTGAATTTCATCAATTGTTGCTCAATGGTTATGTTAATGAACAACAAAAGTATGGTTCAATTTGAACTAAAAATGCTTACTACATCCATAACCTTACGTTTCTCTTCTACTGTTCTTTCCGAAGTAACTTTTGTTCTAACAACGGACGCCGAAACTTTCTTCCCGATTCTCTTTGTAATAGACGCCACCACATATAAATTTCCTACGTAGGTATTCAGTCAAAAGTTCTTCAACTCTTCGATACGGGTAGACACGGGAACACAGGAGTTCCAACTATTGGTCACATATCTCACTTTTCTTAAGTTGATAAGCCGTTCCGGTTTCGAGGACTTGACTCTATGACTTTCAATATGTGTTACTTATTATTTAACTTGAGTCCATCTTTTAATTCTCATGGATTGAAGTTCCTTATCTAGTTCAGCAATTTGATTCTGATCGGTATTTACCCGTTGGTTTAACGTTTAATGTATTTTTTTCTTAGATTTCATGTTCTATGCATATTATATCTGGATAAACTGACTGTTTACTTGGTAAACGAATGTTTAAATTAAGCTTTGTAATTGATTAGTAATAAGATCAGATACAGCTGTACTGGCTCTTCTATTCAACACAACTTCCAAACGGTCATTTACATGTATATCTTCCGTACTGTATTTTGGATCGTATTTTTTTAATGTGCCACAACTATGCAGCGAGACAGATAGTGATGATCAGATGAATGTAACGGTATAATGAAGAGAGTGGAAACAAACGGGAAAAGCCTGGAAAAACCACGCACATAGCTTTTGTTCAACTAGCTTATACTTTACGTTGGACAATTAAATTAATCTCGAAAACTTATTCTGCCGGCATACTACTGCTTCGCATTAACTAACAAGCAACGTACAGAACGAGACAGGATCAGATCCGACTCAAACCTCGCCCAGAGGACACTTAAAAAGAAATAAGCTGGATGCACTTCTATGCACATACACTGTTGCAGTTACTTGTCGCGTACCAGTGTCGTGGGGTCTTCCCCTATTATTCTGTCCTTCAAATACACGTTTGTTTTGCTCGAATCCTCTACATTTCGTCCCGTTCATACCATTACACATATGTTTTTCGCGGTTACATAATTGTTTTTTTTTTTTTTTTTTTTTTTGCATTTTACTCTACATTGATATATCATACACCTCACTTCTCATTTTAATACTTTACGCTATATCCAAGATCGCGGCTTTCAAGATGGCCGCCAAGTCAATGTTATAGCATATCAAATATCTTGATGTCATTCTCGTGCTCCCCATGCTTTTCGTTTTCGACATAAACGGGTATCTTGCGAGGTTTACTTTATATCATATTGTCGCGTAGTGCGTTATATTGCAGAGCATATCTCCGGTGTTTCTGGACGGGGGCAGCTCTAATTTGGCATTTTTTCTTATTTTCTATTATGTGTCCTCTAGGCGAAGTTTGAGTCGGATCTGATCCTGCCTTGTTCTGTACGTTGCTTGTAAGATATTTTGGTCACGGCACCAACTTGTTGCTCATTAAGTAGAGATTATAACATATTAGCGTCATTACCCACTTCACTCGGTTAAAATAAATATGCATGAGAGGAATAAGTTACTAATATGTTCCGTTAGTAAAAATGAAATGAGTGCCACGTTTATGCTGGTTAGGCTAAAGGAGACGGTAATGGTGAGAAATGAATGAAATGGTGGAATGAAGAAAGTGGGACGAAACGGGAGAACCCCGTGAAAACCCAGTCCACACGGCGCGAGCTGGGATTGAACCAGGGACCCCAAGCGCCGGAGGTGAACGCTCTACCACTTTTTTTTTTTACTTTATTGTACTCTTATTTAGCCAATTACATCAGAAAGGATTAACAAAGAAAATTGTACTGTGAGCATCCAATTATACCAACAAAAAAAAAGTACAATAGACACATCAATAAATTGCTGCTAGAAAATTAGCAAACTTTTGTTTACGAATTGAAAGTGCTAGAGTTTGCATACGGAACAATAATTGATTGACATACAAAGTCACATTATTATTAAAATCATTCCATAAAAGAATATCGATAGTTTGGGACGTGATCCATAAAATTGCGTTATGTTTAGTGCTGGGATAAAATTGATAATCCGGAAGCAGCATGAATGACGTACAGTGAATATTAGATGGAGTTGTTCTGCAGATACGGGCAATGATTTTTTGATAATGAAACCATATAGCTGTGTTTCGTGAGCAGCTTTCGAGCCGGTGGTGGAGAGTATCGAGAACATAACAAGTACCGCAGAAAGAAATATTACAGATACCCAATTCATAAAGTCTCCCGTTAGTAGGATATATATTATGAACAACACTGTACCAAAGAGATTGCATGGCAGGAGACAATACCGTAGTATGAATGTTTTCCCAGATTCTCTTCCAGTGTGTCATTGGGTAATGTTCTACAATACGGGGAACCGAAGTTGTGGTGCCATGATAATGATTATATAATTGTCTAACAGAAAGATCTTCAAGGTGACTCCGTGCGATAAGCGAGTAACTAATATCAAGAAATACGTCCTTGAGGTATGGCACAAGGGAAATCCAAGGTTGTATATGCAGGGGAGCTTGTAACTCAATATGACGTAGTGGTACACATAACGCCTTGCTGGAAAAGGATTCGGAGTAGGAGCATAATGTTTGGCAGACGCGATGAATCAGCAGCGAGTAGCTCTGAAATTTAATGTCTTTAAGGCCAAGGCCACCATCACGTTTTGATAAACACGCAGTCTCGTGACTTACCCTTAGGCAGTGATTATGCCACAGCAGTTGCCATGTGTGTTTTCGTATGATACTTAGGTATTTCTTCGGCAAGGAAAAAAAATGAGTCAGAAACCAAAGACGACTAAAAATAAAAACATTTAAAAGGTATACTCTGCCTGCAAGACTGACCTGCCGGACTTTACTTTGGTGTATGAGTGCAACCAAAGTACAGGTTGTGGTATGAAAATTGTAGTCTATAGTATCTGCTATGCGACGTTGCCAAGTTACGCCTAAGATTTTGATGCGATCAGTAAAGGGGAACGTAGGAAAATACACGTGTTGGTCAGCCGGATTTATACACATCAGACGTGACTTTTGTTTATTGAGAATAGCACCTGAAACGCACTCATAGTTCGATATGAGAACTATTAGTTCCTGTGGACTGGTAATGAAACAATGTATATCGTCTATAAATGCTTGTAATTTTAAGGATGTTGCACCAATCTGTATACCTTGAATGTGTTGTTCCAGTGTTAAAAGAAAGGGAACAAGAACCAAGTTATATAGAATGGAAGACAGGGGGCAACCTTGTGCAATACCTCGACGTACATTGATAGGATATGTAAGTGCACCATTAACCTTTAATCTTACATATCGTTGAGTATAAAGAAATTTAATCAAATTAAGAAAACTGTCTCCGAAACCATAGTTTTCAAGTACCTTAAACATGTAATCATGTGACAATCTGTCAAATGCCTTATGAAAATCAAGCGCCAATAAAGCGACCTGCGGAGAACTTGTTTTCTGACACCAATGAATACCTTCTCGTATATTACTTAGTGCTAGAAACATAGGTTTTGTATGTTTTAAACCATACTGATCATTGTGTAAGACTTGATTCAAAAACGGTTCTAAACGAGAGGCAAGGCAACGAGATAAAATTTTCTGGTCAACATTAAGGAGGGTAATCGGTCTAAAATTATCAAAGTCATGCGCACCTGCATGTTTAGGTAAAAGTACCATTATGCCAGCGGTAAAGGAAGAGATGCACGTGGGCGTGAGTCGGAGTTCGTTATACATTTCTGTAGGAAAAGGCGTAAGAATGCTGTGAAATTGGCGGTAAAATTCTAGTGTAAGACCATCGGGTCCCGGAGATTTATTTAACTTCCCCGCAAAAATAGCTTGCTTGACTTCTCTTTCTGTAAAGGGGGCATTGAATATGTTACGAGTCTCCGGGGTGAAAGTACCGGTCGGACGTTCGAAGCAAGGGTCAGAAGATTGGGTTGGAGCGGGGGAATATAGGTTCTGGTATGCATCGTACAAAGCTGGGATTACCTGATCATGCTCGTGAACTACACCGTTAAGAAAGGAGACCTTGGAAATAAGGTTTTGTTTACCTCTGCGCCTTTCACAGATAACTGTATGTAAAGAGGGAACTTCATGCTGAAGCATCGTTGTTTTGCCTCTCGCGAAAAAACCTTGATTTTTTTTCGATGTAAAGTGAGTAGGAGTGCCTTAATTTCCTTAATACGAGGGAGTACGTCTACTCCTTGAGCAAGTTCTTTATAGTAGTCACATAATAAGTGATGGTAATAATTATATTGCTCTTTAAGAAGAGAGGATTTGTCTTTGCAGTGCTGTTTACAGATAGACCGAAAGGACGGTTTAATGTGATGTAACCACCATGAAAACAAACTTTTCTTGTGAGATTTAAAGTGCATTAAATAGTTCCACCTATTGGTAATTAGCAACTGTAGATCCTCGTCAGGTAAAATGCTGTTATTGAGTGACCAAACAAAGGATGATTTTAAGTACTTACGGATGGGTAGATCAATGGTACAAACCACAGCACAGTGATCAGAAAAGCATACCGGTTGAACGTTTATGGAGCGCACAAAATTAATTAAAGTGGTACTGACATAGATCCTATCCAAACGTGAGGATCCATTTCGTCGAAAAAAAGTGTGCCCTGGGGTGTTACCTTTATAATGACGCCATACGTCAACTAACTTAAAGTCTTGAATCAATTTACGTAATGTAGAAGAAGTATTGTAACCAAAACTTGAGTCTATAGGATCTAACACTGCATTGTAGTCTCCTACACAAATCAAATCTCTGGTACCAGAATGTAACTCCATTGGAACGTCGGTGAGATAGAAGGAGTTTCGCTCAGCACGTTTGTTATTCCCGGACGGCGAATATAAATTACAAAAGTGTATGCTTTCATAATTGGCTGCGATAATACGTCCTGACAGAAATTTTGAGAAAGCGGTTAATGAGATATCTTTGCGATATATAATAGCTATTCCAGAACCAGTTTCGGAAGGATTGACTTCCACAAATGATTAAAAAGAAAGGAGAAATTGTCAATATTGCATTCTTGAAGGAAAATTATATCCAGAGACGATTGGTTAATGTAATCGGCTAGCGCTTTTTGCTTGGTGAGACTAGAAATGCCGTTGATATTAAGAGTGGCTATACGCGTGGCATACATATTTAATGGCCACAGAAAAATAAAAAGACACCAAAAAAAAGCACGACACAAAGAAATGACACAATACACTTGAAAAAACAAAGACGGGGGGCAACACTCGCACACATTCCCGTTCTATACTGGAAGGTGATATGATCACTTGTCCGAAGAGGTAGCACTATGATTTGCCTTAGCACTTGCTTCACTATGATGGGGATCTACTCGTGACCTCGTGAAACCAGACACACAATTGTTGTTTACAGGGGGAACACTCTTAGTTTTCTGAAGTTTATTGGCTCTACTGGATGTATCACGAGGGAAGACTGAGATCGACCTTTGCGACGTCTCTTCTCGGGTAGAGAGGGAAGCTGGGATGCTTCTCTAGATGGTGAATCTTTATCGAAAGAATCCGTCACTTCCTGGTGAGAGTTATCAATGCCCACTAACGGTGGGGTACTTACCGTGATTTCAGGTAGCGTATCCATCTCCGATGCGGAAGATGCTGAAACAGTAATGCTCTGTTGTGGAATATCCGAACTATTAGGCGCTATGGTAGTGGAACTGGATGAGTCACTCTGCGTTGCATTAGAAGCAAGGGTCTGCTGGGAGGCAATAGCAGGAGAACTGGTGTGAGATGCAGCTGTAGAACTAGGGGGGACACCAAGCGGACAAGTGGATTCAGTTTCATTAAGTGCCTTAACAAAAGGACTTGCAGCAGTTGCAGTTGAAGGTGGAAGGTTCTCCTGTAAAGTTGGAGGACGTTTCTCGCTTAACACAGGAAAACTAGTAAACGAATGAACGTTCGGTTGAGTATCCACTTTATTCAAATTGCCGGGCATGGGCGTGGCTCTGGATAGTGAGACACTGGATACTGAAGCTGGTACGGTTGGAGGAAGACGACGCTTTGTACATTCCATCAGAAAATGATTTGGTGAGTCACAAATGGCGCAGGTTTTAACTTGACCTCCATACGTTAACCACAAACGTAAACCACAGATAGTCACATAAGAAGGTATGGGGCGCTTAATGCTCATACGTATTATCTTTCTCCCAGTCCTTACTTCATAGATGTGTCCAGTAGAATACATTTCGTCTGCAATTGACTTAATTTCACCGTACTGAGAAAGCACACGAAGAATATGATGATCTTCCAACTCGGTGGGTACCAAATGTAAACGGACAGTCATAATATTGGAACTGGCAGAATCGATTAAAATGTTATAAGTACCAAGATCATCTGAATAACTAACCTTTCCATTCACTCGAAACAGAATTTGTTCACAAAGCACTTGTGAGATTAACTTAACATATAACTATTTGCGACTATAATCAAACTCAATACTGACAACTTGATCAGGAAGCAGATGAAAAGTATTGCGGATCCATTCATGCAAGACCAATGTGTTAGGCTTGTTCACAACATCTTGAAATGACAAACGTAAAGTATTCACTCGGATAACAGACATAATGCACTTAGTAGGTAAACCTGTACTTCACACTAGACAATATGATGAAAAGAGTAAATATAACTCGAACTACTTGGTAGTAGAAAATACTCCACTTGACAATGCAGGTTGAGTTGAAGCAAGTTAACACACTCACTACTTCCACTCGAACACCTACCGGAACAACGAGGTGAACGGCATGGAGTCTGCCGAGCAACTGTGACCACTGAGCCGCCGCGCTCCCTATGTTCCGTTAGTAGTCACTTTTTACTATTAGTGAAGTGCTCTCTGATATCGGTGATTTTGTCATTTTCGATCATTTATATATATATATATGATCAGTTTCGGGTTGAATTTAGATTTAAACGGCATCGGAAGTGTCAATATTCATCTCAGCGACCCCGAAAAGTATGGATTCGACACTAATATTAGTTATTTTTGATTAGTTTTATATATCTCCCCTCCCGATCCTCTACGTTTTACCATCCGTCAAAGTTAAATGATAAAAAACATCCCAGTCCCGAATCTCATCTATGTTAAAAATTTGATCGAGATCTGTCAGGTAGTTACCAAGTCACGAACTAGTCATTTTTCTTTTTATTTATATAGATAGATACACGTGGTTCGTAATTTAGATCGCTAGAACAACATTACGCACAGATCTCTTCTTTCTTCTTCTCCTCGTCGAGAGCACTACTCAAATTCCTTTCTCGCAACTAAAATTATATGTATGTTTTCCCTGCATCGGTCGACGATAATATCGAAAGTTTTTAATTCCTGCTACTTCCTGTTTGAATAGGGGGTTAAATGATACATACGTTTCACTGTTATCATTTTTTGGTCCATGTTATCAATGGGTGATATCAATAAAAATAAGTAACTACTCCTGAGAAGTCCTGCTCGAGAATCGGAGTAACTACACCTGGAGTAACCTCCGCCCTCAATTTTGTATCAATAAAACAAGCCACTACTCAGGTCTAGTCTGCTCCAGATTTATGAACGTTTACTCGCGCTTCCTCTGCACGTAACACTGAGTCGTATCAATAAAAGAAGTAGTTGCTCATTTCTCCCATCTGTTGGGCGGTCATTTCGTTGTGCGTAACTTCAGGCGAAGTATCCTAAACGCCATGGAAGGGACAAGTAGCAACGACAGTTTCATTCAAAGTGCATTTGTGGATATTATAAAAGAGTTTCCAGTGGTACTTTTAAAGTCACAGTTACCAGAAAGTAAACGAAGGAAAGCCGAAGCTTTGAAGGTAAGTACAGTAAAATGCAACGAAATATCAAATACATCTACAAATGAGGCACAAATCCAAAACATAATCTTTTATATTCGAGCGAGAATAAAACAAAACAAACAAACAAACAAACAAAAAAAGAAGGGAAACAAGAAAGTTCGAATCCAACAATATCAAGATTAACACGACAAGCGCATATCACGTGTTGTCGAAGGTCTTTGTAGATTGTTTGGCTTTAAAAACGAAATCATACACTTAGCCCCTTTGTTTCCATTTTTAAAAAAGTCCAGCCAGTCGTATCAATAGCACGTCCATCCGATTTCGTTTTCCACACCATACGTGTCCCCTTTCGCCTTGGCATAAAAAATACATTCTCATGTATACACCCTTCCTATCAACGTTGAGTTGAGTTGATTTTGAGTTTAACGTCCTATTCAGTAGCGAGGCTATATGAGACGTTACCCACTGATTAACATGGAATCCGAACCACATGAGCTCCTGCCAAGATTCGAACACGGGTCTCTCATGCCAAAAGCATGTACGCTAACCGCTTAGACACGAAGGAGCTCTTCCTATTAGCGTATTCGTCTCCAAAGTACTAGGTTTCTTTATTGCCATGTGTGTATAGTCAAGTGCTCCGATAGCACCCGGAAATGTATATTGTTCTTGCCACTCTGCCTATGCTGTTTGCATCGTACGCACACTTCCGGAAACAATTAATTTTCAGATATCGCAATAATCGCATCCATTACACTTATAGTAGTCATAGACACAGTACTTTGAGCCACACCAGAATCCCCTGACATTCCGACCTGGAATCCCGGATCACTCACGTAACGCAAGAAAACCCGCATCTTTTCCTCATTACGTAGTGCACCACTCCAAATTTAGGTTGATCCTCCTAAAAAATGTTGTGCTAACCATTCTACATTTTCTTTCATGAACCTATAATGTTTTTTGTAATCTCCATTTACAACATTTCTATGCAGTTTATAAGTTTTTCTACGTAAGAAAACAATCATATACTCAACCATATTTAACACGGAGTCACTTATTTAGCTTGCTCCATAAATTTGGAGAAGTTACTAGCATCACAGAGGAGTCTTTGATTTTTATTGATATCAAACGCGGAGTAGTTACTCGGCTCGAGAATAGAGGTGTGGTTACTTCAAAAGGGCGGGGATTCTCCGAGGTCAGCCGAGACGAGTAGTGCTCAGTTCTCCTTTTATTGATACCAATGCGAGTAACTACTACAAAATTGGGAATAATGAGTAACTTCTCCGTTTTATTGATATCACCCAATATTGAAACCAGAAGTTGTACTAGTGGATTTCTGCCACTTCCGATTTTAGTAGTGTTAAGGATGGATATGAAATGTATACTTATAATCCTTAACCAATTGCAAGAAACCACTTTTCCCTATTTATTACAATTTTTGCTCTATAGCGATCAACATGAAAATCGGAATTACCTTTTGAGCTTCCATATCAAAACCTCTTGTCAAAATTAACCCATTTCACATTTTGGGATTTTAAAGGTAAATTTTAGACTTTTGGTCAAGCAGATACTGCACTATCACTATTTACCGTAGAATTTTGGTTCGTACCTCATTCTCTTCAAAATAAAGTAACCTTCCAAACGGCATCATTCGCATGTCCTATCATATACGAAAAGAGGGGAATTCTAGGAAAATTGGGATTTTTTTCCCGAAAAAAATAGCTTTTTTCAAAAGTTTAGACTCATCTAAACCAACCCTGAGTTAACGTACAGACTTCGAGAGCGAGAGGAGAGAAGAGGGAGGAAAGAAATCATAACACGTGTATTCTGTCTAATGATCAAGCCAACGATATATATATATATATATATATATATATATATATATATATATATATATATATATATATATATATGTGTGTGTGTGTGTGTGTATGTGTGTGTGTTCTTAGATCCCATAAAATCTTGTAGACACCATTTGCGAAAGAATAAAATAGGTCTTTTGCGTTCTACTTTTGGAGGACAAAAAGATGACGTCATGATCCCTACCAACTTGACCAGTTCCCATTGTTAAAAAAAACGGTTTCTTTTTTTTTTTTTAAAAAAAAAGAACAAAACATGTGTTTAAAACATGAAAAAGATGTTTAAAATGTTTTAAACATGTTTTAAAACACACATAAAAAACATTTTGAAAAGTTTAAAACATGATTTTAAACATCAAAATCGTGTAGTAACTTATTTGTTAAGATTTCTTGCTCTTTACTAGCAACCAGTGATGTTATTTTAATTCTTTAACAACCGGGTCTGTATATATACATACATATCATTTATATATATATATATATACATATCTATATCTATCTATCTATCTATCTATCTATCTATCTATATATATATATATATATATATATATATATATATATATATATATATATATATATATAGAGAGAGAGAGAGAGAGAGAGAGAGAGAGAGAGAGAGAGAGAGAGAAAGAAAGAAAGAAGGAGATAGTAGATGGATAGGTAGATAAATAGACTTAACTTTCTTAGGAAACAAACCGTACAAGGTAGACAAAAGCAATTTTTTTACTAGGTGTAAGTGACAAGAAGTGACCTACACAACATTTTAATACTAGGTGGTGCGACGAAATTAGGTACCGGTACTACTGCAAATATCTAGGAAACAAATTACCCAACATAGATGGTTGTCAAAAAGTATTGGAAAGACCTTAATATAGCAATGGATCAGCAAGTGTTGATAATATGTATGCGTTTCAAATATATGTAAATCATCCTCATCACTACACTCATGTGATCCCAGTTTTCATCCTTGATATTTGAGCATTTGAGATTAAGAAATAAACCGCTTATACTTTGTTTTACGGAATCATTTGTTTAACCCTTTAGCTGTGAGAATTTTTAAAAACAAAGATAGTTAAACTAAAATTTACTGTTCCTGGGTATAACTTGATAAAATTTACTATTATGTTTGGTTATAACTAACGGTTCTGCGAACTCGAAATATTTGACAATCGGTTCTAGCGAACCGGTCGGAACCGACTGAATAGTACCACTGCTTGCAACCGACTTTTTATTTATTTTATCCCGGTTAAGACTACACTGGGTTGGGTACAGAATATTTCTGTATAGATTAGTAATTCTCAACTTATTTCATATCACGACCCCTTTTTATTATACCCTCTTGCCAGTAACTCTCATACGTACTTGATTGTAATAAGCTTTTTAGGTAGATTTTAAAATCTTCCTACTATGGAGATTTCACACAGTCTATTGATATACATCGTGAAATAAAAGTCCTCACCACTCTTGTGTGTTGAGAACGGGTTGAGGGAGGATGATGAAACTTGAAAGTGGTCTGATATATCAGATGGTGCGATGGCAAGTTTCATTGCGCCGATATCTTTGATTGCAATTCGAAATTTTAAATGCAAAGGGATTCATTTTACATGTTTTAAGGCTAGAATTTTACCAGAAATAGGGCCTACGCTTGTGCGGTTATTTAGTCCTAAGACAAGTCATTTTGGGGTTACTGTTTCTGAATGTTCCCTAGTTATTTCCCTAGGGGCTAAACTCAAGTTTCGTGGAGGCGGGTGAGATTTCAGTTGCAAAATTAGATTACTATTTCAGAACACTGATGCTAATAAAATTATTTTAAAATAATAAATTTTCGACAAGTAATATTTGAAGCACACTTCACGTTGTGTTAACTTTAGAATATTTTCAGCAAACCTATAAATGTAATTGGTTGCTTTTTTCAAGTCAATAATTTATTGAAGTTAATTAATATTTGGGGCGTTCAGAGCACAATGGATCCAGGTTCATTTTCAATAAGGTTCAGTTTTGCTCAGCAAATGAATTCTATTTCAAAACGTAATAACTTCGAAGTCAAGAGTCCGAAATAAATGAAACTAAATCCACGTGAAAGGGCGTGGGATAGTTTCATATGACTACCACTAGACAGGGGCGTTAGTGGGAGCAAGAGGGCAGCCGCCCCACTATGAATCTCAGATTTTGGGGACAGTAAGTCAGTTTTAGAAACCTTTTGATAATTGAAAGAATTTTAAGAAGGCCCTGAAACTCGAAAGTAGTGAAACCTTTGGAATCCTAGGCCAAAACGTAGGCCTATACAAGAGAGCAATTTAGGCCTATATTTCCTTACGGTCAATAGATATGGTGATCAAAGTCTGTATTTGTTCGGTATAAGGACTTCAAATTTTTTCTGTGGACTTTGCTCGGGAAATCTGCATTACGCTTACAACATCTGAAATTCAGGGTAGGGGCGGATGATCTCTAAATGGACGCCCCTCTCCAGCGGCAATCATAAAATTCTAGATTGAGTTTTTCCTTCTTTCATTTCGGATTGTTTCTTTCTCTAAAGTGTATATGTATGGAAACTGAAAACCAACAATGTACTGTACTGTGTCAACGAATGCCTGCGATATTTCAGAAGCACAATTTAGTAGAGAACCCTTTGTTTGTTTTCTGAATACAACACAAAAACTTGTTTCCATGATAATTATTTTATTTATTTTTTAATATCAGTTCTCTAAGTAGTCTAACCTTCGACTACGACATTTTCTCGCAAATTAACTGATAAGCATTTAAACAATATAAGAAACGTTAAAAACAAGAGGACAAAAGAGGCCAAATAAATTGCAGATCATCACATTGACCTGCTGTATCCACGAGAAATCAAAACATTCACATGGGAAGAAAATGGTCTTTTGAATGAGCACTCAGGCCCGTAGCCAGCCTGATTTCTTAAGGGGCAGAAGTGAATACTGAGGGGGCAATGATTAAGACACAACACACCACCATAAAATTGCATACTTATTTATTATTTACAGAATTTGTAACAGCTATAGTTTCTTTTATACATAAGATCCTGTATTGACAATATTACAGTACACAAATTCAAGATTAAGAACATTGATCATTAACATACAAACATTTTTTAAATAAAACTGCGATGCAACACAATTGAGGTACTTGGGGCAATATAGTGCTATGGTAAACGTAGATAAGGAACGTCAGCGTACGTCGCATTTACACTAAACAAAAGCTAATTAAGTGAATGTTAGAATGAGCACACGCCCCATTAATCAGGATTGTTCCATTTGCAGAAAACAAAATACACTGCTCCACAAAACTTAAGCAACCAGAGAGAACATGGTAAAAGTGACGTGTGGGGCCCATTCAACACTGGTTAGTGGCATGCACATACACAGAGACACACAAGCAAGGCGAGCACCCACTCTATCGCATAAGCAGCACCGTTGCAAGCGCGGTGAACAACTTATGCCATGAGGCGTACACCACAGCCCAGTAGTGACCGAGGCTCCAAGCATTGAGTTAGTGGTTCTTGTGTGGGGTACACACCTTGCAATGGCTGGTAGACGACATTTGAGTGACTTTGACCGTGGGCGAATAATTGGGCGGTTGGAATTGGGCCGGTCGCAAGTGGAAGTGGCGCAGGACTTCAACGTGAACAAAAGTGTTATGTCGAGGCTGTGGAATCGCTTCCAAAATGGAGGTGAAGTCAGTAGACGTCATGGAGGAGGCCGTCCGAAGAAGACGTCGGCCGTCGAGGACCGATTTCTCACAATTTCTGTCAAATGTAACTGTCAAGCTTCATGCTCTCAACTGGCCAATGTGTTGTTTCAGGCTACAGGACAACGCGTGAGTCGTGAAACTGTTCGTCGGCGGCTCAATAGAGCAGGACTGTATGCAAGAAGGCCTGCGCTTAGTGTGCCATTGAAACTGGAGCACAAACGTGCGCGTTACACATAGTGTCAGGAACATGTTGCATGGGGAGAACACCAGTGGGCGCGTGTCATGTTCTCCAATGAGTCGAGATTCAGCCTGTCGTCAGATTCTGGTCGGACTTTAGTGTGGAGAGAGCCAGGAGGACGCTATCATCCAAACTTCATTGCTAAACGGCCGTCCTATGGCGGTGGTTCCATTATGGTGTGGGGTGGAATTATGCTGAATGGGAAAACGGCCCTCCATATTGTGCAACATGGCACTTTGACAGCACAACGGTACCGGGATGAAATTCTCAATACACATGTGTGCAGTTTCCGAGGAGCATTTGGCCCAGACTTCCTGTTCATGGATGACAATGCCCACCCACACCGTGCACATCTTGTGTCCGAGTATCTGGCGAGCGAAGACATTACGCGTATTGCATGGCCTGCATATTCGCCGGACTTGAATCCCATCGAGCATGTGTGGGATGCTCTTGGGCGGCGAATAGAGCAGCGCAATCCACCAGCACGCACTCTCCCTGACCTGCAAAGAGCTCTCCTCGAGGAGTGGCGCCATCTGCCGCAAGACTTGATAAACACTCTGATTTACAGCATGAAGGCCAGATGTCGTGCCTGTATAGCTATTCGTGGTGGTCACACGCCATATTGACTGCCTATGCCCTCGCACAATCCAGCTTCACCTGTTGAGGTATCGTTGTGCTGAACGTTTTGGTCACCCTGTACATCCTAACTGTATTGTTCGTCTTCACTTGTGTTGCATTGTGCATCTGGACCGCCTGTTTGTTCATTATACTTGGTCCAGTGATCGTGTCGTTTTATTTTCTGCCACTTTCTTCGAGTTGCTTAAGTTTTGTGGAGCAGTGTATTATAAACAGAATATTTTGACATAGACTTTTTTTTTTGTCACAACGAAACACTCCAATTAACTTTTATTGTATAATGGCATCATTATATGTTCATTAAAATTGATTTACTACGTTTCTATCTAAATATATATATAAAAAAGAAACAACACTATTTTCCTTCACATTCTCATTTTGTAGAAGGCCAACTTGTTTGTTTGTTTGTTAAAATTTAGTATCTTTTTTTTTTCAGTACCGAGACTATAAAAAACGCGAAGCTTGCAGTTTAAAGTGGAATACGAACCACCACATTGCTCTCGATTTCAAGAATTCCACGGGTATCAAACCGCAAGATTACATTCAATCACACGAGCTCTATTCACTAGAGGAACGGTAAGGACTATTTTGTAGTATTGTTTTACAAATTTTTAATTTCTCGTAAGCCTTTACTGCAGGTTTTTGTTTGTATTAACTCCTAAGAATAATGAGATAAAAATACTGAGACCAAAGCACTTGCATTTATTAATAGAAAAACTTAAAAGAGAATATTATTATATATGTATAATCGAACGTATTTTTTTGTTTCATTTTTGTGTGCTTAATACGAGCTCTTTGCGAGGTACTTTGTTTCATAATTATTAAAATTAAAGTATTTATTTTTTTTAAACATTAGAACAAAATTATATTACAGCAACTTTAGATTATATCAACACAAAATAGAAGTATATATTTTATTGAACGTTTGTACTCAATTTTCTACCTTCCGAAACAAGAAAGACATTACAGTTTATTTATATTCACAACTAACGTTGTAGACTATGATACTGTTGTTTGGAAGTGCACCTGGCATTCTTGAGTACTTGTCGTGGTTCCAATAACATGGCATGGTTTCAAATTCTAGAAATGGGTAAAGGCAGTTGAAGATGTTTGGTGCATCTAGCAAGGAAATATATAATTTTACACATAAATGGGTAGAATTCGCAAAGTTGAATTTAATTTGATAAATATAATAGCAAGAATTTCCTGGTTTTGTATCAGTTTGAAAATTCTCTTTAACGTGCTTTTTAGGGGTGGCAAAAAATAATTTAGAGGGGGCTGTGCGCCCTCTAGAATCTCCCTGATTACGGGCCAGGAAGCACTTTTCTTTCTCTGGCAGATTTTATTTTAAAAAATAAAATAAAATAAAAATAGACATATGTTTAAAACAAGTGTTAAAAGATACACGTATTTAAAACAAAATGTTTAAAATGTAGATAAAATTTGTTTTAAACAAAATTAATTGTTTAAAACAAGTTTTAATCATTTGTTTTAAACATTTTGTTTAAAACAAAACAACCCTGTCAGCTCTTTCTCAAAATACAGAAGAGTTTTGCAATGGATATACAAATTTCAGCAGTAATAGATCAAATGAGATTTAAAAAAAATACACATGTTTTGTTCCGAAAGGGTTAATGGTGACCCGTCATGGAGCTGTGGATACTTTTTCGCAGATAGACAGGTTAAATATAAATATACGGGTATAAATCAGTTTTAGTTTTAAGTTGAGGTGTTAAGTTGATTTTAGTTTAGCGTCCCTTTCAGCAGCGAGGCTATATGAGACGTGGACCTACTGATTAACGTGGAATCCGAACCACATGAGCTCCCGCCGGGAATAGAACCCGGGTAGTTTTAGTTTTAAATCAAAGCCTTTGAAAATGAAAAGATCCTGAATAATGTCTATTTTCTGATAGATGTAATATAAGGCTTGATGGAGCTGAGTTGATTTTAGTTTAGCGTCCGTTTCAGCAGCGAGGCTATATGAGACGTGGACCTACTGATTAATGTGGAATCCGAACCACATGAGCTCCCGCCGGGAATCGAACCTGGGTTCCCCACGCAAAAGGCGCGTATGCTAACCTCTTAGCCACGAAGGAGCTCCCAAGGCATGATGGAGTGAAACGTAATGCAGTTGAGAAGATTACTACAACTAATGCATGATGGAAAAGAGGATAACCTTTATGTCAAGAGTAGGATTTAGGCAGGATACTTGTATTGCGTAGAAGTGACAAAAGAGGTAACGGAATAACTAGTGTGTTTATTCAAGTGAGCTTACCGATCTTCTACGACTGGACTCAACCAGCATTTGTGGCTCAGTGGTAAAGCACCCACCTCTTATGCGTGGGGTTCCTGGTTCGATCCCCAGCAGAGTAAGTTTGTGGTGGACAATATCATATTCGTGGGTTTTTCTTGAGGTACTCCGTTTCCTCCCCACTTTCTCCTTCTGACAGTTTTTAGATCATTATTCACTTGGTTTAATCATCGTTTCCCTTTGAATAACAGGCATAATTGTGAGACATTAAACTCACAATTTTCATTTCATTTCATTTTCACTAAAGTGTTCAAGGTTTTGAAATAATGTTGTTTGGGTTGCGATTAATCAAGAATAAGAGGGTAATATAATAAAGAAAAAATGGTATGTATATATTCGATCACCCGTTTTGTGTGTTCGAATATATACGTACCAAATAAATTTTTAATATAAATTAAATAAAAATTATACAATTTTGTTAAAGCATGGTTTTGTTTTCTTTAGGGCATTACCATTATCTAGTTCTGTTATTGGTTCTGTTTGAAATCAGTTAAGGTTAAACGTGTAAAAGAAGAATAAATTGCTCAAACGAAATCGATTCCATGACTAGTATGCCTGCAAGACTATCGACTACGTTATCGATATTCTTGAATACCTATCACCACTGTTCTTTCTCAATATTAAGTTTCTGTCTACTCCTTTTCCTCTCCGTGTGATTTACTGAGAGAATGAGCAGCAAACTGTATCTTCACAAAGACATTCATTCGAAATAACTGTTCTAAAGACTAAACTAGTCACAAACTAAACAATTCCAACTTCATAGGACCATATTCGCTCGGTTGAAGAGTGCTCATTGCTGGTGTTAGAAGCTCTTCGTTCAATCTCAGACAATCTGAGTATACGGTCAACCTCATGTT